>NC_092096.1:2889704-2967900 GCF_045679555.1 Salvelinus alpinus | reverse complement strand
TATAAACACATTGAATAACAGATAGTCCTAACTGCTATTAGCCAATAGAAACACATTGAATAACAGATAGTCCTAACTGCTATTAGCCAATAGAAACACATTGAATAACAGATAGTCCTTACTGCTATTAGCCAATAGAAACACATTGAATAACAGATAGTCCTTACTGCTATTAGCCAATATAAACACATTGAATAACAGACAGTCCTTACTGCTATTAACCAATAGAAACACATTGAATAACAGACAGTCCTTACTGCTATTAGCCAATAGAAACACATTGAATAACAGATAGTCCTTACTGCTATTAGCCAATAGAAACACATTGAATAACAGATAGTCCTTACTGCTATTAGCCAATAGAAACACATTGAATAACAGATAGTCCTTACTGCTATTAGCCAATAGAAACACATTGAATAACAGATAGTCCTTACTGCTATTAGCCAATAGAAACACATTGAATAACAGATAGTCCTTACTGCTATTAGCCAATAGAAACACATTGAATAACAGATAGTCCTTACTGCTATTAGCCAATAGAAAAACATTGAATAACAGACAGTCCTTACTGCTATTAGCCAATAGAAACACATTGAATAACAGATAGTCATTACTGCTATTAGCCAATAGAAACACATTGAATAACAGATAGTCCTTACTGCTATTAGCCAATAGAAACACATTGAATAACAGATAGTCCTTACTGCTATTAGCCAATAGAAACACATTGAATAACAGACAGTCCTTACTGCTATTAGCCAATAGAAACACATTGAATAACAGATAGTCCTTACTGCTATTAGCCAATAGAAACACATTGAATAACAGATAGTCCTTACTGCTATTAGCCAATAGAAACACATTGAATAACAGATAGTCCTTACTGCTATTAGCCAATAGAAACACATTGAATAACAGATAGTCCTTACTGCTATTAGCCAATAGAAAAACATTGAATAACAGACAGTCCTTACTGCTATTAGCCAATAGAAACACATTGAATAACAGATAGTCCTTACTGCTATTAGCCAATAGAAACACATTGAATAACAGATAGTCCTTACTGCTATTAGCCAATAGAAACACATTGAACAACAGATAGTCCTTACTGCTATTAGCCAATAGAAACACATTGAATAACAGACAGTCCTTACTGCTATTAGCCAATAGAAACACATTGAATAACAGATAGTCCTTACTGCTATTAGCCAATAGAAACACATTGAACAACAGATAGTCCTTACTGCTATTAGCCAATAGAAACACATTGAATAACAGATAGTCCTTACTGCTATTAGCCAATAGAAACACATTGAATAACAGATAGTCCTTACTGCTATTAGCCAATAGAAACACATTGAATAACAGATAGTCCTTACTGCTATTAGCCAATAGAAACACATTGAATAACAGATAGTCCTTACTGCTATTAGCCAATATAAACACATTGAATAACAGATGGTCCTTACTGCTATTAGCCAATAGAAACACATTGAATAACAGTCCTTACTGCTATTAGCCAATAGAAACACATTGAATAACAGATAGTCCTTACTGCTATTAGCCAATAGAAACACATTGAATAACAGATAGTCCTTACTGCTATTAGCCAATAGAAACACATTGAATAACAGATAGTCCTTACTGCTATTAGCCAATAGAAACACACTGAATAACAGATAGTCCTTACTGCTATTAGCCAATAGAAACACATTGAATAACAGATAGTCCTTACTGCTATTAGCCAATAGAAACACACTGAATAACAGATAGTCCTTACTGCTATTAGCCAATAGAAACACATTGAATAACAGATAGTCCTTACTGCTATTAGCCAATAGAAACACATTGAATAACAGACAGTCCTTACTGCTATTAGCCAATAGAAACACATTGAATAACAGACAGTCCTTACTGCTATTAGCCAATAGAAACACATTGAATAACAGACAGTCCTTACTGCTATTAGCCAATAGAAAAACATTGAATAACAGACAGTCCTTACTGCTATTAGCCAATAGAAACACATTGAATAACAGATAGTCCTTACTGCTATTAGCCAATAGAAACACATTGAATAACAGACAGTCCTTACTGCTATTAGCCAATAGAAACACATTGAATAACAGATAGTCCTTACTGCTATTAGCCAATAGAAACACATTGAATAACAGATAGTCCTTACTGCTATTAGCCAATAGAAACACATTGAATAACAGATAGTCCTTACTGCTATTAGCCAATAGAAACACACTGAATAACAGATAGTCCTTACTGCTATTAGCCAATAGAAACACATTGAATAACAGATAGTCCTTACTGCTATTAGCCAATAGAAACACATTGAATAACAGATAGTCCTTACTGCTATTAGCCAATAGAAACACATTGAATAACAGATAGTCCTTACTGCTATTAGCCAATAGAAACACATTGAATAACAGACAGTCCTTACTGCTATTAGCCAATAGAAACACATTGATAACAGACAGTCCTTACTGCTATTAGCCAATAGAAACACATTGACTAACAGATAGTCCTTACTGCTATTAGCCAATATAAACACATTGAATAACAGATAGTCCTAACTGCTATTAGCCAATAGAAACACATTGAATAACAGATAGTCCTAACTGCTATTAGCCAATAGAAACACATTGAATAACAGATAGTCCTTACTGCTATTAGCCAATAGAAACACATTGAATAACAGATAGTCCTTACTGCTATTAGCCAATATAAACACATTGAATAACAGACAGTCCTTACTGCTATTAACCAATAGAAACACATTGAATAACAGACAGTCCTTACTGCTATTAGCCAATAGAAACACATTGAATAACAGATAGTCCTTACTGCTATTAGCCAATAGAAACACATTGAATAACAGATAGTCCTTACTGCTATTAGCCAATAAAAACACATTGAATAACAGATAGTCCTTACTGCTATTAGCCAATAGAAACACATTGAATAACAGATAGTCCTTACTGCTATTAGCCAATAGAAACACATTGAATAACAGATAGTCCTTACTGCTATTAGCCAATAGAAACACATTGAATAACAGATAGTCCTTACTGCTATTAGCCAATAGAAAAACATTGAATAACAGACAGTCCTTACTGCTATTAGCCAATAGAAACACATTGAATAACAGATAGTCATTACTGCTATTAGCCAATAGAAACACATTGAATAACAGATAGTCCTTACTGCTATTAGCCAATAGAAACACATTGAATAACAGATAGTCCTTACTGCTATTAGCCAATAGAAACACATTGAATAACAGACAGTCCTTACTGCTATTAGCCAATAGAAACACATTGAATAACAGATAGTCCTTACTGCTATTAGCCAATAGAAACACATTGAATAACAGATAGTCCTTACTGCTATTAGCCAATAGAAACACATTGAATAACAGATAGTCCTTACTGCTATTAGCCAATAGAAACACATTGAATAACAGATAGTCCTTACTGCTATTAGCCAATAGAAAAACATTGAATAACAGACAGTCCTTACTGCTATTAGCCAATAGAAACACATTGAATAACAGATAGTCATTACTGCTATTAGCCAATAGAAACACATTGAATAACAGATAGTCCTTACTGCTATTAGCCAATAGAAACACATTGAATAACAGATAGTCCTTACTGCTATTAGCCAATAGAAACACATTGAATAACAGATAGTCCTTACTGCTATTAGCCAATAGAAACACATTGAATAACAGATAGTCCTTACTGCTATTAGCCAATAGAAACACATTGAATAACAGACAGTCCTTACTGCTATTAGCCAATAGAAACACATTGAATAACAGATAGTCCTTACTGCTATTAGCCAATAGAAACACATTGAATAACAGATAGTCCTTACTGCTATTAGCCAATAGAAACACATTGAACAACAGATAGTCCTTACTGCTATTAGCCAATAGAAACACATTGAATAACAGATAGTCCTTACTGCTATTAGCCAATAGAAACACATTGAATAACAGATAGTCCTTACTGCTATTAGCCAATAGAAACACATTGAATAACAGACAGTCCTTACTGCTATTAGCCAATAGAAACACATTGAATAACAGATAGTCCTTACTGCTATTAGCCAATAGAAACACATTGAATAACAGATAGTCCTTACTGCTATTAGCCAATAGAAACACATTGAACAACAGATAGTCCTTACTGCTATTAGCCAATAGAAACACATTGAATAACAGATAGTCCTTACTGCTATTAGCCAATATAAACACATTGAATAACAGATGGTCCTTACTGCTATTAGCCAATAGAAACACATTGAATAACAGTCCTTACTGCTATTAGCCAATAGAAACACATTGAATAACAGATAGTCCTTACTGCTATTAGCCAATAGAAACACATTGAATAACAGATAGTCCTTACTGCTATTAGCCAATAGAAACACATTGAATAACAGATAGTCCTTACTGCTATTAGCCAATAGAAACACACTGAATAACAGATAGTCCTTACTGCTATTAGCCAATAGAAACACATTGAATAACAGATAGTCCTTACTGCTATTAGCCAATAGAAACACACTGAATAACAGATAGTCCTTACTGCTATTAGCCAATAGAAACACATTGAATAACAGATAGTCCTTACTGCTATTAGCCAATAGAAACACATTGAATAACAGACAGTCCTTACTGCTATTAGCCAATAGAAACACATTGAATAACAGACAGTCCTTACTGCTATTAGCCAATAGAAACACATTGAATAACAGACAGTCCTTACTGCTATTAGCCAATAGAAAAACATTGAATAACAGACAGTCCTTACTGCTATTAGCCAATAGAAACACATTGAATAACAGATAGTCCTTACTGCTATTAGCCAATAGAAACACATTGAATAACAGACAGTCCTTACTGCTATTAGCCAATAGAAACACATTGAATAACAGATAGTCCTTACTGCTATTAGCCAATAGAAACACATTGAATAACAGATAGTCCTTACTGCTATTAGCCAATAGAAACACATTGAATAACAGACAGTCCTTACTGCTATTAGCCAATAGAAACACATTGATAACAGACAGTCCTTACTGCTATTAGCCAATAGAAACACATTGACTAACAGATAGTCCTTACTGCTATTAGCCAATATAAACACATTGAATAACAGATAGTCCTAACTGCTATTAGCCAATAGAAACACATTGAATAACAGATAGTCCTAACTGCTATTAGCCAATAGAAACACATTGAATAACAGATAGTCCTTACTGCTATTAGCCAATAGAAACACATTGAATAACAGATAGTCCTTACTGCTATTAGCCAATATAAACACATTGAATAACAGACAGTCCTTACTGCTATTAACCAATAGAAACACATTGAATAACAGACAGTCCTTACTGCTATTAGCCAATAGAAACACATTGAATAACAGATAGTCCTTACTGCTATTAGCCAATAGAAACACATTGAATAACAGATAGTCCTTACTGCTATTAGCCAATAGAAACACATTGAATAACAGATAGTCCTTACTGCTATTAGCCAATAGAAACACATTGAATAACAGATAGTCCTTACTGCTATTAGCCAATAGAAACACATTGAATAACAGATAGTCCTTACTGCTATTAGCCAATAGAAACACATTGAATAACAGATAGTCCTTACTGCTATTAGCCAATAGAAAAACATTGAATAACAGACAGTCCTTACTGCTATTAGCCAATAGAAACACATTGAATAACAGATAGTCATTACTGCTATTAGCCAATAGAAACACATTGAATAACAGATAGTCCTTACTGCTATTAGCCAATAGAAACACATTGAATAACAGATAGTCCTTACTGCTATTAGCCAATAGAAACACATTGAATAACAGACAGTCCTTACTGCTATTAGCCAATAGAAACACATTGAATAACAGATAGTCCTTACTGCTATTAGCCAATAGAAACACATTGAATAACAGATAGTCCTTACTGCTATTAGCCAATAGAAACACATTGAATAACAGATAGTCCTTACTGCTATTAGCCAATAGAAACACATTGAATAACAGATAGTCCTTACTGCTATTAGCCAATAGAAAAACATTGAATAACAGACAGTCCTTACTGCTATTAGCCAATAGAAACACATTGAATAACAGATAGTCCTTACTGCTATTAGCCAATAGAAACACATTGAATAACAGATAGTCCTTACTGCTATTAGCCAATAGAAACACATTGAACAACAGATAGTCCTTACTGCTATTAGCCAATAGAAACACATTGAATAACAGACAGTCCTTACTGCTATTAGCCAATAGAAACACATTGAATAACAGATAGTCCTTACTGCTATTAGCCAATAGAAACACATTGAACAACAGATAGTCCTTACTGCTATTAGCCAATAGAAACACATTGAATAACAGATAGTCCTTACTGCTATTAGCCAATAGAAACACATTGAATAACAGATAGTCCTTACTGCTATTAGCCAATAGAAACACATTGAATAACAGATAGTCCTTACTGCTATTAGCCAATAGAAACACATTGAATAACAGATAGTCCTTACTGCTATTAGCCAATATAAACACATTGAATAACAGATGGTCCTTACTGCTATTAGCCAATAGAAACACATTGAATAACAGTCCTTACTGCTATTAGCCAATAGAAACACATTGAATAACAGATAGTCCTTACTGCTATTAGCCAATAGAAACACATTGAATAACAGATAGTCCTTACTGCTATTAGCCAATAGAAACACATTGAATAACAGATAGTCCTTACTGCTATTAGCCAATAGAAACACACTGAATAACAGATAGTCCTTACTGCTATTAGCCAATAGAAACACATTGAATAACAGATAGTCCTTACTGCTATTAGCCAATAGAAACACACTGAATAACAGATAGTCCTTACTGCTATTAGCCAATAGAAACACATTGAATAACAGATAGTCCTTACTGCTATTAGCCAATAGAAACACATTGAATAACAGACAGTCCTTACTGCTATTAGCCAATAGAAACACATTGAATAACAGACAGTCCTTACTGCTATTAGCCAATAGAAACACATTGAATAACAGACAGTCCTTACTGCTATTAGCCAATAGAAAAACATTGAATAACAGACAGTCCTTACTGCTATTAGCCAATAGAAACACATTGAATAACAGATAGTCCTTACTGCTATTAGCCAATAGAAACACATTGAATAACAGACAGTCCTTACTGCTATTAGCCAATAGAAACACATTGAATAACAGATAGTCCTTACTGCTATTAGCCAATAGAAACACATTGAATAACAGATAGTCCTTACTGCTATTAGCCAATAGAAACACATTGAATAACAGATAGTCCTTACTGCTATTAGCCAATAGAAACACACTGAATAACAGATAGTCCTTACTGCTATTAGCCAATAGAAACACATTGAATAACAGATAGTCCTTAATGCTATTAGCCAATAGAAACACATTGAATAACAGATAGTCCTTACTGCTATTAGCCAATAGAAACACATTGAATAACAGATAGTCCTTACTGCTATTAGCCAATAGAAACACATTGAATAACAGACAGTCCTTACTGCTATTAGCCAATAGAAACACATTGATAACAGACAGTCCTTACTGCTATTAGCCAATAGAAACACATTGACTAACAGATAGTCCTTACTGCTATTAGCCAATATAAACACATTGAATAACAGATAGTCCTAACTGCTATTAGCCAATAGAAACACATTGAATAACAGATAGTCCTAACTGCTATTAGCCAATAGAAACACATTGAATAACAGATAGTCCTTACTGCTATTAGCCAATAGAAACACATTGAATAACAGATAGTCCTTACTGCTATTAGCCAATATAAACACATTGAATAACAGACAGTCCTTACTGCTATTAACCAATAGAAACACATTGAATAACAGACAGTCCTTACTGCTATTAGCCAATAGAAACACATTGAATAACAGATAGTCCTTACTGCTATTAGCCAATAGAAACACATTGAATAACAGATAGTCCTTACTGCTATTAGCCAATAAAAACACATTGAATAACAGATAGTCCTTACTGCTATTAGCCAATAGAAACACATTGAATAACAGATAGTCCTTACTGCTATTAGCCAATAGAAACACATTGAATAACAGATAGTCCTTACTGCTATTAGCCAATAGAAACACATTGAATAACAGATAGTCCTTACTGCTATTAGCCAATAGAAAAACATTGAATAACAGACAGTCCTTACTGCTATTAGCCAATAGAAACACATTGAATAACAGATAGTCATTACTGCTATTAGCCAATAGAAACACATTGAATAACAGATAGTCCTTACTGCTATTAGCCAATAGAAACACATTGAATAACAGATAGTCCTTACTGCTATTAGCCAATAGAAACACATTGAATAACAGACAGTCCTTACTGCTATTAGCCAATAGAAACACATTGAATAACAGATAGTCCTTACTGCTATTAGCCAATAGAAACACATTGAATAACAGATAGTCCTTACTGCTATTAGCCAATAGAAACACATTGAATAACAGATAGTCCTTACTGCTATTAGCCAATAGAAACACATTGAATAACAGATAGTCCTTACTGCTATTAGCCAATAGAAAAACATTGAATAACAGACAGTCCTTACTGCTATTAGCCAATAGAAACACATTGAATAACAGATAGTCATTACTGCTATTAGCCAATAGAAACACATTGAATAACAGATAGTCCTTACTGCTATTAGCCAATAGAAACACATTGAATAACAGATAGTCCTTACTGCTATTAGCCAATAGAAACACATTGAATAACAGATAGTCCTTACTGCTATTAGCCAATAGAAACACATTGAATAACAGATAGTCCTTACTGCTATTAGCCAATAGAAACACATTGAATAACAGACAGTCCTTACTGCTATTAGCCAATAGAAACACATTGAATAACAGATAGTCCTTACTGCTATTAGCCAATAGAAACACATTGAATAACAGATAGTCCTTACTGCTATTAGCCAATAGAAACACATTGAACAACAGATAGTCCTTACTGCTATTAGCCAATAGAAACACATTGAAAAACAGATAGTCCTTACTGCTATTAGCCAATAGAAACACATTGAATAACAGATAGTCCTTACTGCTATTAGCCAATAGAAACACATTGAATAACAGACAGTCCTTACTGCTATTAGCCAATAGAAACACATTGAATAACAGATAGTCCTTACTGCTATTAGCCAATAGAAACACATTGAATAACAGATAGTCCTTACTGCTATTAGCCAATAGAAACACATTGAACAACAGATAGTCCTTACTGCTATTAGCCAATAGAAACACATTGAATAACAGATAGTCCTTACTGCTATTAGCCAATAGAAACACATTGAACAACAGATAGTCCTTACTGCTATTAGCCAATAGAAACACATTGAATAACAGACAGTCCTTACTGCTATTAGCCAATAGAAACACATTGAATAACAGATAGTCCTTACTGCTATTAGCCAATAGAAACACATTGAACAACAGATAGTCCTTACTGCTATTAGCCAATAGAAACACATTGAATAACAGATAGTCCTTACTGCTATTAGCCAATAGAAACACATTGAATAACAGATAGTCCTTACTGCTATTAGCCAATAGAAACACATTGAATAACAGATAGTCCTTACTGCTATTAGCCAATAGAAACACATTGAATAACAGATAGTCCTTACTGCTATTAGCCAATAGAAACACATTGAATAACAGATAGTCCTTACTGCTATTAGCCAATAGAAACACATTGAATAACAGATAGTCCTTACTGCTATTAGCCAATAGAAACACATTGAATAACAGATAGTCCTTACTGCTATTAGCCAATAGAAACACATTGAATAACAGACAGTCCTTACTGCTATTAGCCA
Source organism: Salvelinus alpinus (assembly GCF_045679555.1). Taxonomy (NCBI): domain Eukaryota; kingdom Metazoa; phylum Chordata; class Actinopteri; order Salmoniformes; family Salmonidae; genus Salvelinus; species Salvelinus alpinus. The sequence continues at coordinate 2,957,926 of NC_092096.1, read as the reverse complement.
ATAGAAACACATTGAATAACAGATAGTCCTTACTGCTATTAGCCAATAGAAACACATTGAATAACAGATAGTCCTTACTGCTATTAGCCAATAGAAACACATTGAATAACAGACAGTCATTACTGCTATTAGCCAATAGAAACACATTGAATAACAGATAGTCCTTACTGCTATTAGCCAATAGAAACACATTGAATAACAGATAGTCCTTACTGCTATTAGCCAATAGAAACACATTGAATAACAGACAGTCCTTACTGCTATTAGCCAATAGAAACACATTGAATAACAGATAGTCCTTACTGCTATTAGCCAATAGAAACACATTGAATAACAGATAGTCCTTACTGCTATTAGCCAATAGAAACACATTGAATAACAGATAGTCCTTACTGCTATTAGCCAATAGAAACACATTGAATAACAGATAGTCCTTACTGCTATTAGCCAATAGAAAAACATTGAATAACAGACAGTCCTTACTGCTATTAGCCAATAGAAACACATTGAATAACAGATAGTCATTACTGCTATTAGCCAATAGAAACACATTGAATAACAGATAGTCCTTACTGCTATTAGCCAATAGAAACACATTGAATAACAGATAGTCCTTACTGCTATTAGCCAATAGAAACACATTGAATAACAGATAGTCCTTACTGCTATTAGCCAATAGAAACACATTGAATAACAGATAGTCCTTACTGCTATTAGCCAATAGAAACACATTGAATAACAGACAGTCCTTACTGCTATTAGCCAATAGAAACACATTGAATAACAGATAGTCCTTACTGCTATTAGCCAATAGAAACACATTGAATAACAGATAGTCCTTACTGCTATTAGCCAATAGAAACACATTGAACAACAGATAGTCCTTACTGCTATTAGCCAATAGAAACACATTGAATAACAGATAGTCCTTACTGCTATTAGCCAATAGAAACACATTGAATAACAGATAGTCCTTACTGCTATTAGCCAATAGAAACACATTGAATAACAGACAGTCCTTACTGCTATTAGCCAATAGAAACACATTGAATAACAGATAGTCTTTACTGCTATTAGCCAATAGAAACACATTGAATAACAGATAGTCCTTACTGCTATTAGCCAATAGAAACACATTGAACAACAGATAGTCCTTACTGCTATTAGCCAATAGAAACACATTGAATAACAGACAGTCCTTACTGCTATTAGCCAATAGAAACACATTGAATAACAGATAGTCCTTACTGCTATTAGCCAATAGAAACTCATTGAACAACAGATAGTCCTTACTGCTATTAGCCAATAGAAACACATTGAATAACAGATAGTCCTTACTGCTATTAGCCAATAGAAACACATTGAATAACAGATAGTCCTTACTGCTATTAGCCAATAGAAACACATTGAATAACAGATAGTCCTTACTGCTATTAGCCAATAGAAACACATTGAATAACAGATAGTCCTTACTGCTATTAGCCAATAGAAACACATTGAATAACAGATAGTCCTTACTGCTATTAGCCAATAGAAACACATTGAATAACAGATAGTCCTTACTGCTATTAGCCAATATAAACACATTGAATAACAGATGGTCCTTACTGCTATTAGCCAATAGAAACACATTGAATAACAGTCCTTACTGCTATTAGCCAATAGAAACACATTGAATAACAGATAGTCCTTACTGCTATTAGCCAATAGAAACACATTGAATAACAGATAGTCCTTACTGCTATTAGCCAATAGAAACACATTGAATAACAGATAGTCCTTACTGCTATTAGCCAATAGAAACACACTGAATAACAGATAGTCCTTACTGCTATTAGCCAATAGAAACACATTGAATAACAGATAGTCCTTACTGCTATTAGCCAATAGAAACACACTGAATAACAGATAGTCCTTACTGCTATTAGCCAATAGAAACACATTGAATAACAGATAGTCCTTACTGCTATTAGCCAATAGAAACACATTGAATAACAGACAGTCCTTACTGCTATTAGCCAATAGAAACACATTGAATAACAGACAGTCCTTACTGCTATTAGCCAATAGAAACACATTGAATAACAGACAGTCCTTACTGCTATTAGCCAATAGAAAAACATTGAATAACAGACAGTCCTTACTGCTATTAGCCAATAGAAACACATTGAATAACAGATAGTCCTTACTGCTATTAGCCAATAGAAACACATTGAATAACAGACAGTCCTTACTGCTATTAGCCAATAGAAACACATTGAATAACAGATAGTCCTTACTGCTATTAGCCAATAGAAACACATTGAATAACAGATAGTCCTTACTGCTATTAGCCAATAGAAACACATTGAATAACAGATAGTCCTTACTGCTATTAGCCAATAGAAACACACTGAATAACAGATAGTCCTTACTGCTATTAGCCAATAGAAACACATTGAATAACAGATAGTCCTTACTGCTATTAGCCAATAGAAACACATTGAATAACAGATAGTCCTTACTGCTATTAGCCAATAGAAACACATTGAATAACAGATAGTCCTTACTGCTATTAGCCAATAGAAACACATTGAATAACAGACAGTCCTTACTGCTATTAGCCAATAGAAACACATTGATAACAGACAGTCCTTACTGCTATTAGCCAATAGAAACACATTGACTAACAGATAGTCCTTACTGCTATTAGCCAATATAAACACATTGAATAACAGATAGTCCTAACTGCTATTAGCCAATAGAAACACATTGAATAACAGATAGTCCTAACTGCTATTAGCCAATAGAAACACATTGAATAACAGATAGTCCTTACTGCTATTAGCCAATAGAAACACATTGAATAACAGATAGTCCTTACTGCTATTAGCCAATATAAACACATTGAATAACAGACAGTCCTTACTGCTATTAACCAATAGAAACACATTGAATAACAGACAGTCCTTACTGCTATTAGCCAATAGAAACACATTGAATAACAGATAGTCCTTACTGCTATTAGCCAATAGAAACACATTGAATAACAGATAGTCCTTACTGCTATTAGCCAATAGAAACACATTGAATAACAGATAGTCCTTACTGCTATTAGCCAATAGAAACACATTGAATAACAGATAGTCCTTACTGCTATTAGCCAATAGAAACACATTGAATAACAGATAGTCCTTACTGCTATTAGCCAATAGAAACACATTGAATAACAGATAGTCCTTACTGCTATTAGCCAATAGAAAAACATTGAATAACAGACAGTCCTTACTGCTATTAGCCAATAGAAACACATTGAATAACAGATAGTCATTACTGCTATTAGCCAATAGAAACACATTGAATAACAGATAGTCCTTACTGCTATTAGCCAATAGAAAAACATTGAATAACAGACAGTCCTTACTGCTATTAGCCAATAGAAACACATTGAATAACAGATAGTCATTACTGCTATTAGCCAATAGAAACACATTGAATAACAGATAGTCCTTACTGCTATTAGCCAATAGAAACACATTGAATAACAGATAGTCCTTACTGCTATTAGCCAATAGAAACACATTGAATAACAGATAGTCCTTACTGCTATTAGCCAATAGAAACACATTGAATAACAGATAGTCCTTACTGCTATTAGCCAATAGAAACACATTGAATAACAGACAGTCCTTACTGCTATTAGCCAATAGAAACACATTGAATAACAGATAGTCCTTACTGCTATTAGCCAATAGAAACACATTGAATAACAGATAGTCCTTACTGCTATTAGCCAATAGAAACACATTGAACAACAGATAGTCCTTACTGCTATTAGCCAATAGAAACACATTGAATAACAGATAGTCCTTACTGCTATTAGCCAATAGAAACACATTGAATAACAGATAGTCCTTACTGCTATTAGCCAATAGAAACACATTGAATAACAGACAGTCCTTACTGCTATTAGCCAATAGAAACACATTGAATAACAGATAGTCCTTACTGCTATTAGCCAATAGAAACACATTGAATAACAGATAGTCCTTACTGCTATTAGCCAATAGAAACACATTGAACAACAGATAGTCCTTACTGCTATTAGCCAATAGAAACACATTGAATAACAGATAGTCCTTACTGCTATTAGCCAATAGAAACACATTGAACAACAGATAGTCCTTACTGCTATTAGCCAATAGAAACACATTGAATAACAGACAGTCCTTACTGCTATTAGCCAATAGAAACACATTGAATAACAGATAGTCCTTACTGCTATTAGCCAATAGAAACACATTGAACAACAGATAGTCCTTACTGCTATTAGCCAATAGAAACACATTGAATAACAGATAGTCCTTACTGCTATTAGCCAATAGAAACACATTGAATAACAGATAGTCCTTACTGCTATTAGCCAATAGAAACACATTGAATAACAGATAGTCCTTACTGCTATTAGCCAATAGAAACACATTGAATAACAGATAGTCCTTACTGCTATTAGCCAATAGAAACACATTGAATAACAGATAGTCCTTACTGCTATTAGCCAATAGAAACACATTGAATAACAGATAGTCCTTACTGCTATTAGCCAATAGAAACACATTGAATAACAGATAGTCATTACTGCTATTAGCCAATAGAAACACATTGAATAACAGACAGTCCTTACTGCTATTAGCCAATAGAAACACATTGAATAACAGATAGTCCTTACTGCTATTAGCCAATAGAAACACATTGAATAACAGATAGTCCTTACTGCTATTAGCCAATAGAAACACATTGAATAACAGACAGTCCTTACTGCTATTAGCCAATAGAAACACATTGAATAACAGATAGTCCTTACTGCTATTAGCCAATAGAAACACATTGAATAACAGATAGTCCTTACTGCTATTAGCCAATAGAAACACATTGAATAACAGATAGTCCTTACTGCTATTAGCCAATAGAAACACATTGAATAACGGACAGTCCTTACTGCTATTAGCCAATAGAAACACATTGAATAACAGATAGTCCTTACTGCTATTAGCCAATAGAAACACATTGAATAACAGATAGTCCTTACTGCTATTAGCCAATAGAAACACATTGAACAACAGATAGTCCTTACTGCTATTAGCCAATAGAAACACATTGAATAACAGATAGTCCTTACTGCTATTAGCCAATAGAAACACATTGAATAACAGATAGTCCTTACTGCTATTAGCCAATAGAAACACATTGAATAACAGACAGTCCTTACTGCTATTAGTCAATAGAAACACATTGAATAACAGATAGTCCTTACTGCTATTAGCCAATAGAAACACATTGAATAACAGATAGTCCTTACTGCTATTAGCCAATAGAAACACATTGAACAACAGATAGTCCTTACTGCTATTAGCCAATAGAAACACATTGAATAACAGATAGTCCTTACTGCTATTAGCCAATAGAAACACATTGAACAACAGATAGTCCTTACTGCTATTAGCCAATAGAAACACATTGAACAACAGATAGTCCTTACTGCTATTAGCCAATAGAAACACATTGAATAACAGATAGTCCTTACTGCTATTAGCCAATAGAAACACATTGAATAACAGATAGTCCTTACTGCTATTAGCCAATAGAAACACATTGAATAACAGATAGTCCTTACTGCTATTAGCCAATAGAAACACATTGAATAACAGATAGTCCTTACTGCTATTAGCCAATAGAAACACATTGAATAACAGATAGTCCTTACTGCTATTAGCCAATAGAAACACATTGAATAACAGATAGTCCTTACTGCTATTAGCCAATAGAAACACATTGAATAACAGATAGTCCTTACTGCTATTAGCCAATAGAAACACATTGAATAACAGATAGTCATTACTGCTATTAGCCAATAGAAACACATTGAATAACAGACAGTCCTTACTGCTATTAGCCAATAGAAACACATTGAATAACAGATAGTCCTTACTGCTATTAGCCAATAGAAACACATTGAATAACAGATAGTCCTTACTGCTATTAGCCAATAGAAACACATTGAATAACAGACAGTCCTTACTGCTATTAGCCAATAGAAACACATTGAATAACAGATAGTCCTTACTGCTATTAGCCAATAGAAACACATTGAATAACAGATAGTCCTTACTGCTATTAGCCAATAGAAACACATTGAATAACAGATAGTCCTTACTGCTATTAGCCAATAGAAACACATTGAATAACAGATAGTCCTTACTGCTATTAGCCAATAGAAACACATTGAATAACAGATAGTCCCCACAAAACATCCAAAGGAAGTTTGTTCTGAAGTGTCTGTCTTTATATCTGAGAGAAGAAGAAAGATCAGGAAACATGTATTTACATATAAAGGAAGTTTGTTCTGAAGTGTCTGTCTTATATCTGAGAGAAGAAGAAAGATCAGGAAACATGTATTTACATCTAAAGGAAGTTTGTTCTGAAGTGTCTGTCTTATATCTGAGAGAAGAAGAAAGATCAGGAAACATGTATTTACATCTAAAGGAAGTTTGTTCTGAAGTGTCTGTCTTATATCTGAGAGAAGAAGAAAGATCAGGAAACATGTATTTCTGTGTATTTAACCCCTTACGTTTGGAACTCAACAGTCTCCATATGTACTTCTATTCAGTTTATCAACTGGTACCAAGGGACCTTCAGACCAGTGTTGTACCAGGGGACCTTCAGACCAGCGTTGTACCAGGGGGTCTTCAGACCAGTGTTTTAACCAGGGGACCTTCAGACCAGTGTTTTAACCAGGGGACCTTCAGACCAGTGTTTTAACCAGGGGACCTTCAGACCAGTGTTGTACCAGGGGACCTTCAGACCAGTGTTTTAACCAGGGGACCTTCAGACCAGTGTTGTACCAGGGGACCTTCAGACCAGTGTTTTAACCAGGGGACCTTCAGACCAGTGTTGTACCAGGGGACCTTCAGACCAGTGTTGTACCAGGGGACCTTCAGACCAGTGTTTTAACCAGGGGACCTTCAGACCAGTGTTGTACCAGGGGACCTTCAGACCAGTGTTTTAACCAGGGGACCTTCAGACCAGTGTTGTACCAGGGGACCTTCAGACCAGTGTTTTAACCAGGGGACCTTCAGACCAGTGTTTTAACCAGGGGACCTTCAGACCAGTGTTTTAACCAGGGGACCTTCAGACCAGCGTTGTACCAGGGGGTCTTCAGACCAGTGTTTTAACCAGGGGACCTTCAGACCAGTGTTGTACCAGGGGGCTTTCAGACCAGTGTTGTACCAGGGGACCTTCAGACCAGTGTTGTACCAGGGGGTCTTCAGACCAGTGCTGTACCAGGGGGTCTTCAGACCAGTGTTGTACCAGGGGGCCTTCAGACCAGTGTTGTACCAGGGGGCCTTCAGACCAGTGTTGTACCAGGGGGCCTTCAGACCAGTGTTGTACCAGGGGACCTTCAGACCAGTGTTGTACCAGGGGGCCTTCAGACCAGTGTTGTACCAGGGGGCCTTCAGACCAGTGTTGTACCAGGGGGCCTTCAGACCAGTGTTGTACCAGGGGACATTCAGACCAGTGTTGTACCAGGGGGCCTTCAGACCAGTGTTGTACCAGGGGGCCTTCAGACCAGTGTTGTACCAGGGGGCCTTCAGACCAGTGTTGTACCAGGGGACATTCAGAGCAGTGTTGTACCAGGGGGCCTTCAGACCAGTGTTGTACCAGGGGGCCTTCAGACCAGTGTTGTACCAGGGGGCCTTCAGACCAGTGTTGTACCAGGGGACCTTCAGACCAGTGTTGTACCAGGGGGTCTTCAGACCAGTGTTGTACCAGGGGACCTTCAGACCAGTGTGGTACCAGGGGACCTTCAGACCAGTGTGGTACAAAGGGACCTTCAGACCAGTGTGGTACCAGGGGACCTTCAGACCAGTGTTGTGAGGCCTGTGGGCGTCGTAGAGCAAAACAGCCAACATGTACGTGTTCCTGAGAGTCCCATCTTTCCGTTCGGACGCTACACACGTTTTTGTGAGAAGATTCGATTTTCGGGACCAGAAATCGTCCCCGGCTTTTCTGACAAACCGGCCCATTTGTTCTTCTCCACTCATTAACTGTTCCTCAACGCCCCCATTATTAGTTTCATTATTAGTTTCATTATTAGTTCCATTATGAGTTCCATTATGAGTTCCATTATTAGCTCCGTTATTAGTTCCGTTATTAGTTCCGTTATCAGTTCCATTATTAGTTCCGTTATTAGTTCCGTTATCAGTTTCATTATTAGTTCCGTTATTAGTTCCATTATTAGTGTCATTATTAGTTCCATTATTAGTTCCGTTATTAGTTCCGTTATTAGTTCCGTTATTAGTTCCGTTATTAGTTCCATTATTAGTTCCATTATTAGTTTCATTATTAGTTCCATTATCAGTTCCATTATCAGTTCCATTATCAGTTCCGTTATTAGTTCCGTTATTAGTTTCATTATTAGTTCCATTATTAGTTCCGTTATTAGTTTCATTATTAGTTCCGTTATTAGTTCCATTATTAGTTCCATTATTAAATCCATTATTAGTTCCAATCGTTTTGTGTAAATCGTTTTTTGGGGGGGAGATAAAAATGAACTAGCCCATCTGGCATTTGCCAGAATTGCCCTATAGCCAGTCCATCCCTGTCACCACTTTACGCAGTGTATTCTCCATGTCCCATCTCCAACCCTGTACAAACTGTACAGAGTGATTCCAACATCTCAGCCAAACTACCTCTCGCCTAGAGACATTCACAGAACATGGATCAGGCCAGGGAAAACGTATTGTCCACCAAGAGAACTGTCTAACCAGGGCTGTAATAATCCAATGAGCCGAGCCCGTTTCACTCTCACAGGAAGTGGATATGTCAACTGGGGGTGGGAGGCAGGAGGTGGTGACTCATCAAGCAGCACCTGCTGTGTCTGGCTGGAGAGAGAACGATGTGGTGTCTACCCTGGCTTTGGTGGACTGTAGAGAGGAGAGGCTGTGAAGCAGAGGTATACAACTCTTATCCTACCAGAAAGATGTGCTGTCTACCCTGGCTTTGGTGGACTGTAGAGAGGAGAGGCTGTGAAGCAGAGGTATACAACTCTTATCCTACCAGAAAGATGTGCTGTCTACCCTGGCTTTGGTGGACTGTAGAGAGGAGAGGCTGTGAAGCAGAGGTATACAACTCTTATCCTACCAGAAAGATGTGCTGTCTACCCTGGCTTTGGTGGACTGTAGAGAGGATAGGGTGTTTAAGCAGAGGTATACAACTCTTATCCTACGAGGTCCAGAGCCTGCTGCTTTTATGTTCTACCTGATAATTAATTGCACCCACCTGGTGTCTAAATCAGTCCCTGATAACAGGGGAATCACCCACCTGGTGTCTAAATCAGTCCCTGATTACAGGGGAATAATGAAAACAAGGAGTGGATCTGGCTTGGAGGTCCAGAGTTGAGAGAGCGAGTTGAGAGAGCGAGTTGAGAGAGCGAGTTGAGAGAGCGAGAGCAGTGGTGTTGTGTCCTGTATTTCTCTGATTGTGGGCTACACAGTAGAGAGCTGAGTCCAGGCTCTCTGTCCCGTCTGATTGTGGGCTACACAGTAGAGAGCTGAGTCCAGGCTCTCTGTCCCGTCTGATTGTGGGCTACACAGTAGAGAGCTGAGTCCAGGCTGCCTGTCCTGTCTGATTGTGGGCTACACAGTAGAGAGCTGAGTCCAGGCTCTCTGTCCTGTCTGATTGTGGGCTACACAGTAGAGAGCTGAGTCCAGGCTGTCTGTCCTGTCTGATTGTGGGCTATACAGTAGAGAGCAGAGTCCAGGCTGTCTGTCCTGTCTGATTGTGGGCTACACAGTAGAGAGCTGAGTCCAGGCTGTCTGTCCTGTCTGATTGTGGGCTACACAGTAGAGAGCTGAGTCCAGGCTGTCTGTCCTGTCTGATTGTAGGCTACACAGTAGAGAGCTGAGTCCAGGCTCTCTGTCCTGTCTGATTGTAGGCTACACAGTAGAGAGCTGAGTCCAGGCTCTCTGTCCTGTCTGATTGTAGGCTACACAGTAGAGAGCTGAGTCCAGGCTGTCTGTCCTGTCTGATTGTAGGCTACACAGTAGAGAGCTGAGTCCAGGCTGTCTGTCCTGTCTGATTGTAGGCTACAATGTGTGTTGATCCCTGGCTGTGGTATTGATCCCTGGCTGTGGTATTGTTACCTGGCTGTGGTATTGATCCCTGGCTGTGGTGTTGATCCCTGGCTGTGGTGTTGATCCCTGGCTGTGGTGTTGATCCCTGGCTGTGGTGTTGATCCCTGGCTGTGATGTTGATCCCTGGCTGTGGTGTTGATCCCTGGCTGTCGTGTTGATCCCTGGCTGTGGTGTTGATCCCTGGCTGTGGTATTGATCCCTGGCTGTGGTGTTGATCCCTGGCTGTGGTATTGATCCCTGGCTGTGGTATTGATCCCTGGCTGTGGTATTGATCCCGGCTAACATACTGCTCTGTTCTACTAGAAGGTCTGAGTCCACTGTGGTTCTGAGGGGGCTAAGATACGTCTCTGTTCTACTAGAAGGTCTGAGTCCACTGTGGTTCTGAGGGGGCTAAGATACGTCTCTGTTCTACTAGAAGGTCTGAGTCCACTGTGGTTCTGAGGGGGTTAGGATACTGCTCTGTTCTACTAGAAGGTCTGAGTCCACTGTGGTTCTGAGGGGGTTAAGATACGTCTCTGTTCTACTAGAAGGTCTGAGTCCACTGTGGTTCTGAGGGGGTTAAGATCCTCCCTCCATTTTAGTAAATAAAGGAAGTTAGAAAGAGAAAGGTCTATTTTCAGCAGGAAAGGAAACATGGGGGATTATCCTCCAATAAGAGGACAGATATAGAGCAGAAAATATTTAAGTAGCTGCAGCAGGAAATGAAGTAGGAAAGCTGTAGCCACACACCACCGCCTTCTCTAATCCACGCCTCGCCTCGCTGTCTCCATGGAGCTGGTCGCTAGCGGCAACACAACCTCAGGCCACCCCTGGCAAACGAAGTTGACCGACCCCACACCCCATCCCTCCGTCTTTCCATCCCTTCATCCTGACTTCCCTAATCGACGCCTCGCTGTTTCCATGGAGCTGCCTGATCACTGGTAGCAACACAACCTCAGGACCTCAGGCCCCCCCCCGGCAAAGGAAGTCTTTCCCTCCTCCATCCCTCTATCCAAAACGGACAAATCCCTCCCTCCCTCCCTCCCTCCCTCCCTCCCTCCCTCCCTCCTCCAACAACTCTGTTATGTCTCCAGACAGATAGTCTATAACAGGTCTCTACTGTGTCTCCAGATAGTCTATAACAGTTCTCTGTGTCTCCAGTCAGATAGTCTATAACAGGTCTCTACTGTGTCTCTACTCAGGACAAGGAGGAAGTCAGTTGAAGAGCCTGGAGGTAATTTTCAGGGTAAAGGATTCATCCATGCGACACTCAAATCCTACCCTCTCAGCCGCACGTCACTCAAATCCTTCCCCCTCAGCCGCACGACACTCAAATCCTTCCCCCTCAGCCGCACGACACTCAAATCCTTCCCCCTCAGCCGCACGACACTCAAATCCTTCCCCTTCATCCATGTGACACTCAAACAAATCCTACCCCCTCAGCCGCACGACACTCAAATCCTTCCCCCTCAGCCGCACGACACTCAAATCCTTCCCCCTCAGCCGCACGACACTCAAATCCTTCCCCCTCAGCCACACGACACTCAAATCCTTCCCCCTCAGCCGCACGACACTCAAATCCTTCCCCCTCAGCCGCACGACACTCAAATCCTTCCCCCTCAGCCGCACGGCACTCAAATCCTTCCCCCTCAGCCGCACGACACTCAAATCCTTCCCCCTCAGCCGCACGACACTCAAATCCTTCCCCCTCAGCCGCACGACACTCAAATCCTTCCCCCTCAGCCGCACGTCACTCAAATCCTCTCCCCTCAGCCGCACGACACTCAAATCCTTCCCCCTCAGCCGCACGTCACTCAAATCCTTCCCCCTCAGCCGCACGACACTCAAATCCTTCCCCCTCAGCCACACGACACTCAAATCCTTCCCCCTCAGCCGCACGACACTCAAATCCTTCCCCTTCATCCGCGAGCCTCTCAAATCCTTCCCCCTCAGCCGCACGACACTCAAATCCTTCCCCCTCAGCCACACGACACTCAAATCCTTCCCCCTCAGCTGCACGACACTCAAATCCTTCCCCCTCAGCCACACGACACTCAAATCCTTCCCCCTCAGCCGCACGACACTCAAATCCTTCCCCCTCAGCCGCACGACACTCAAATCCTTCCCCCTCAGCCGCACGACACTCAAATCCTTCCCCCTCAGCCGCACGTCACTCAAATCCTTCCCCCTCAGCCGCACGACACTCAAATCCTTCCCCCTCAGCCGAACGACACTCAAATCCTTCCCCCTCAGCCGCACGACACTCAAATCCTTCCCCCTCAGCCGCACGACACTCAAATCCTTCCCCCTCAGCCGCACGACACTCAAATCCTTCCCCCTCAGCCGCACGACACTCAAATCCTTCCCCCTCAGCCGCACGACACTCAAATCCTTCCCCCTCAGCCACACGACACTCAAATCCTTCCCCCTCAGCCGCACGACACTCAAATCCTTCCCCTTCATCCGCGAGCCTCTCAAATCCTTCCCCCTCAGCCGCACGACACTCAAATCCTTCCCCCTCAGCCACACGACACTCAAATCCTTCCCCCTCAGCCGCACGACACTCAAATCCTTCCCCCTCAGCCGCACGACACTCAAATCCTTCCCCCTCAGCCGCACGACACTCAAATCCTTCCCCCTCAGCCGCACGACACTCAAATCCTTCCCCCTCAGCCGCACGACACTCAAATCCTTCCCCCTCAGCCGCACGACACTCAAATACTTCCCCCTCAGCCGCACGACACTCAAATCCTTACCCCTCAGCCGCACGTCACTCAAATCCTTCCCCCTCAGCCGCACGACACTCAAATCCTTCCCCCTCAGCCGCACGTCACTCAAATCCTTCCCCCTCAGCCGCACGACACTCAAATCCTTCCCCCTCAGCCGCACGACACTCAAATCCTTCCCCCTCAGCCGCACGACACTCAAATCCTTCCCCCTCAGCCGCACGACACTCAAATCCTTCCCCCTCAGCCGCACGTCACTCAAATCCTTCCCCCTCAGCCGCACGACACTCAAATCCTTCCCCCTCAGCCGCACGCCACTCAAATCCTTCCCCCTCAGCCACACGACACTCAAATCCTTCCCCCTCAGCCACACGACACTCAAATCCTTCCCCCTCAGCCGCACGACACTCAAATCCTTCCCCTTCATCCGCGAGCCTCTCAAATCCTTCCCCCTCAGCCGCACGACACTCAAATCCTTCCCCTTCATCCATGTGACACTCAAACAAATCCTACCCCCTCAGCCGCACGACACTCAAATCCTTCCCCCTCAGCCGCACGACACTCAAATCCTTCCCCCTCAGCCGCACGACACTCAAATCCTTCCCCCTCAGCCGCACGACACTCAAATCCTTCCCCCTCAGCCGCACGTCACTCAAATCCTTCCCCCTCAGCCGCACGACACTCAAATCCTTCCCCCTCAGCCGCACGTCACTCAAATCCTTCCCCCTCAGCCGCACGACACTCAAATCCTTCCCCCTCAGCCACACGACACTCAAATCCTTCCCCCTCAGCCGCACGACACTCAAATCCTTCCCCTTCATCCGCGAGCCTCTCAAATCCTTCCCCCTCAGCCGCACGACACTCAAATCCTTCCCCCTCAGCCACACGACACTCAAATCCTTCCCCCTCAGCTGCACGACACTCAAATCCTTCCCCCTCAGCCACACGACACTCAAATCCTTCCCCCTCAGCCGCACGACACTCAAATCCTTCCCCCTCAGCCGCACGACACTCAAATCCTTCCCCCTCAGCCGCACGACACTCAAATCCTTCCCCTTCATCCATGTGACACTCAAACAAATCCTACCCCCTCAGCCGCACGACACTCAAATCCTTCCCCCTCAGCCGCACGACACTCAAATCCTTCCCCCTCAGCCGCACGACACTCAAATCCTTCCCCCTCAGCCGCACGACACTCAAATCCTTCCCCCTCAGCCGCACGTCACTCAAATCCTTCCCCCTCAGCCGCACGACACTCAAATCCTTCCCCCTCAGCCGCACGTCACTCAAATCCTTCCCCCTCAGCCGCACGACACTCAAATCCTTCCCCCTCAGCCGCACGACACTCAAATCCTTCCCCCTCAGCCGCACGACACTCAAATCCTTCCCCCTCAGCCACACGACACTCAAATCCTTCCCCCTCAGCCGCACGACACTCAAATCCTTCCCCTTCATCCGCGAGCCTCTCAAATCCTTCCCCCTCAGCCGCACGACACTCAAATCCTTCCCCCTCAGCCACACGACACTCAAATCCTTCCCCCTCAGCTGCACGACACTCAAATCCTTCCCCCTCAGCCACACGACACTCAAATCCTTCCCCCTCAGCCGCACGACACTCAAATCCTTCCCCCTCAGCCGCACGACACTCAAATCCTTCCCCCTCAGCCGCACGACACTCAAATCCTTCCCCCTCAGCCGCACGACACTCAAATCCTTCCCCCTCAGCCGCACGACACTCAAATCCTACCCTCTCAGCCGCACGACACTCAAATCCTTCCCCCTCAGCCGCACGACACTCAAATCCTTCCCCCTCAGCCGCACGACACTCAAATCCTTCCCCCTCAGCCGCACGACACTCAAATCCTTCCCTCTCAGCCGCACGACACTCAAATCCTTCCCCCTCAGCCGCACGACACTCAAATCCTTCCCCCTCAGCCGCACGTCACTCAAATCCTTCCCCCTCAGCCGCACGACACTCAAATCCTTCCCCTTCATCCGCGAGCCTCTCAAATCTTTCCCTTCTGCACAGCCAACAGGAATGGTGTCTGGGAATGAGGATGATTACAATTTTAAGGATTAGCCTGTCCAGGGTTTATTTATTTATTTAAAGTCACAGTTTCCCATGAATATTAATGAAATGACACACTCACTGGGTGCATCCCAAAAGGCACCCTATGCCCTATGGGCCCCAGTCAGAAGCAGTGCACTATGTAGGGAATAGGGTGCCATTTGGGACGAAGACTGTACTATCTGAGTTAACGCATGTTTTGAGAGTTACTGTACAACCTGGTTTTGGTCACTTTTCAAATCCAGTCAAATAAACATGTATTTTTAACATTTTGTAAACAACAGGTGTAGACTAACAGTGTAATGTTTTAATACGGTGCCTTCAACAACAACAGGTGTAGACTAACAGTGTAATGCTTTAATACGGTTCCTTCAACAACAGGTGTAGACTAACAGTGTAATGCTTTAATACGGTTCCTTCAACAACAGGTGTAGACTAACAGTGTAATGCTTTAATACGGTTCCTTCATCAACAACAGGTGTAGACTAACAGTGTAATGTTTTAATACGGTTCCTTCAACAACAGGTGTAGACTAACAGTGTAATCCTTTAATACGGTTCCTTCAACAACAGGTGTAGACTAACAGTGTAATCCTTTAATACGGTTCCTTCAACAACAGGTGTAGACTAACAGTGTAATGTTTTAATACGGTTCCTTCAACAACAGGTGTAGACTAACAGTGTAATGCTTTAATACGGTTCCTTCAACAACAACAGGTGTAGACTAACAGTGTAATGCTTTAATACGGTTCCTTCAACAACAGGTGTAGACTAACAGTGTAATGCTTTAATACGGTTCCTTCAACAACAGGTGTAGACTAACAGTGTAATGCTTTAATACGGTTCCTTCCCAACAACAGGTGTAGACTAACAGTGTAATGCTGTAATACGGTTCCTTCAACAACAGGTGTAGACTAACAGTGTAATGCTTTAATACGGTTCCTTCAACAACAGGTGTAGACTAACAGTGTAATGCTTTAATACGGTTCCTTCAACAACAGGTGTAGACTAACAGTGTAATGCTTTAATACGGTTCCTTCAACAACAACAGGTGTAGACTAACAGTGTAATGCTTTAATACGGTTCCTTCAACAACAGGTGTAGACTAACAGTGTAATACTTAAACACGGTTCCTTCAACAACAACAGGTGTAGACTAACAGTGTAATGCTTTAATACGGTTCCTTCAACAACAACAGGTGTAGACTAACAGTGTAATGCTTTAATACGGTTCCTTCAACAACAGGTGTAGACTAACAGTGTAATACTTAAACACGGTTCCTTCAACAACAGGTGTAGACTAACAGTGTAATGCTTTAATACGGTTCCTTCAACAACAGGTGTAGACTAACAGTGTAATACTTCAACACGGTTCCTTCAACAACAGGTGTAGACTAACAGTGTAATGCTTAAACACGGTTCCTTCAACAACAGGTGTAGACTAACAGTGTAATGCTTTAATACGGTTCCTTCAACAACAGGTGTAGACTAACAGTGTAATGCTTTAATACGGTTCCTTCAACAACAGGTGTAGACTAACAGTGTAATGTTTTAATACGGTTCCTTCAACAACAGGTGTAGACTAACAGTGTAATGCTTTAATACGGTTCCTTCAACAACAGGTGTAGACTAACAGTGTAATGCTTTAATACGGTTCCTTCAACAACAGGTGTAGACTAACAGTGTAATGCTTTAATACGGTTCCTTCAACAACAGGTGTAGACTAACAGTGTAATGCTTTAATACGGTTCCTTCAACAACAACAGGTGTAGACTAACAGTGTAATGCTTTAATACGGTTCCTTCATCAACAACAGGTGTAGGCTAACAGTGTAATGCTTTAATACGGTTCCTTCAACAACAGGTGTAGACTAACAGTGTAATGCTTTAATACGGTTCCTTCAACAACAGGTGTAGACTAACAGTGTAATGCTTTAATACGGTTCCTTCAACAACAGGTGTAGACTAACAGTGTAATGCTTTAATACGGTTCCTTCAACAACAACAGGTGTAGACTAACAGTATAATGCTTTAATACGGTTCCTTCAACAACAGGTGTAGACTAACAGTGTAATGCTTTAATACGGTTCCTTCTACAACAACAGGTGTAGACTAACAGTATAATGCTTTAATACGGTTCCTTCAACAACAGGTGTAGACTAACAGTGTAATGCTTTAATACGGTTCCTTCAACAACAGGTGTAGACTAACAGTGTAATGCTTTAACACGGTTCCTTCAACAACAGGTGTAGACTAACAGTGTAATGCTTTAATACGGTTCCTTCAACAACAGGTGTAGACTAACAGTGTAATGCTTTAATACGGTTCCTTCAACAACAGGTGTAGACTAACAGTGTAATGCTTTAATACGGTTCCTTCAACAACAGGTGTAGACTAACAGTGTAATGCTTTAATACGGTTCCTTCAACAACAGGTGTAGACTAACAGTGTAATGCTTTAATACGGTTCCTTCAACAACAGGTGTAGACTAACAGTGTAATGCTTTAATACGGTTCCTTCAACAACAGGTGTAGACTAACAGTGTAATGCTTTAATACGGTTCCTTCAACAACAACAGGTGTAGACTAACAGTGTAATGCTTTAATACGGTTCCTTCATCAACAACAGGTGTAGACTAACAGTGTAATGCTTTAATACGGTTCCTTCAACAACAGGTGTAGACTAACAGTGTAATGCTTTAATACGGTTCCTTCAACAACAGGTGTAGACTAACAGTGTAATGCTTTAATACGGTTCCTTCAACAACAGGTGTAGACTAACAGTGTAATGCTTTAATACGGTTCCTTCAACAACAACAGGTGTAGACTAACAGTATAATGCTTTAATACGGTTCCTTCAACAACAGGTGTAGACTAACAGTGTAATGCTTTAATACGGTTCCTTCTACAACAACAGGTGTAGACTAACAGTGTAATGCTTTAATACGGTTCCTTCAACAACAGGTGTAGACTAACAGTGTAATGCTTTAATACGGTTCCTTCAACAACAGGTGTAGACTAACAGTGTAATGCTTTAACACGGTTCCTTCAACAACAGGTGTAGACTAACAGTGTAATGCTTTAATACGGTTCCTTCAACAACAGGTGTAGACTAACAGTGTAATGCTTTAATACGGTTCCTTCAACAACAGGTGTAGACTAACAGTGTAATGCTTTAATACGGTTCCTTCAACAACAGGTGTAGACTAACAGTGTAATGCTTTAATACGGTTCCTTCAACAACAGGTGTAGACTAACAGTGTAATGCTTTAATACGGTTCCTTCAACAACAGGTGTAGACTAACAGTGTAATGCTGTAATACGAGTCCCAGGGTCCTTAGCTTAGTGATGACCTCGGCTACGGAGAGCCTGATCACACAATCGTCCAGAACAGCTAGTGCTCTCATGCATGGTTCAGTGTTGCTTGCTTCGAAGTAAGCATAGAAGGCATTTAGCTCGTCTGGTAGGCTCATGTCACTGGGCAGTAACTTCATCTAATCAGTACAGAGGAGAACAGCAGAAGTCTGCTACAGTGACCTCATCTAACCAGTACAGAGGAGAACAGCAGAAGTCTGCTACAGTGACCTCATCTAATCAGTACAGAGGAGAACAGCAGAAGTCTGCTACAGTGACCTCATCTAATCAGTAAAGAGGAGAACAGCAGAAGTCTGCTACAGTGACCTCATCTAATCAGTACAGA
Organism: Salvelinus alpinus; assembly: GCF_045679555.1. NCBI lineage: Eukaryota > Metazoa > Chordata > Actinopteri > Salmoniformes > Salmonidae > Salvelinus > Salvelinus alpinus. Next base: position 2,939,285 of record NC_092096.1, on the reverse strand, counting down.
GGAGAACAGCAGAAGTCTGCTACAGTGACCTCATCTAATCAGTACAGAGGAGAACAGCAGAAGTCTGCTACAGTGACCTCATCTAATCAGTACAGAGGAGAACAGCAGAAGTCTGCTACAGTGACCTCATCTAATCAGTACAGAGGAGAACAGCAGAAGTCTGCTACAGTGACCTCATCTAACCAGTAAAGAGGAGAACAGCAGAAGTCTGCTACAGTGACCTCATCTAATCAGTACAGAGGAGAACAGCAGAAGTCTGCTACAGTGACCTCATCTAATTAGTACAGAGGAGAACAGCAGAAGTCTGCTACAGTGATCCCATCTGTTTAGTTTGGCCTACAGGTCCACCGGTTCAGCTCTCTTACAGTATCCAGTCCATTCATCAATCAGCCTTATCGTGACATTAAGGGCAGCATGTTGAATCTATTTAAAGGTTCCCCTTATGTATGTATTCCATATGGCACCCTATTCCCTTTATAGTGCACCCTATTCCCTTGATAGTGCACCCTATAGGCCCTGGTCAATAGTATCTCACTATTAAAGAAATAGGGTTGTATTTGGGACGCAGGGCCATATCTCCCTGGCTGTTGGCTTCTCTGACATGCTGAGCTTTAGAGACAAGGTGGGGCAATTAGGCTCCTTAGCTCGTTAAGCCCCGCCCTGTCAGCGTTAATCCAGGGCTTAATTCTAGTGTTTATTTATGGTAAAGGAAGAGAGGGAAAGTGGAGGAGCATTAAAAAGAGAAAAGCGAAAGAATCGATGCAGCTGTTGCAGCCCAGGCTTTGAGAATTAGGGAAGGGCTGTCACTCAGGGAAAGTAGCTAGTCCCAGGAAGGGAGAAGGCTTAAACCAGGAAGGGAGAAGGCCTAAACCAGGAAGGGGGAAGGCCTAAACCAGTAAGAGAGAAGGCCTAAACCAGGAAGGGAGAAGGCCTAAACCAGGAAGGGAGAAGGCCTAAACCAGGAAGGGAGAAGGCCTAAACCAGGAAGGGGGAAGGCCTAAAACAGGAAGGGAGAAGGCCTAAACCAGGAAGGGAGAAGGCCTAAACCAGGAAGGGAGAAGGCCTAAACCAGGAAGGGAGAAGGCCTAAACCAGGAAGGGAGAAGGCCTAAACCAGGAAGGGAGAAGGCCTGAACCAGTAAGAGAGAAGGCCTAAACCAGGAAGGGAGAATGAAGAAAAGGAAAACAATAAGGAGAGGGAACCACATGACAGAGAGGGTTGGAGGTCGGAGGTGGAGGTGGTTGGGGGTCGGAAGGGGAGGTGAAGGTGGAGGGGGACGGAGGTGGAAGTGGTTGGGGCCGGATTTGGAGGGGGTTGGGGGTCAGAGGGGGTGTTGGAGGGGGTCGGAAGTTGAGCGTGTTGAGGGTGGGAGGTGGAGGGGGTTGGGGGTCGGAGCTGGAGAGGTTTGGGGGTGCTCCATCCTCTAGGACAGTACAATTCTCCATCCTCTAGGACTGTACAACTCTCCATCATCTAGGACAGTACAACTCTCCATCCTCTAGGTAGTAGGACAGTACAACTCTCCGTCCTCTAGGACAGTACAACTCTCCGTCCTCTAGGACAGTACAACTCACCATCCTCTAGGACAGTACAACTCTCCATCCTCTAGGATAGTACAACTCTCCATCCTCTACGATAGTACAACTCTCCGTCCTCTAGGACAGTACAACTCTCCATCCTCTAGGACAGTACAACTCTCCATCCTCTAGGACAGTACAACTCTCCGTCCTCTAGGACAGTACAACTCTCCGTCCTCTAGGACAGTACAAGTCTCCGTCCTCTAGGACAGTACAACTCTCCGTCCTCTAGGACAGTACAACTCTCCGTCCTCTAGGACAGTACACCTCTCCATCCTCTAGGACAGTACAACTCTCCATCCTCTAGGACAGTACAACTCTCCGTCCTCTAGGTAGTATGACAGTACAACTCTCCATCCTCTAGGATAACTCTCCGTACAACAGGTGTAGACTAACAGTGTAATGCTTTAATACGGTTCCTTCAACAACAGGTGTAGACTAACAGTGTAATGCTTTAATACGGTTCCTTCAACAACAGGTGTAGACTAACAGTGTAATGCTTTAATACGGTTCCTTCAACAACAACAGGTGTAGACTAACAGTGTAATGCTTTAATACGGTTCCTTCATCAACAACAGGTGTAGACTAACAGTGTAATGCTTTAATACGGTTCCTTCAACAACAGGTGTAGACTAACAGTGTAATGTTTTAATACGGTTCCTTCAACAACAACAGGTGTAGACTAACAGTGTAATGCTTTAATACGGTTCCTTCAACAACAACAGGTGTAGACTAACAGTGTAATGTTTTAATACGGTTCCTTCAACAACACCAGGTGTAGACTAACAGTGTAATGCTTTAATACGGTTCCTTCAACAACAGGTGTAGACTAACAGTGTAATGCTTTAATACGGTTCCTTCAACAACAGGTGTAGACTAACAGTGTAATGCTTTAATACGGTTCCTTCAACAACAGGTGTAGACTAACAGTGTAATGCTTTAATACGGTTCCTTCAACAACAGGTGTAGACTAACAGTGTAATGCTTTAATACGGTTCCTTCAACAACAACAGGTGTAGACTAACAGTATAATGCTTTAATACGGTTCCTTCAACAACAGGTGTAGACTAACAGTGTAATGCTTTAATACGGTTCCTTCTACAACAACAGGTGTAGACTAACAGTGTAATGCTTTAATACGGTTCCTTCAACAACAGGTGTAGACTAACAGTGTAATGCTTTAATACGGTTCCTTCAACAACAGGTGTAGACTAACAGTGTAATGCTTTAACACGGTTCCTTCAACAACAGGTGTAGACTAACAGTGTAATGCTTTAATACGGTTCCTTCAACAACAGGTGTAGACTAACAGTGTAATGCTTTAATACGGTTCCTTCAACAACAGGTGTAGACTAACAGTGTAATGCTTTAATACGGTTCCTTCAACAACAGGTGTAGACTAACAGTGTAATGCTTTAATACGGTTCCTTCAACAACAACAGGTGTAGACTAACAGTGTAATGCTTTAATACGGTTCCTTCAACAACAGGTGTAGACTAACAGGGTAATGTTTTAATACGGTTCCTTCAACAACAGGTGTAGACTAACAGTGTAATGCTTTAATACGGTTCCTTCAACAACAACAGGTGTAGACTAACAGTGTAATGCTTTAATACGGTTCCTTCAACAACAGGTGTAGACTAACAGTGTAATGCTTTAATACGGTTCCTTCAACAACAGGTGTAGACTAACAGTGTAATGCTTTAATACGGTTCCTTCAACAACAGGTGTAGACTAACAGTGTAATGCTTTAATACGGTTCCTTCAACAACAGGTGTAGACTAACAGTGTAATGCTTTAACACGGTTCCTTCAACAACAGGTGTAGACTAACAGTGTAATGCTTTAATACGGTTCCTTCAACAACAGATGTAGACTAACAGTGTAATGCTTTAATACGGTTCCTTCAACAACAGGTGTAGACTAACAGTGTAATGCTGTAATACGAGTCCCAGGGTCCTTAGCTTAGTGATGACCTCGGCTACGGAGAGCCTGATCACACAATCGTCCAGAACAGCTAGTGCTCTCATGCATGGTTCAGTGTTGCTTGCTTCGAAGTAAGCATAGAAGGCATTTAGCTCGTCTGGTAGGCTCATGTCACTGGGCAGTAACTTCATCTAATCAGTACAGAGGAGAACAGCAGAAGTCTGCTACAGTGACCTCATCTAACCAGTACAGAGGAGAACAGCAGAAGTCTGCTACAGTGACCTCATCTAATCAGTACAGAGGAGAACAGCAGAAGTCTGCTACAGTGACCTCATCTAATCAGTAAAGAGGAGAACAGCAGAAGTCTGCTACAGTGACCTCATCTAATCAGTACAGAGGAGAACAGCAGAAGTCTGCTACAGTGACCTCATCTAATCAGTACAGAGGAGAACAGCAGAAGTCTGCTACAGTGACCTCATCTAATCAGTACAGAGGAGAACAGCAGAAGTCTGCTACAGTGACCTCATCTAATCAGTACAGAGGAGAACAGCAGAAGTCTGCTACAGTGACCTCATCTAATCAGTACAGAGGAGAACAGCAGAAGTCTGCTACAGTGACCTCATCTAATCAGTACAGAGGAGAACAGCAGAAGTCTGCTACAGTGACCTCATCTAACCAGTAAAGAGGAGAACAGCAGAAGTCTGCTACAGTGACCTCATCTAATCAGTACAGATTAGAACAGCAGAAGTCTGCTACAGTGACCTCATCTAATTAGTACAGAGGAGAACAGCAGAAGTCTGCTACAGTGATCCCATCTGTTTAGTTTGGCCTACAGGTCCACCGGTTCAGCTCTCTTACAGTATCCAGTCCATTCATCAATCAGCCTTATCGTGACATTAAGGGCAGCATGTTGAATCTATTTAAAGGTTCCCCTTATGTATGTATTCCATATGGCACCCTATTCCCTTTATAGTGCACCCTATTCCCTTGATAGTGCACCCTATAGGCCCTGGTCAATAGTATCTCACTATTAAAGAAATAGGGTTGTATTTGGGACGCAGGGCCATATCTCCCTGGCTGTTGGCTTCTCTGACATGCTGAGCTTTAGAGACAAGGTGGGGCAATTAGGCTCCTTAGCTCGTTAAGCCCCGCCCTGTCAGCGTTAATCCAGGGCTTAATTCTAGTGTTTATTTATGGTAAAGGAAGAGAGGGAAAGTGGAGGAGCATTAAAAAGAGAAAAGCGAAAGAATCGATGCAGCTGTTGCAGCCCAGGCTTTGAGAATTAGGGAAGGGCTGTCACTCAGGGAAAGTAGCTAGTCCCAGGAAGGGAGAAGGCTTAAACCAGGAAGGGAGAAGGCCTAAACCAGGAAGGGGGAAGGCCTAAACCAGTAAGAGAGAAGGCCTAAACCAGGAAGGGAGAAGGCCTAAACCAGGAAGGGAGAAGGCCTAAACCAGGAAGGGAGAAGGCCTAAACCAGGAAGGGGGAAGGCCTAAAACAGGAAGGGAGAAGGCCTAAACCAGGAAGGGAGAAGGCCTAAACCAGGAAGGGAGAAGGCCTAAACCAGGAAGGGAGAAGGCCTAAACCAGGAAGGGAGAAGGCCTAAACCAGGAAGGGAGAAGGCCTGAACCAGTAAGAGAGAAGGCCTAAACCAGGAAGGGAGAATGAAGAAAAGGAAAACAATAAGGAGAGGGAACCACATGACAGAGAGGGTTGGAGGTGGAGGTGGTTGGGGGTCGGAAGGGGAGGTGAAGGTGGAGGGGGACGGAGGTGGAAGTGGTTGGGGCCGGATTTGGAGGGGGTTGGGGGTCAGAGGGGGTGTTGGAGGGGGTCGGAAGTTGAGCGTGTTGAGGGTGGGAGGTGGAGGGGGTTGGGGGTCGGAGCTGGAGAGGTTTGGGGGTGCTCCATCCTCTAGGACAGTACAATTCTCCATCCTCTAGGACTGTACAACTCTCCATCATCTAGGACAGTACAACTCTCCATCCTCTAGGTAGTAGGACAGTACAACTCTCCGTCCTCTAGGACAGTACAACTCACCATCCTCTAGGACAGTACAACTCTCCATCCTCTAGGATAGTACAACTCTCCATCCTCTACGATAGTACAACTCTCCGTCCTCTAGGACAGTACAACTCTCCATCCTCTAGGACAGTACAACTCTCCATCCTCTAGGACAGTACAACTCTCCGTCCTCTAGGACAGTACAACTCTCCGTCCTCTAGGACAGTACAAGTCTCCGTCCTCTAGGACAGTACAACTCTCCGTCCTCTAGGACAGTACAACTCTCCGTCCTCTAGGACAGTACACCTCTCCATCCTCTAGGACAGTACAACTCTCCATCCTCTAGGACAGTACAACTCTCCGTCCTCTAGGTAGTATGACAGTACAACTCTCCATCCTCTAGGACAGTACAACTCTCCATCCTCTAGGACAGTACAACTCTCCATCCTCTAGGACAGTACAACTCTCCATCCTCTAGGACAGTACAACTCTCCATCCTCTAGGACAGTACAACTCTCCGTCCTCTAGGACAGTACAACTCTCCATCCTCTAGGATAGTACAACTCTCCATCCTCTAGGACAGTACAACTCTCCGTCCTCTAGGACAGTACAACTCTCCATCCTCTAGGACAGTACAACTCTCCATCCTCTAGGACAGTACAACTCTCCGTCCTCTAGGAAAGTACAACTCTCCGTCCTCTAGGACAGTACAACTCTCCGTCCTCTAGGACAGTACAACTCTCCGTCCTCTAGGACAGTACAACTCTCCGTCCTCTAGGAAAGTACAACTCTCCGTCCTCTAGGACAGTACAACTCTCCATCCTCTAGGACAGTACAACTCTCCATCCTCTAGGACAGTACAACTCTCCGTCCTCTAGGACAGTACAACTCTCCATCCTCTAGGACAGTACAACTCTCCGTCCTCTAGGACAGTACAACTCTCCATCCTCTAGGACAGTACAAGTCTCCATCCTCTAGGTAGTATGACAGTACAACTCTCCGTCCTCTAGGTTGTAGGACAGTACAACTCTCCGTCCTCTAGGTAGTATGACAGTACAACTCTCCATCCTCTAGGACAGTACAACTCTCCATCCTCTAGGACAGTACAACTCTCCATCCTCTAGGACAGTACAAGTCTCCATCCTCTAGGTAGTATGACAGTACAACTCTCCGTCCTCTAGGTAGTATGACAGTACAACTCTCCGTCCTCTAGGACAGTACAACTCTCCGTCTTCTAGGACAGTACAACTCTCCATCCTCTAGGACAGTACAAGTCTCCATCCTCTAGGTAGTAGGACAGTACAACTCTCCGTCCTCTAGGTAGTATGACAGTAAAACTCTCCGTCCTCTAGGTTGTATGACAGTACAACTCTCCATCCTCTAGGACAGTACAACTCTCCATCCTCTAGGACAGTACAACTCTCCGTCCTCTAGGACAGTACAACTCTCCGTCCTCTAGGACAGTACAAGTCTCCGTCCTCTAGGACAGTACAACTCTCCGTCCTCTAGGACAGTACAACTCTCCGTCCTCTAGGACAGTACACCTCTCCATCCTCTAGGACAGTACAACTCTCCATCCTCTAGGACAGTACAACTCTCCGTCCTCTAGGTAGTATGACAGTACAACTCTCCATCCTCTAGGACAGTACAACTCTCCATCCTCTAGGACAGTACAACTCTCCATCCTCTAGGACAGTACAACTCTCCATCCTCTAGGACAGTACAACTCTCCATCCTCTAGGACAGTACAACTCTCCGTCCTCTAGGACAGTACAACTCTCCATCCTCTAGGATAGTACAACTCTCCATCCTCTAGGACAGTACAACTCTCCGTCCTCTAGGACAGTACAACTCTCCATCCTCTAGGACAGTACAACTCTCCATCCTCTAGGACAGTACAACTCTCCGTCCTCTAGGAAAGTACAACTCTCCGTCCTCTAGGACAGTACAACTCTCCGTCCTCTAGGACAGTACAACTCTCCGTCCTCTAGGACAGTACAACTCTCCGTCCTCTAGGAAAGTACAACTCTCCGTCCTCTAGGACAGTACAACTCTCCATCCTCTAGGACAGTACAACTCTCCATCCTCTAGGACAGTACAACTCTCCATCCTCTAGGACAGTACAACTCTCCATCCTCTAGGACAGTACAACTCTCCGTCCTCTAGGACAGTACAACTCTCCATCCTCTAGGACAGTACAAGTCTCCATCCTCTAGGTAGTATGACAGTACAACTCTCCGTCCTCTAGGTTGTAGGACAGTACAACTCTCCGTCCTCTAGGTAGTATGACAGTACAACTCTCCATCCTCTAGGACAGTACAACTCTCCATCCTCTAGGACAGTACAACTCTCCATCCTCTAGGACAGTACAAGTCTCCATCCTCTAGGTAGTATGACAGTACAACTCTCCGTCCTCTAGGTAGTATGACAGTACAACTCTCCGTCCTCTAGGACAGTACAACTCTCCGTCTTCTAGGACAGTACAACTCTCCATCCTCTAGGACAGTACAAGTCTCCATCCTCTAGGTAGTAGGACAGTACAACTCTCCGTCCTCTAGGTAGTATGACAGTAAAACTCTCCGTCCTCTAGGTTGTATGACAGTACAACTCTCCATCCTCTAGGACAGTACAACTCTCCATCCTCTAGGACAGTACAACTCTCCGTCCTCTAGGTAGTAGGACAGTACAACTCTCCGTCCTCTAGGACAGTACAACTCTCCGTCCTCTAGGTAGTATGACAGTACAACTCTCCGTCCTCTAGGTAGTAGGACAGTACAACTCTCCGTCCTCTAGGTAGTAGGACAGTACAACTCTCCATCCTCTAGGTAGTAGGACTGTACAGGCTCTGACTTCTTGATACGTTTCTTAACCGTTGGTTCTTTTCAGACATTACAACACTGTCTGGGCAACGATGCATCATGTCCCTGCGGCAACTACGGTCACATGACTGGGCCGAACCGATTTCAGCTAATCTGGGATGCACATGTGTAATGAGGTGCATCGATCCTAGACTGCCAGCTATACACACACACACACACACACACACACACACACACACACACACACACACACACACACACACACACACACACACACACACACACACACACACACACACACACACACACACACACACACACACACACACACACACACACACACACACACACTGTGTTGTTGCTTTGGTTTTCCCCTATTAATTATGGTTGATTGTGCTTCCCATCAATCATTCACCAACGAGGGATTTAATCCTTCTGCAAGGTCTGCTACTCCTTCCTCTGTTGCAGGGCCGTGTGTGTGTGTGTGTGTGTATGTGTTAAAGAGAGAGATAGGGAGGGGTGTGTGTGTGTGTGTGTGTGTGTGTGTGTGTGTGTGTGTGTGTGTGTGTGTGTGTGTGTGTGTGTGTGTGTGTGTGTGTGTGTGTGTGTGTGTGTGTGTGTGTGTGTGTGTGTAAAGAGAGAGATAGGGATGTGTGTGTGTGTGGTGTGTGTGTGTGTGTGTGTGTGTGTGTGTGTGTGTGTGTGTGTGTGTGTGTGTGTGTGTGTGTGTGTGTGTGTGTGTGTGTGTGTGTGTGTGTGTGTGTGTGTGTGTGTGTGGGGTATGCTGTCCATTACCAGTTCCAACCCAACACCATGTTTAAATGGAAATATACTGAATTTTTCGCTAATTAATATTTCTGTGATTAACAGCTACTTTGCATAATATTTTACATAAGTGTTTGCAACATTGTGTTAGACAACATGAGAGTTCGTCCCTCATTAACCCCCTGAGACCCTCCCATCCCCACCAATACAACCAGACAACATCAGAGTTCGTCCCTCATTAACCCCCTGAGACCCATCCCATCCCCACCAATACAATCAGACAACATGAGAGTTCATCCCTCATTAACCCCCTGAGACCCATCCCATCCCCACCAATACAATCAGACAACATCAGAGTTCATCCCTCATTAACCCCCTGAGACCCATCCCATCCCCACCAATACAACCAGACAACATGAGAGTTCATCCCTCATTAACCCCCTGAGACCCTCCCATCCCCACCAATACAACCAGACAACATGAGAGTTCATCCCTCATTAACCCCCCGAGACCCTCCCATCCCCACCAATACAACCAGACAACATGAGAGTTCATCCCTCATTAACCCCCCGAGACCCTCCCATCCCCACCAATACAACCAGACAACATCAGAGTGTCTCTCATTAACCCCCTGAGACCCTCCCATCCCCACCAATACAACCAGACAACATGAGAGTTCATCCCTCATTAACCCCCTGAGACTCATCCCATCCCCACCAATACAACCAGACAACATCAGAGTTCATCCCTCATTAACCCCCTGAGACCCTCCCATCCCCACCAATACAACCAGACAACATCAGAGTTCATCCCTCATTAACCCCCTGAGACCCTCCCATCCCCACCAATACAACCAGACAACATCAGAGTTCATCCCTCATTAACCCCCTGAGACCCTCCCATCCCCACCAATACAACCAGACAACATCAGAGTTCATCCCTCATTAACCCCCCGAGACCCTCCCATCCCCACCAATACAACCAGACAACATGAGAGTTCATCCCTCATTAACCCCCTGAGACCCTCCCATCCCCACCAATACAACAGACAACATCAGAGTTCATCCCTCATTAACCCCCTGAGACTCATCCCATCCCCACCAATACAATCAGACAACATCAGAGTTCATCCCTCATTAACCCCCTGAGACCCTCCCATCCCCACCAATACAATCAGACAACATCAGAGTGTCTCTCATTAACCCCCTGAGACCCTCCCATCCCCACCAATACAACCAGACAACATCAGAGTTCATCCCTCATTAACCCCCTGAGACCCTCCCATCCCCACCAATACAACCAGACAACATCAGAGTTCATCCCTCATTAACCCCCTGAGACCCTCCCATCCCCACCAATACAACCAGACAACATCAGAGTTCATCCCTCATTAACCCCCTGAGACCCTCCCATCCCCACCAATACAATCAGACATTTAGAAATAGACCTGGAGCTGTAAAAGCCCTATTTCTCCAATGAGCTGTCAGAACGTAAGGTGTTTGAGGCATCACAACCCAGGACAGTAGTCTCCTTCAACACATAACCTTACGGTAGCCTGGCAGCCAGGACAGTAGTCTCCTTCAACACATAACCTTACGGTAGCCTGGCAGCCAGGACAGTAGTCTACTTCAACACGTAACCTTACGGTAGCCTGACAGCCAGGACAGTAGTCTACTTCAACAACACGTAACCTTACGGTAGCCTGACAGCCAGGACAGTAGTCTCCTTCAACAACACGTAACCTTACGGTAGCCTGACAGCCTGGACAGTAGTCTCCTTCAACAACACGTAACCTTACGGTAGCCTGACAGCCTGGACAGTAGTCTCCTTCAACAACACGTAACCTTACGGTAGCCTGACAGCTATTGAGGTGTACGTAACTTCTGAGCAGATACATTGAATGCTCTGCTAGTTATCTGCAAGGTTGTGTTGCCATAGAAATTGAATTAATAGAACAGCGATCCCCATTCAAGTCAATGTTCTGTAATTGTATGTGTACGGTGAGTAACCTTGGACAACGTTTCTGACAAGGTCAGTGTTGCAATATTAACGAGTTCTCTGCCTTTATTGGCTCGCGCCGTGGGATAATGTTGCCTATGGTAACAGCTGTCCTAAACGCAGTCAGCCAACCCCTCCCATCCCCACTATCTGAACTATCTAATGGGATGTGTCCCAAATGGCACTCTATTCACTATGGGCCCTGGTCTAAAGTAGTGTACTAAATAGGGAATAGGGTGCCATAGACCCCTGGTATAAAGTAGTGCACTGTATAGGGAATAGGGTGCTATTTTGGACACAGACGTGGTCTCCCTTCTGTCTCTCCCTGCTCTGATCAGCTGTCTCTCTACCAATCTACTCCTCTAATAGTGTGGAGGGGTGGAGAAGAGGAAAGGTGGAGGGGAGGAGAGGTGGAGGGGAGGAGGGGTGGCGGGGTGGAGAGGTGGAGAGGTGGAGAGGTGGAGGGGTGGAGAGGTGGAGGGGTGGAGAGGTGGAGGGGAGGAGGGGTGGAGAGGTGGAGGGGAGGAGGGGTGGAGAGGTGGAGGGGAGGAGGGGTGGAGAGGTGGAGAGGTGGAGAGGTGGAGGGGAGGAAGGGTGGAGAGATGGAGAGGTGGAGGGGTGGAGGGGTGGAGAGGTGGAGGGGAGGAGGGGAGGAGGGGTGGAGAGGTGGAGGGGTGGAGGGGAGGAAGGGTGGAGAGGTGAAGGGGTGGAGAGGTGGAGGGGAGGAGAGGTGGAGGGGAGGAGGGGTGGAGAGGGGTGGAGAGGTGGAGGGGTGGAGAGGTGGAGGGGAGGAGGGGTGGAGAGGTGGAGGGGAGGAGGGGAGGAGGGGTGGAGAGGTGGAGAGGTGGAGGGGTGGAGGGGAGGAAGGGTGGAGAGGTGGAGTGACTTGAGAGAGGGACAGAGGGAGGAAGAGAGTGGAGAGGGGGAATGACAAGAGAGGGACAGAGGGAGGAAGAGAGGGGAGTGGGGGACAGAGGGAGGAAGAGAGGGGAGTGGGGGAGAGGGGGACAGAGGGAGGAAGAGAGGGGAGAGGGGAGAGAGGGAGGAAGAGAGGGGAGTGGGGGAGAGGGGGACAGAGGGAGGAAGAGAGGGGAGAGGGGAGAGAGGGAGGAAGAGAGGGGAGTGGGGACAGAGGGAGGAAGAGAGGGGAGAGGGGACAGAGGGAGGAAGAGAGCGTACAGGGGGAGAGAGGGGGGAGAGAGGGTACAGGGGGAGAGTAAGAGAAAGGCCCAAGTGACTCAATCTGAGAAGAAGAATTGTGAGGTCTCATCATATCTCCTACCCCCTTCCTCCTCCATGCTTTCAAGACCTTTTCCCTCTCCTTACCCCTCCCTTCCTTCCATACTGTTTTAACTCATCACATCCCCAGTCCCAGTCTTTTATTTAACTCATCACATTCCCAGTCCCAGTCTTTTCTTTAACTCATCACATTCCCAGTCCCAGTCTTTTCTTTAACTCATCACATCCCCAGTCCCAGTGTTTTCGTTAACTCATCACATCCCCAGTCCCAGTCTTTTATTTAACTCATCACATTCCCAGTCCCAGTCTTTTCTTTAACTCATCACATTCCCAGTCCCAGTCTTTTCTTTAACTCATCACATCCCCAGTCCCAGTGTTTTCTTTAACTCATCACATCCCCAGTCCCAGTGTTTTCTTTAACTCATCACATCCCCAGTCCCAGTCTTTTCTTTAACTCATCACATTCCCAGTCCCAGTCTTTTCTTTAACTCATCACATCCCCAGTCCCAGTGTTTTCGTTAACTCATCACATCCCCAGTCCCAGTCTTTTCTTTAACTCATCATATCCCCAGTCCCAGTCTTTTCTTTAACATTTTAACTCATCACATCCCCAGTCCCAGTCTTTTCTTTAACATTTTAACTCATCACATCCCCAGTCCCAGTCTTTAATTTAACTTTTTAACTCATCACAATCACTGCTGCTACTATTTACTATCTGTCCCTTTATACAGTCAGAGGGCCTTCACAAAGTTTTCCCACCCTTTGACTTTTACCACATTTTGTCATGTGACAGACTGAATTTAACATTGATTACATTTGGACTTTGTGTCACTGTCAAAGTGGATTTATGTTTTAAGAACATTTGACTAAATAATTACAAATGAAATGTGGAAATGTCTATGTATGTTTTACTTTCTTTGGCACAATAAAAAAAGTATACAATAACACAAATTATGTATTGAGTTAATAAGTAATCAACCCCTTTGTTATGTTAAGCCTAAATAAGTTCAGGTGTAAAAATGTGCTTAACAAGTCACATAATAAGTTGCAAGGACAGATTTGTTTTGAATGGCTACTTCATCTCTGTACTCGACACATAAAATGATCTGTAAGGTCGCTCAGTCGAGCTGTGACTTTTAAATACAGATTCAACCACAAAGACCAGGGAGATTTTCCAATGCCTCGCAAAGAAGGGCTCCTATTAGTAGATGAGTAAAAAAAATAATATCCCTTTGAGCCTGGTGTATCAATACACCCAGTCACTACAAAGATACAGGCGTCCTTCCTAACTCAGTTGCCAGAGAGGAAGGAAACCGCTCAGAGATTTCACCACAAGACCAATGGTGACAGTTCCAGAGTTTAATGGCTGTGATAGGAGAAAACTGAGGATGGACCAACAGCACTTTAGTTACCCCACAATACTAACCTAAATGACAGAGTGAAAAGAAGGAAGCCTGTACGGAATACAAATATTACAAAACATGCATCCTGTTTGCAATAAGGCACTAAAGCAAAACTGCAAAAAAATATGGGAAAGAAATTAACTTTATATCCTGAATACAAAGAGTTATGTTTAGGGGCAAATCCAACATAATACATCACTGAGCACCAGTAAGGTCCGATCTCCTCATATTCTCAAGCATGGTGGTGGCTGCATCATGTTATGGGTATGCTTGTCATCGGCAAGGACTAGGGAATTTTTTTAGGATACAAATAAATGGAATAGATCTAAGCACAGGCAAAATCCTACAGGAAAACCTGGTTCAGTCTGCTTTCCAACAGACACTGGCAGATGAATTCACCTTTCAGCAGGACAATAACCTAAAACACCATGCAAAATATACACTGGAGGTGCTTATCCCTCTCTCTCAGATGCCTGGTTAAACCCAGAGAGAAGGGTTAGGTCTGGCTTTAAGAGGGGAGAGAGGTGGCCTGGTTCAACCCAGAGGGAAGGGATGTGGCCTGGTTAAACCCAGATAGAAGGGTTAGGTCTAACTGTAAGAGGGAAGAGAAGCGGCCTGGTTAAACCCAGATGGAAGGGAAGTGGCCTGGTTAAACCCAGAGAGAAGGGATGTGGCCTGGTTAAACCCAGAGAGAAGGGATGTGGCCTGGTTAAACCCAGAGAGATGGGATGTGGCCTGGTTAAACCCAGAGAGATGGGATGTGGCCTGGTTAAACCCAGAGAGATGGGATGTGGCCTGGTTAAACCCAGAGAGATGGGATGTGGCCTGGTTAAACCCAGAGAGATGGGATGTGGCCTGGTTAAACCCAGAGGGAAGGGATGTGGCCTGGTTAAACCCAGATAGAAGGGTTAGGTCTAACTGTAAGAGGGAAGAGAAGCGGCCTGGTTAAACCCAGATGGAAGGGAAGTGGCCTGGTTAAACCCAGAGGGAAGGGATGTGGCCTGGTTAAACCCAGAGGGAAGGGATGTGGCCTGGTTAAACCCAGAGAGATGGGATGTGGCCTGGTTAAACCCAGAGAGATGGGATGTGGCCTGGTTAAACCCAGAGAGAAGGGATGTGGCCTGGTTAAACCCAGAGAGAAGGGTTAGGTCTGGCTGTAATAGGGAAGGGGCCTGGTTAAACCCAGAGGGAAGGGATGTGGCCTGGTTAAACCCAGAGAGATGGGATGTGGCCTGGTTAAACCCAGAGAGAAGGGATGTGGCCTGGTTAAACCCAGAGAGATGGGATGTGGCCTGGTTAAACCCAGAGAGAAGGGATGTGGCCTGGTTAAACCCAGAGAGAAGGGATGTGGCCTGGTTAAACCCAGAGAGATGGGATGTGGCCTGGTTAAACCCAGAGAGATGGGATGTGGCCTGGTTAAACCCAGAGGGAAGGGATGTGGCCTGGTTAAACCCAGAGGGAAGGGATGTGGCCTGGTTAAACCCAGAGAGAAGGGATGTGGCCTGGTTAAACCCAGAGAGATGATGTGGCCTGGTTAAACCCAGAGAGAAGGGATGTGGCCTGGTTAAACCCAGAGAGAAGGGATGTGGCCTGGTTAAACCCAGAGAGAAGGGATGTGGCCTGGTTAAACCCAGAGAGATGGGATGTGGCCTGGTTAAACCCAGAGAGATGGGATATGGCCTGGTTAAACCCAGAGAGATGGGATGTGGCCTGGTTAAACCCAGAGAGATGGGATGTGGCCTGGTTAAACCCAGAGGGAAGGGATGTGGCCTGGTTAAACCCAGAGAGATGGGATGTGGCCTGGTTAAACCCAGAGAGAAGGGATGTGGCCTGGTTAAACCCAGAGAGAAGGGATGTGGCCTGGTTAAACCCAGAGGGAAGGGATGTGGCCTGGTTAAACCCAGAGAGATGGGATGTGGCCTGGTTAAACCCAGAGAGATGGGATGTGGCCTGGTTAAACCCAGAGGGAAGGGATGTGGCCTGGTTAAACCCAGAGAGAAGGGATGTGGCCTGGTTAAACCCAGAGAGAAGGGATGTGGCCTGGTTAAACCCAGAGAGATGGGATGTGGCCTGGTTAAACCCAGAGAGATGGGATGTGGCCTGGTTAAAATGTTATATTAGAATTCAGTGTCTTAATTTAAATATTAGAAGAATGGCCCCCTGATTGATTTGGCTTAGAGGGGAAAGGAGAGGGGGAGGTGAGGGGAGAGAGGGGGAAGGAGAGGGGGAGAGAGGGGGAAGGAGAAGAGGAAAGAGTGGGCGGTGAGGGGATGGAGTGGGCGAGAGGGGGAGGTGAGAAGGAGAGGGGGAGGTGAGAGGAGGGGAGAGAGGGGGAAGGAGAGGGGGAGAGAGGGGGAAGGAGAAGAGGAAAGAGGGGGCGGTGAGGGGATGGAGTGGGCGAGAGAGGGGGAGGTGAGAAGGAGAGGGGGAGAGAGGGGGAGGGGAGAGGAGGGGAGAGAGGGGGAAGGAGAGGGGGAGAGAGAGGGAAGGAGAAGAGGAGAGAGGGGGCGGTGAGGGGATGGCGTGGGCGAGAGAGGGGGTGGTGAGGGGGATGGAGCGGGGGAGAGAGGTAGAGGTGAGAAGGAGAGAGGGGGAGGTGAGAGGAGGGGTTAGAGGAGAGGGGGAGGTGGGGAGGTGGGGAGGAAGGAGCGGGAGAGAGAGGGCGTGAAAGGGGGAGGTGAGGTGGAAGTAGCGGGGGAGAGAGGGGAGGGGAAGACTCTCCAAGAGCAGGAAGTGGATTTGTTTATTTTCCCTTTTGTCATTTTTATTTTTCTGTTTTTCACGCTTGACAGAGCATCCATCCATCATCGTTATTTGTGTGCGTGTGTGTGTTTGTGTGCCCAGAAATAAGGACATTAATAACCACCGCAGACTGGGGTACGACTGAATAGAGGGTGAGCGGGTGACCGTCAGGGCAGAAGGGGATGTGTTTTGTAAGATACAGTATTTAAGACCGTCAGGGCAGAAGGGGATGTGTTTTGTAAGATACAGTATTTAAGACCGTCAGGGCAGAAGGGGATGTGTTTTGTAAGGTACAGTATTTAAGACCGTCAGGGCAGAAGGGGATGTGTTTTGTAAGATACAGTATTTAAGACCGTCAGGGCAGAAGGGGATGTGTTTTGTAAGATACAGTATTTAAGACCGTCAGGGCAGAAGGGGATGTGTTTTGTAAGATACAGTATTTAAGACCGTCAGGGCAGAAGGGGATGTGTTTTGTAAGATACAGTATTTAAGACCGTCAGGGCAGAAGGGGATGTGTTTTGTAAGATACAGTATTTAAGACCGTCAGGGCAGAAGGGGATGTGTTTTGTAAGATACAGTATTTAAGACCGTCAGGGCAGAAGGGAATGTGTTTTGTAAGGTACAGTATTTAAGACCGTCAGGGCAGAAGGGGATGTGTTTTGTAAGATACAGTATTTAAGACCGTCAGGGCAGAAGGGGATGTGTTTTGTAAGATACAGTATTTAAGACCGTCAGGGCAGAAGTGGATGTGTTTTGTAAGATACAGTATTTAAGACCGTCAGGGCAGAAGGGGATGTGTTTTGTAAGATACAGTATTTAAGACCGTCAGGGCAGAAGGGGATGTGTTTTGTAAGATACAGTATTTAAGACCGTCAGGGCAGAAGGGGATGTGTTTTGTAAGATACAGTATTTAAGACCGTCAGGGCAGAAGGGGATGTGTTTTGTAAGATACAGTATTTAAGACCGTCAGGGCAGAAGGGGATGTGTTTTGTAAGATACAGTATTTAAGACCGTCAGGGCAGAAGGGGATGTGGGACGCTTGGCATTCAGGCCAAAGAGTTTAATCTTGGTTTCATCAGACCAGAGAATCTTGTTTCTCATGGTCAGAGAGTCCTTTAGGTGCCTTTTACTGGGAAGTGGCTTCTGTCTGGCCACTCTACCCTAGAGGCCTGATTGGGGGGGTGCTGCAGAGATGGTTGTCCTTCTGGAAGGTTCTCCCATCTCCACAGAAGAACTCTGGAGCTCTGTCAGAGTGACCATCGGGTTCTTGTTCAACTACCTGACAAAGGCCCTTCTTCCACGAATGCTCAGTTTGGTCGGGTGGCCAGCTCTAGGAAGAGGCTTGGTGATTCCAAACTTCTTCCATTTAAGAATGATGGAGGCCACTGTGTTCTTGGGGACCTTCAATGCTGCAGACATTTTTTGGTACCCTTCCCGAAATCTGTGCCTCGACACAATCCTGTGTCGGAGCTCTACGGACAATTCCTTCAACCTCACGGCTTGGTTATTGTCTGACATGCACTGTCAACTTTGACCTCATGGCCTGGTTTTTGCTCTGAGATGCACTGTCAACTGTGGGACCTTATATAGACAGGTTTGTGCCTTTCCAAATCATGTCCAATCAATTGAATTTACCACAGGTGGTCTCCAATCAAGTTGTAGAAACATCTCAAGGATGATCAATGAAAACAGGATGCACCTGAGCTCAATTTCCAGTCTCATAGCAAAGGTCCTGAATAATTATGTTAATAAGTTATTTCTGTTTTTATTTGTAATAAATGTGCCTAAAACTTAAAACCATTTTTCACTTTGTCATTATGGGGTCTTGTGATGTCATTATGGGGTATTGTGATGTCATTATGGGGTATTGTGATGTCATTATAGGGTAGTGTGACGTCATTATGGGGTATTGTGATGTCATTATGTGGTATTGTGTGTAGATTGATGAGGAAAAACATTAATTTAACCATGTTAGAATAAGGCTGTAATATAACAAAATGTGAAAAAAGTCAAAGGGTCTGGAATACCTTCCAAATGCACTGTATACCTCTTTAAATCAAATGGACATTCAAACAGACGCCATACACTTCACGTTCATGTGCACAATTCCAGATTGTTGATCCTTACAAGCTTGCTAAGCACTGTGACCAACTTAGAATGATGGTGTAACCCTTGTTATTTTGTAGCCTTGAGGGGTACAGTCTGTGTTCTTTAACCCTTGTTATTTTGTAGCCTTGAGGGGTACAGTCTGTGTTCTTTAACCCTTGTTATTTTGTAGCCTTGAGGGGTACAGTCTGTGTTCTTTAACCCTTGTTATTTTGGAGCCTTGAGGGGTACAGTCTGTGTTCTTTAACCCTTGTTATTTTGGAGCCTTGAGGGGTACAGTCTGTGTTCTTTCAAATGACTGCATGCTAACCAAAGCCATCCTCTCATCTGGTCCAATAAAAAGGGATGACTGTTGTCCTTGACTGGAGCAAAACTCCATCTCTTCTATAGTCCACATGGGATTACAAGCGTGTGAATAGTTCCTGATGGGATTGGACAGTCCTAGATCCATATCTGCTGAATGGAGGGATGTTGTGATTGGACAGTCCTACATCCATATCTGCTGTATGAAGGGATGTTGTGATTGGACAGTCCTAGATCCATATCTGCTGTATGGAGGGATGTTGTGATTGGACAGTCCTAGATCCATATCTGCTGTATGGAGGGATGTTGTGATTGGACAGTCCTAGATCCATATCTGCTGTATGGAGGGATGTTGGGATTGGACAGTCCTAGATCCATATCTGTTGTATGGAGGGATGTTGTGATTGGACAGTCCTAGATCCATATCTGCTGAATGGAGGGATGTTGGGATTGGACAGTCCTAGATCCATATCTGCTGTATGGAGGGATGAGGGGATTGGACAGTCCTAGATCCATATCTGCTGTATGGAGGGATGTTGTGATTGGACAGTCCTAGATCCATATCTGCTGTATGGAGGGATGTTGTGATTGGACAGTCCTAGATCCATATCTGCTGTATGGAGGGATCTTGTGATTGGACAGTCCTAGATCCATATCTGCTGTATGGAGGGATGTTGTGATTGGACAGTCCTAGATCCATATCAGCTGTATGGAGGGATCTTGTGATTGGACAGTCCTAGATCCATATCTGCTGTATGGAGGGATGTTGTGATTGGACAGTCCTAGATCCGTATCTGCTGTATGGAGGGATGTTGTGATTGGACAGTCCTAGATCCATATCTGCTGTATGGAGGGATGTTGTGATTGGACAGTCCTAGATCCATATCTGCTGTATGGAGGGATGTTGTGATTGGACAGTCCTAGATCCATATCGGCTGTATGGAGGGATGTTGGGATGCTCTGGAACCAGGAAGTGTGGAGGATGTTGTGATGCTCTGGAACCAGGAAGTGTGGAGGATGTTGTGATGCTCTGGAACCAGGAAGTGTGGAGGATGTTGTGATGCTCTGGAACCAGGAAGTGTGGAGGATGTTGTGATGCTCTGGAACCAGGAAGTGTGGAGGATGTTGTGATGCTCTGGAACCAGGAAGTGTGGAGGATGTTGTGATGCTCTGGAACCAGGAAGTGTGGAGGATGTTGTGATGCTCTGGAACCAGGAAGTGTGGAGGATGTTGTGATGCTCTGGAACCAGGAAGCGTGGAGGATGTTGTGATGCTCTGGAACCAGGAAGTGTGGAGGATGTTGTGATGCTCTGGAACCAGGAAGTGTGGAGGATGTGGACGCACACCATTTATGGAAAGTTAAACCCAGCGGCGGAACAGAGATGGAGACTGGCCTTCAAAAATGCTTCTAACTGTCAAACCGAAAACATATATATATTTTTTTCATCTGTAGCTGTCGACTGTGTTTGGTGCGTTTTATGCAAGTACTGGGATGGGATTACGTAATGCTTCTGTCTTACTGAGGGGGAGAGAGGGAGGGGCGATGGGGGGAGGAAGAGAGGGAGAGAGGGAGGGGCGATGGGGAGAGGGAGAGAGGGAGGGGAGAGGGAGAGAGGGAGGGGCGATGGGGGGAGGAAGAGAGGGAGAGAGGGAGGGGCGATGGGGAGAGGGAGAGAGGGAGGGGAGAGAGGGAGAAGAGAGAAGGGAGGAGAGAGGGAGAGGGAGAGAGGGAGAAGAGAGAGGGAGGGGAGAGGGAGAGAGGGAGAAGAGAGAGGGGAGGAGAGAGGGAGAGGGAGAGAGGGAGAAGAGAGAGGGAGGGGAGAGGGAGAGAGGGAGAAGAGAGATGGGAGGAGAGAGGGAGAGAGGGAGAAGAGAGAGGGGAGGAAGAGACGGTGTGAGAATGAGAGAGGGGAGGAGAGAGGGAGAGAGGGAGAGAGGGAGAAGAGAGAGGGGAGGAGAGAGGGAGAGGGAGAGAGGGAGAAGAGAGAGGGAGGGGAGAGGGAGAGAGGGAGAAGAGAGAGGGGAGGAGAGAGGGAGAGAGGGAGAAGAGAGAGGGGAGGAAGAGACGGTGTGAGAATGAGAGAGGGGAGGAGAGAGGGAGAGAGGGAGAGAGGGAGAAGAGAGAGGGGAGGAGAGAGGGAGAGAGGGAGAAGAGAGAGGGGAGGAAGACAGGGAGAGAGGGAGAAGAGTAGGGGAGGAGAGAGGGAGAGAGGGAGAAGAGAGAGGGGAGGAGAGAGGGAGAGAGGGAGAAGAGAGAGGGGAGGAGAGAGGGAGAGAGGGAGAAGAGAGAGGGGAGGAAGACAAAGGGGAGGAAAGTGGCCAGAAAAGCGAGCAGCAGCCCTCCGTACATTTTTATTTTTTTTACCTTAATTTAACCAGGTATGTCAGTTAATTAAGAACTAATTCTTATTTATAATGATGGCCTACCGGGGAACAGTGGGTTAACTGCCTTGTGAAGGGGCAGAACGACAGATTTATACCTTGTCAGCTCGGGGGATTCAATCTTGCAACCTTTCGGTTGCCAGTCCAACACTCTAACCACTAAGCTACCTGCCACCCCATCATGACCCAAACTGTCATGCCTTCTCCCATCAATGACAGTGTGTGTCAGGTGACAGGAAGTCTCTCAACCTCAAAGCGTTCTCCTTCTCTCTTTTCCACCCCGAGATAAAGTCTAACAAATCCATTCACCTGGGATATAGAGTCCTCGTAATATAATAGTCAGTGCCTAATTACACATCTAAAACTGTAAGGGAAATATGCAGCAACTACACATTCAGTCATCACTGCTGGAAACAGGATGTCTGTGTAGAAACTACACATACAGCCATCACGGCTGGAAACAGGATGTCTGTGTAGAGAGTACAGAAACTACACATACAGAAACTACACATACAGACATAACTGCTGGAAACAGGATGTCTGTGTAGAGAGTACAGAAACTACACATACAGACATAACTGCTGGAAACAGGAGATGTCTGTGTAGAGAGTACAGAAACTACACATACAGACATAACTGCAGGAAACAGGATGTCTGTGTAGAGAGTACAGAAACTACACATACAGACATAACCTCTGGAAACAGGATGTCTGTGTAGACAGTACAGAAACTACACATACAGCCATAACTGCTGGAAACAGGATGTCTGTGTAGACAGTACAGAAACTACACATACAGCCATAACCACTGGAAACGGGGGATGTCTGTATAGAGAGTACAGAAACTACACATACAGCCATAACCACTGGAAACAGGAGATGTCTGTGTAGACAGTACAGAAACTACACATACAGCCATAACCACTGGACAGGGGAGATGTCTGTGTAGAGAGTACAGAAACCCTGTTGAAGAAAATACAGAATGGGAGAGACTTACGCAAAGAGTGCCAATCATCCTGTCGTATGGTCTTTGTGATGTCATACGAGAGGTTCTTGGGTATCGTTGCTGAAGAGTAGTGGTATTTGATATAGGAACATCTGGTAATGGAACCTGGAGAGAGAGAGAGAGGGGGAGGAGAGAGGAGAGAGGAGAGGGGGGAGAGAAGGGAGGAGAGAGGAGACAGGGAGAGGGAGGAGAGAAGGGAGGAGAGAGAGAGAGAGAGAGGAGAGAGGAGCGGGGGGAGAGAAGGGAGGAGAGAGAGAGAGGGAGGAGAGAGAGAGTGAGAGAGAGTGAGAGAGGAGAGGGGGGAGAGAAGGGAGGAGAGAGGAGCGGGGGGAGAGAAGGGAGGAGAGAGAGAGAGGGAGGAGAGAGAGAGTGAGAGAGAGTGAGAGAGGAGAGGGAGGAGAGAGAGAGAGGGAGGAGAAAAGGGAGGAGAGAGAGAGAGAGAGAAAAGGGAGGAGAGAGAGAGAGAGAGGAGAGGGGGGGAGGAGAGAGAGAGAGAGAGAGAGAGAGAGAAGGGAGGAGAGTGAGAGAACCAGTTTAGATTTGTTACAGTGACAACATCACCTTAAAGACCGTTACCTTGTGAATAGGTGTCATTTCAGATCACAATGACTTGATGGGCACATAAAGGTTCTGTATGGTTTAGTTCTGTTAAAAGGGTTGAGAGATGACAAGGTTATTTCTGTTAGACACTAATTCAATAACCAGTCATGGACATCACGTTGTTGTATTGAGACAATGGGCTGACGGGCTCTATTACGTGGAACACGTTGTGTCTGTTCAATTGATGGAAAAAGTCCAGCTCATTTCCTTTTAGATTTTTAGTAGCGTGACAATCCCAGCAGTCAGAGGAATGATTTTATTCAGTTCATTAAAATGTTTATAAATCCTTCAGTGATAGGAGCTACGCAGCATTAAACATGAGTTTGAACAATGTGACATTCCTATAAATCTATAAACGTGTTTGACTGTGTATCAGGTCGGTGGTTCACCTCAACGATTCCGTGACAATGTCAGACACTTTAAGGTCACATCGTCTGACCCTGACTAGACTCAATAGAAAACTAGACTGGACATTAACCTTCTTATGATGGTCCAAGGGGTCATGTTGGTCAGGGAGTTGGTCGACTGTGGTTTACCAGTGCTGTGATTTAAGATATTATGTAAAACAATGAATGTGAAGACTTTATCTGCACTGTATGTGTTAGTTAGTTAGTTAGCCAGACAGTTTTAGAAGGAATGATTCCATACAGTTTATTTTTTATTAACTGATAATATGCCAAAATTCCATTGAAACAAAGCAGTGAATCACAGAGACCACAGACCACAGCCAAACCAGTAGATGACAGGACTGGCTCAAACCAGTAGATGATTGCACTGTATTTTAGAGGCTGACCCTCCAACACAGTCACTCACATACGAGCTGCTACCCTGTTATTCTCTACACACTGACCCTCCAACACAGTCACTCACATAGGAGCTGCTACTCTGTTATTCTCTGCACACTGACCCTCCAACACAGTCACTCACATAGGAGCTGCTACTCTGTTATTCTCTGCACACTGACCCTCCAACACAGTCACTCACATAGGAGCTGCTACTCTGTTATTCTCTGCACACTGACCCTCCAACACAGTCACTCACATACAAGCTGCTACTCTGTTTATCTCTGCACACTGACCCTCCAACACAGTCACTCACATAGGAGCTGCTACTCTGTTATTCTCTACACACTGACCCTCCAACACAGTCACTCACATAGGAGCTGCTACTCTGTTTATCTCTGCACACTGACCCTCCAACACAGTCACTCATATAGGAGCTGCTACTCTGTTTATCTCTGCACACTGACCCTCCAACACAGTCACTCACATAGGAGCTGCTACTCTGTTTATCTCTGCACACTGACCCTCCAACACAGTCACTCACATACAAGCTGCTACTCTGTTTATCTCTACACACTGACCCTCCAACACAGTCACTCATATAGGAGCTGCTACCCTGTTATTCTCTACACACTGACCCTCTGACACAGTCACTCACATACGAGCTGCTACTCTGTTATTCTCTACACACTGACCCTCCAACACAGCCACTCACATACGAGCTGCTACTCTGTTATTCTCTGCACACTGACCCTCCAACACAGTCACTCACATACGAGCTGCTACTCTGTTATTCTCTGCACACTGACCCTCCAACACAGTCACTCACATACGAGCTGCTACTCTGTTATTCTCTGCACACTGACCCTCCAACACAGTCACTCACATAGGAGCTGCTACTCTGTTATTCTCTACACACTGACCCTACAACACAGCCACTCACATACGAGCTGCTGCTACTCTGTTATTCTCTGCACACTGACCCTCTGACACAGTCACTCACATAGGAGCTGCTACTCTGTTATTCTCTGCACACTGACCCTCCGACACAGTCACTCACATACAAGCTGCTGCTACTCCGTTTATCATATATCCTGTTGCCTAGTCACCTTCCCCCTATACATATCTCTACCTATATCAGTCTGGTAATACATTATTATTTTTAACATTCTTTTTGAAAAAGATTCTATTTTATAAATGAGGCCAAAAATGTGACTGATTTATTTTGATGATATTAGTGACTTGGTGGAAACATCGGTCCTGGTTACATACAGTAGTGTGGTTTCAATTCTACATGGAAAAACACAGCTCTGTGTGTGTGTGTGTGTGTGTGTGTGTGTGTGTGTGTGTGTGTGTGTGTGTGTGTGTGTGTGTGTGTGTGTGTGTGTGTGTGTGTGTGTGTGTGTGTGTGTGTGTGTGTGTGTGTGTGTGTGTTTGTGTGTTTGTGTGTGTGCGTGTGCCCACACAATTGTCTTATATGAGCAGCTATAGAGTTTCCTAATGGTCAGGGAGAGACGGAGAGGCCAAAGTGAGACAGAGAGGCCAGAGTGAGACAGAGAGGCCAGGAAGAGACAGAGAGGCCAGGAAGAGACAGAGAGTCCAGGGCGAGACGGAGAGGCCAAAGTGAGACAGAGAGGCCAGGGAGAGACTGAGAGGCCAGGGAGAGACTGAGAGGCCAGGGAGAGACGGAGAGGCCAGGAAGAGACAGAGAGGCCAGGAAGAGACAGAGAGTCCAGGGCGAGACGGAGAGGCCAAAGTGAGACCGAGAGGCCAGGGAGAGACTGAGAGGCCAGGGAGAGACTGAGAGGCCAGGGAGAGACGGAGAGGCCAGGAAGAGACTGAGAGGCCAGGGAGAGACGGAGAGGCCAGGGAGAGACGGAGAGGCCAAAGTGAGACAGAGAGGCCAGGGAGAGACGGAGAGGCCAGGGAGAGACGGAGAGGCCAAAGTGAGACAGAGAGGCCAGGGAGAGACGGAGAGGCCAGGGAGAGACGGAGAGGCCAAAGTGAGACAGAGAGGCCAGGGAGAGACGGAGAGGCCAGGGAGAGACGGAGAGGCCAAAGTGAGACAGAGAGGCCAGGGAGAGACGGAGAGGCCAGGGAGAGACGGAGAGGCCAAAGTGAGACAGAGAGGCCAGGGAGAGACTGAGAGGCCAGGGAGAGACGGAGAGGCCAAAGTGAGACAGAGAGGCCAGGGAGAGACGGAGAGGCCAAAGTGAGACAGAGAGGCCAGCTGCCTTTTCGATACCCTACGGGAGGCCGTTACGGAGCCAGACACCATTTAAACCCATTGACATTCTGGACTCATAGGGCTCATTCTGGCTCTTTTAAAGGGCAGTTTCTCCACTTTAATGGTTGAAAAAAATACAATGCGTGAAATAAAGGGGTTAGAGAAGTGGCTTGTGGGTAATAGGGGTCTGACGGAAGTTTAAACCAATCAGTATACATCAAACCTTAGCTGGCAGCTATGACTATCTTATCGCAATTACCTAACTAAATTCACACTACATGGCCAAAAGTAGGTTGACACCCCCGTCAAATGAGTGGATTCGGCTATTTCAGCCACAGCCGTTGTTGACGGGTATATAAAAACAAGCACACCGCCATGCAATCTCCATAGACAAACATTGGCAGTAGAATGGCCTGACTGAAGTTCCTCAGGGACTTACAAAGTGGCACCGTCATAAGATGCCACCTTTCCAACAAGTCAGTTTGTCAAATTTCTGCTCTGCTAGAGCTTCCCCCGGTCAACTGTAAGTGCTGTTATTGTGAAGTGGACACATCTAGGAGCAACAACGGCTCAGCCGCGAAGTGGTAGGCCACACAAGCTCACATGAACGGGACCACAGAGTGCTGAAGCGCGTAAAAATCGTCTGTCCTCAGTTGCAACACTCACTACCGAGTTCCAAACTGCCTCTGGAAGTAACGTCAGGACAAGAACTGTTTGTCGAGAGCTTCGTGAAATGGGTTTCCATGGCCGAGCAGCCGCACACAAGCCTAAGATCACCATGCACAATGCCAAGCGTCGGCTGGAGGGTTTAAAACTTCCTTTAAAGAAGGGGGTTGGTCACTTGCCTTGCACCTCCCTTTTTTTATCACCAGGGCATTTAGCAGTTCAATTTTCCTGGTTATTTTGCTAAGGATTAATAGCAGCGATTGATCAATACACCTTCCATTCGACATTCTTCCCTCCAAGTATTCAGGTCCATGAAACAGCGTTTCCTTCCTGGAAAACGATGATTACATGATTACATGTAAATCAGTTACTCCCCAACTCTGCTTTTGACCAAAACCCTATGGGCACTGGCACCCTATTCCCTATGGGCCCTGGCACCCTATTCCCTGTGGGCCCTGACACCCTATTCCCTGTGGGCCCTGGCACCCTATTCCCTGTGGGCCCTGACACTCTATTCCCTGTGGGCCCTGACACCCTATTCCCTATGGGCCCTGGCACCCTATTCCCTGTGGGCCCTGACACCCTATTCCCTATGGGCCCTGGCACCCTATTCCCTGTGGGCCCTGACACCCTATTCCCTATGGGCCCTGGCACCCTATTCCCTATGGGCCCTGGCACCCTATTCCCTGTGGGCCCTGACACCCTATTCCCTGTGGGCCCTGACACCCTATTCCCTGTGGGCCCTGACACCCTATTCCCTATGGGCCCTGGCACCCTATTCCCTGTGGGCCCTGACACCCTATTCCCTGTGGGCCCTGACACCCTATTCCCTGTGGGCCCTGGCACCCTATTCCCTGTGGGCCCTGGCACCCTATTCCCTGTGGGCCCTGACACCCTATTCCCTGTGTGCCCTGACACCCTATTCCCTGTGTGCCCTGACACCCTATTCCCTGTGGGCCCTGGCACCCTATTCCCTGTGGGCCCTGACACCCTATTCCCTGTGGGCCCTGGCACCCTATTTCCTGTGGGCCCTGGCACCCTATTCCCTGTGGGCCCTGGCACCCTATTCCCTGTGGGCCCTGGCACCCTATTCCCTGTGGGCCCTGACACCCTATTCCCTGTGTGCCCTGACACCCTATTCCCTGTGGGCCCTGGCACCCTATTTCCTGTGGGCCCTGACACCCTATTCCCTATGGGCCCTGGCACCCTAATCCCTGTGGGCCCTGACACCCTATTCCCTGTGGGCCCTGGCACCCTATTCCCTGTGGGCCCTGACACCCTATTCCCTGTGGGCCCTGGCACCCTATTTCCTGTGGGCCCTGGCACCCTATTCCCTGTGGGCCCTGGCACCCTATTCCCTGTGGGCCCTGGTCAAAAGTAGTGCACTAGAAAGGGAATACAGTGCCGTTTGGGATGCACATTGAGGCAGCCACTGCAGCAAAACAAACAACACTCTTATCAGAGGACAAACAGAGAGCTAAAACTAAGACCAGCAGAGCTCCTCTCTGTCTCTCTCTCTGTCTCTGTCTCTGTCTCTGTCTCTGTCTCTGTCTCTGTCTCTGTCTCTGTCTCTGTCTCTGTCTCTCTCTGTCTCTGTCTCTGTCTCTCTCTCTCTGTCTCTGTCTCTGTCTCTCTCTCTCTGTCTCTGTCTCTGTCTCTGTCTCTGTCTCTGTCTCTCTGTCTCTGTCTCTGTCTCTCTCTGTCTCTGTCTCTGTCTCTCTCTCTCTGTCTCTGTCTCTGTCTCTGTCTCTGTCTCTGTCTCTGTCTCTGTCTCTGTCTCTCTCTCTCTCTGTCTCTCTCTCTCTCTCTCTCTCTCTCTGTCTCTCTGTCTCTCTGTCTCTCTGTCTCTCTGTCTCTCTGTCTCTCTGTCTCTCTGTCTCTCTGTCTCTCTCTCTCTCTCTCTCTCTCTCTCTCTCTCTCTCTCTCTCTCTCTCTCTCTGTCTCTGTCTCTCTCTTACTTTCCCACCCCACTCCTCTCCTTTCTTTCTCTCTCTTGTGCCCTCTCAATTTCTATTTCATTTGTATTTTATTAAGGTGCTTTATTGGCAAGTAAAATAGGTAATAAACAAAAGTGAAACAAACAATAAAACATGAACAGTAACATTACACTGACAAAAGGGAAAATAAATAAACATAAAAATAGGTTGTATTTACAATGGTGTTTGTTCTTCACTGGTTGACCTTTACACGTGGCAACAGTATCTTCTCAACACCGTACTGGTTCAGTCCTCTAGAGAATGTAGAGGGTATCTCCTCAACACCAGACTGGTTCAGTCCTCTAGAGAATGTAGAGGGTATCTCCTCAACACCAGACTGGTTCAGTCCTCTAGAGAATGTAGAGGGTATCTCCTCAACACCAGACTGGTTCAGTCCTCTAGAGAATGTAGAGGGTATCTCCTCAACACCAGACTGGTTCAGTCCTCTAGAGAATGTAGAGGGTCTCTCCTCAACACCAGACTGGTTCAGTCCTCTAGAGAATGTAGAGGGTCTCTCCTCAACACCAGACTGGTTCAGCCCTCTAGAGAATGTAGAGGGTATCTCCTCAACACCGTACTGGTTCAGTCCTCTAGAGAATGTAGAGGGTCTCTCCTCAACACCAGACTGGTTCAGTCCTCTAGAGAATGTAGAGGGTATCTCCTCAACACCGTACTGGTTCAGTCCTCTAGAGAATGTAGAGGGTCTCTCCTCAACACCAGACTGGTTCAGTCCTCTAGAGAATGTAGAGGGTATCTCCTCAACACCAGACTGGTTCAGTCCTCTAGAGAATGTAGAGGGTATCTCCTCAACACCAGACTGGTTCAGTCCTCTAGAGAATGTAGAGGGTATCTCCTCAACACCATACTGGTTCAGTCCTCTAGAGAATGTAGATGGTATCTCCTCAACACCAGACTGGTTCAGTCCTCTAGAGAATGTAGAGGGTATCTCCTCAACACCGTACTGGTTCAGTCCTCTAGAGAATGTAGAGGGTCTCTCCTCAACACCAGACTGGTTCAGTCCTCTAGAGAATGTAGAGGGTATCTCCTCAACACCAGTACTGGTTCAGTCCTCTAGAGAATGTAGAGGGTATCTCCTCAACACCAGACTGGTTCAGTCCTCTAGAGAATGTAGAGGGTATCTCCTCAACACCAGACTGGTTCAGTCCTCTAGAGAATGTAGAGGGTATCTCCTCAACACCAGACTGGTTCAGTCCTCTAGAGAATGTAGAGGGTATCTCCTCAACACCAGACTGGTTCAGTCCTCTAGAGAATGTAGAGGGTATCTCCTCAACACCAGACTGGTTCAGTCCTCTAGAGAATGTAGAGGGTATCTCCTCAACACCGTACTGGTTCAGTCCTCTAGAGAATGTAGAGGGTCTCTCCTCAACACCAGACTGGTTCAGTCCTCTAGAGAATGTAGAGGGTATCTCCTCAACACCATACTGGTTCAGTCCTCTAGAGAATGTAGAGGGTATCTCCTCAACACTGTACTGGTTATTACATGTGCATCAACTCATCCCCTGAAACGTATTCAAGCCTCACGTAGGTAAGCCAGTCTCCCATTTAAATATTTCTAGAAGGATAAGGCACGACTTGACAAATGTACAAAAAACAAAACACGATATCAGCATTGTAGCCTGGGCCTTTTCCCAATATTTATCTGTCAGTGTGCAATATGGATTCACAACCAGACAAAGACAGTTTGTCAGGCTCAGGGGAGACTTGTTGACACAAATAAACACATTCTCACACACACACATTCACACACACAGACACACACACACACACACACACACACAGACACACACACACACAGACACACACACAGACACACACATTCACACACACACAGACACAGCTTTTATTATGTGAATTTTCATAACTTTTTAGGGAGTAGATTATTATTTCCATTCAATATCCTATTTTCCATAAACCTAAACCTAACCCTAAACCTAACCCTAAACCTAACCCTAAACCTAACCCTAAACCTAACCCTCAACCTAAACCTAACCCTAAACCTAACCCTAAACCGTAACCCTAACCCTAAACCTAAACCCTAACCCTAAACCTAACCCTAAACCTAACCCCTAACCTGAATCCTAAACCTAACCCTAACCCTAAACCTAACCCTAACCCCTAACCTAAGCCCAACATTAACACCAAAAGCCTTAATCCTAAACCTAACCCCAACCCCAAACCTAACCCTAACCCCTAACCTAAGCCCAACATTAACATCAAAAGCCTTAATCCTAAACCTAACCCCAACCCCAAACCTTAGGACTAAATAGCATTTGAATCATTTCAATTTAATCTGTTGAGTCTGCTAGCAGGTTATTGACCCTCTGCTCTACAGGCTAATTGCTGCTGGGCCTCTTGCTGTGCGCTGTCTCTCTGACTAAGATACATGGACTTGATGGGAACAGAGGCTGTCCTTTCAGATGCCCGTCTGTAAAGACAAAGGGTGCATCTGAAATGGCACCCTATTCCCTCCCATGGACCCTGGTCAAAAGTAGTGCACTACATAGGGAACAGGCTGCCCTTTTAGATAGACCCAGAGGGTCCTGTTGAGGACAGAGGCTGTCCTTTCAGATGCCCGTCTGTAAAGACAAAGGGTGCATCTGAAATGGCACCCTATTCCCTCCCATGGACCCTGGTCAAAAGTAGTGCACTACATAGGGAACAGGCTGCCCTTTTAGATAGACCCAGAGGGTCCTGTTGAGGACAGAGGCTGTCCTTTAAGATGCCCGTCTATAAAGATAAAGGGTGCATCTGAAATGGCACCCTATTCCCTCCCATGGACCCTGGTCAAAAGTAGTGCACTACATAGGGAACAGGCTGCCCTTTTAGATAGACCCAGAGGGTCCTGATATGAGGACAGAGGCTGTCCTTTAAGATGCCTGTAAACTTCAGTAACAATATCTGCCAGAGGTCACTCACTGTTTCCATATCCGTCACAGACCAGCTGCTGTGGCATTAAACAATATCAGGTGGCATCCATCAGAGGCCAATGAGACATGGGTTAGGGCTCACATGGCACCCTATTCCCTACATAGTGCACTACTTACTCTATAGGGCTTTCGTCAAAAGTAGTGCACTATGTAGGGAATAGGGTGCCATTTGGGATACAACCCAACGTCACCAGTCTTTCCTTTATGATAAAGGAGAGAACGGCAGTGTTACAGTCTGTTTTCTGAATGCTTAAACACTAACAGTGATTCTTGAAGCACAATCTCTGAAACCATGAACCCTTCTAGCCAACGCATTGGCCAAGTGTTGCCAAACTGAATGCAGGTTCTCTGCTTTACACTCAGGTTGTAATTTAATAACACACTTCTAGCAAAACTGTAAACACAACTCACTGCTTTACACTCAGGTTGTAATTTTATAACACACTTCTAGCAAAACTGTAAACACAACTCACTGCTTTACACTCAGGTTGTAATTTTATAACACACTTCTAGCAAAACTGTAAACACAACTCACTGCTTTACACTCAGGTTGTAATTTAATAACACACTTCTAGCAAAACTGTAAACACAACTCACTGCTTTACACTCAGGTTGTAATTTTATAACACACTTCTAGCAAAACTGTAAACACAACTCACTGCTTTACACTCAGGTTGTAATTTAATAACACACTTCTAGCAAAACTGTAAACACAACTCACTGCTTTACACTCAGGTTGTAATTTTATAACACACTTCTAGCAAAACTGTAAACACAACTCACTGCTTTACACTCAGGTTGTAATTTTATAACACACTTCTAGCAAAACTGTAAACACAACTCACTGCTTTACACTCAGGTTGTAATTTAATAACACACTTCTAGCAAAACTGTAAACATTGGTCTCTGCATTGCTACACTATTTTTGCCAATTTCCTTTCCACGTTGACACATGTGAAAACACTTTTAGATCATGAGTTCATTTACAAATCAGAGGTTGAGCACTATAAATAGGCCACAGGTAACCATTTGGTTTGGACAACAACGGAGGCCAATATTGAACAGAGAGTAAGAGGGGTGAGAACTAGAGGAAGAGGAGGACGAGGAGGACGAGGAGGACGAGGATGAGGAGATGAATAAGTAAGAGGAGGATGAGGAGGAGGTAGAGGAGGACGAGGAGGATGAGGAGGACCAGGAGGATGAGGAGGACGAGGAGGAGGACGAGGAGATGAATAAGTAAGAGGAGGATGAGGAGTAGAAGGAGGAAGAGGAGGAGGAGGAAGAGGTGAAGTAGGATGGGGGAGAAGGAGAGGACGGGGAAGAGGAAGAGGAGTCAGGAACACAATAACTGATGAAATCAGAGCGACTGTGATCGACCATGCAGTCAACCATGGGATCAGCATGAGGGAGGCTGGACAACGGGTTCAACCAAATATGAGACGCTAAAATGTTCAAGGTTATCATCCGCATATTTAGAAATGAGAACCGGTAAGTAACTGTAAGTGCTGTCTGTCACGGCCGTCGTAAGAAGTAGACCAAAGCGCAGCGTGGTGAGCGTACATATTCCTTTATTTAGGTGAATACGCAGACAAAAACAATAAACAATCCAAAACAACCGTGAAGCTAAAGGGCTAATGTGCCACAAATAAAGTTAACCTCCCACAAAGACAGGTGGGAAAAAAGGGATACCTAAGTATGGTTCTCAATCAGAGACAACGATAGACAGCTGTCCCTGATTGAGAACCCTACCCGGCCAAAACATAGAAATACGAATAATAGAACTAAAGAACATAGAATACCCACCCTCAAATCACACCCTGACCAAACCAAATAGAGACATAAAAAAGTCTCTCTAAGGTCAGGGCGTGACACTGTCGTCTTACTGGGACAGTAATATGTACTGTACTTTCACAATCAGAAGGATCTTTCACTAAAACCATTCAAATGTTTTTACAGAAGTGAAAGAAAACCAGTATCTGGTGGAAGAGGTTGACTGTTCACCCCCAGAGCAGGAGACCCACATTGTAAATATAGTCATTGCAAATACTCAGACTCAGAGAACTGCAGAACCACATAATGGTAGACAACAGCATATTCTAAAACGTCAACAGAGTGAGTCTCTCTGCACTGTCTCGTCTACTGAAACACAATAGAATTAGGACGAAGCAGCTGTACAGAGTCCTTTTTCGATAGAACCTCAGACCGTGTGAAACAACTGCGATATGAATATTTGTAAGGTAAGCTGTACTATCCGATCATTGGTACTGCAACTGGAAGTGTATGGTCCTACATCATGTTGACTGATTCCTGTCTTTCCTACTGTCCTATATCATGTTGACTGATCCCTGTCTTTCCTACTGTCCTACATCATGTTGACTGATCCCTGTCTTTCCTACTGTCCTACATCATGTTGACTGATCCCTGTCTTTTCCTACTGTCCTACATCATGTTGACTGATCCCTGTCTTTCCTACTGTCCTACATCATGTTGACTGATCCCTGTCTTTCCTACTGTACTACATCATGTTGACTGACCCTGTCTTTTCCTACTGTCCTACATCATGTTGACTGATCCCTGTCTTTCCTACTGTCCTACATCATGTTGACTGATCCCTGTCTTTCTTACTGTCCTACATCATGTTGACTGATCCCTGTCTTTTCCTACTGTCCTACATCATGTTGACTGATCCATGTCTTTCCTACTGTCCTACATCATGTTGACTGATCCCTGTCTTTCCTACTGTCCTACATCATGTTGACTGATCCCTGTCTTTCCTACTGTCCTACATCATGTTGACTGATACCTGTCTTTCCTACTGTCCTACATCATGTTGACTGATCCCTGTCTTTCCTACTGTCCTACATCATGTTGACTGATCCCTGTCTTTCCCACTGCACTACATCATGTTGACTGACCCTGTCTTTTCCTACTGTCCTACATCATGTCGACTGACCCTGTCTTTTCCTACTGTCCTACAATCATGTTGACTTATCCCTGTCTTTTCCTACTGTCCTACATCATGCTGACTTATCCCTGTCTTTTCCTACTGTACTACATCATGTTGATTGATCCCTGTATTTCCTACATCATGTTGACTGATCCCTGTCTTTCCTACTGTCCTACATCATGTTGACTGATCCCTGTCTTTCCTACTGTCCTACATCATGTTGACTGATCCCTGTCTTTTCCTACTGTACTACATCATGTTGACTGATCCCTGTCTCTTCCTACTGTACTATATCATGTTGACTGATCCCTGTCTTTTCCTACTGTACTACATCATGTTGACTGATCCCTGTCTTTTACTACATCATGTTGACGTATCCCTGTCTTTTCCTACTGTACTACATCATGTTGACTGATCCCTGTCTTTTCCTACATCATATTGACTGATCCCTGTCTTTTCCTACTGTACTACATCATGTTGACTGATCCCTGTCGTTTCCTACTGTCCTACATCATGTTGACTGGTCCCTGTCTTTTCCTACTGTACTATATCATATTGACTGATCCCTGTCTTTTCCTACTGTACTACATCATGTTGACTGATCCCTGTCTTTTTATACTGTCCTACATCATGTTGACTGATCCCTGTCTTTTCCTACTGTACTATATCATGTTGACTGATCCCTGTCCTTTCCTACATCATGTTGACTGATCCCTGTCTTTTCCTACATCATGTTGACTGATCCCTGTCTTTTCCTACTGTACTATATCATGTTGACTGATCCATGTCTTTTCCTACATCATATTGACTGATCCCTGTCTTTTCCTACTGTCCTACATCATGTTGACCGATCCCTGTATTTTCCTACTGTACTACATCATGTTGACTGATCCCTGTCTTTTCCTACATCATGTTGACTGATCCCTGTCTTTTCCTACTGTATTATATCATGTTGACTGATCCCTGTCTTGCCTATTGTCCTACATCATGTTGACTGATCCCAGTCTTTTCCTATTGTCCTACATCATGTTGACTGATCCCTGTCTTTTTCTACTGTCCTACATCATGTTGACTGATCCCTGTCTTTTCCTACTGTCCTACATCATGTTGACTGATCCCTGTCTTTCCTACTGTCCTACATCATGTTGACTGATCCCTGTCTTTTTCTACTGTCCTACATCATGTTGACTGATCCCTGTCTTTTCCTACTGTCCTACATCATGTTGACTGATCCCTGTCTTGTCCTACTGTATTATATCATGTTGACTGATCCCTGTCTTTCCTATTGTCCTACATCATGTTGACTGATCCCAGTCTTTTCCTATTGTCCTACATCATGTTGACTGATCCCTGTATTTCCTACTGTACTACATCATGTTGACTGATCCCTGTCTTTTCCTACTGTACTACATCATGTTGACTGATCCCTGTCTTTCCTACTGTACTACATCATGTTGACTGATCCCTGTCTTTTCCTACTGTCCTACATCATGTTGACTGATCCCTGTCTTTTCCTACTGTCCTACATCATGTTGACCGATCCCTGTATTTTCCTACTGTACTACATCATGTTGACTGATCCCTGTCTTTTCCTACATCATGTTGACTGATCCCTGTCTTTTCCTACTGTATTATATCATGTTGACTGATCCCTGTCTTGCCTATTGTCCTACATCATGTTGACTGATCCCAGTCTTTTCCTATTGTCCTACATCATGTTGACTGATCCCTGTCTTTTTCTACTGTCCTACATCATGTTGACTGATCCCTGTCTTTTCCTACTGTCCTACATCATGTTGACTGATCCCTGTCTTTCCTACTGTCCTACATCATGTTGACTGATCCCTGTCTTTTTCTACTGTCCTACATCATGTTGACTGATCCCTGTCTTTTCCTACTGTCCTACATCATGTTGACTGATCCCTGTCTTGTCCTACTGTATTATATCATGTTGACTGATCCCTGTCTTTCCTATTGTCCTACATCATGTTGACTGATCCCAGTCTTTTCCTATTGTCCTACATCATGTTGACTGATCCCTGTATTTCCTACTGTACTACATCATGTTGACTGATCCCTGTCTTTTCCTACTGTACTACATCATGTTGACTGATCCCTGTCTTTCCTACTGTACTACATCATGTTGACTGATCCCTGTATTTTCCTACTGCCTACATCATGTTGACTGATCCCTGTCTTTCCTACTGTCCTACATCATGTTGACTGATCCCTGTCTTTTCCTACTGTCCTACATCATGTTGACTGATCCCTGTCTTTTCCTACTGTCCTACATTGTTTTGTCTCGTCTCTTTCAGAGTGTCATGGAGCTAGAAGCAGATACAGTGCATCATGAGCTAATGTATGTGGACGAGGCAGGTTTCAACCTTGCAAAAAACAAAGGGGGAAGCGGCAAAAATATCATAGGACACCGTGCCATCATCGACGTCCCGGGACAACGTGATGGCAACATAACAATGTGTGCGGCTATTAGTCAAAACGGCGTCCTTCACCATCATGCAATCCTAGACCCGTACAACACTGCTCACATCATCACATTTCTGGACACCCCCCACAACAGACTAATCCCTAATGACCAGGGGCCAGAGGAGCCCAGGTACGTTATCATCTGGGACAATGTTAGTTTCCACCGGGATGCTGTGGTCCGCAGTTGGTTCACAGGTCACCCACATTTCATTGCACTCAATCTCCCACCATACTCTCCGTTCTTGAATCCTATTGAAGAATTCTTCTCTGCGTGAAGTTTGGAAGGTGTGTGATCGCCAGCCCCACCAAGACATACCCCATTCTACAGGCAACGGAGGAGTAGGGGAGAGTGGGGTATGTTGTCCCTGGTCGTACTGCAGGGGAGAGTGGGGTATGTTGTCCCTGGTCGTACTGTAGGGGAGAGTGGGGTATGTTGTTCCTCGTCGTACTGTAGGGGAGAGTGGGGTATGTTGTCCCTCGTCGTACTGTAGGGGAGAGTGGGGTATGTTGTCCCTGGTCGTACTGTAGGGGAGAGTGGGGTATGTTGTCCCTGGTCGTACTGTAGGGGAGAGTGGGGTATGTTGTCCCTCGTCGTACTGTAGGGGAGAGTGGGGTATGCTGTCCCTGGTCGTACTGTAGGGGAGAGTGGGGTATGTTGTCCCTGGTCATACTGTAGGGGAGAGTGGGGTATGTTGTCCCTGGTCGTACTGTAGGGGAGAGTGGGGTATGTTGTCCCTGGTCGTACTGTAGGGGAGAGTGGGGTATGTTGTCCCTGGTCATACTGTAGGGGAGAGTGGGGTATGTTGTCCCTGGTCATACTGTAGGGGAGAGTGGGGTATGTTGTCCCTGGTCGTACTGTAGGGGAGAGTGGGGTATGTTGTCCCTGGTCGTCCTGTAGGGGAGAGTGGGGTATGTTGTCCCTGGTCGTACTGTAGGGGAGAGTGGGGTATGTTGTCCCTGGTCGTACTGTAGGGGAGGTTGGGGTATGTTGTCCCTGGTCATACTGTAGGGGAGAGTGGGGTATGTTGTCCCTGGTCGTACTGTAGGGGAGAGTGGGGTATGTTGTCCCTGGTCGTACTGTAGGGGAGAGTGGGGTATGTTGTCCCTGGTCGTACTGTAGGGGAGAGTGGGGTATGTTGTCCCTGGTCGTACTGTAGGGAAGAGTGGGGTATGTTGTCCCTGGTCGTACTGTAGGGGAGAGTGGGGTATGTTGTCCCTGGTCATACTGTAGGGGAGAGTGGGGTATGTTGTCCCTGGTCGTACTGTAGGGGAGGTTGGGGTATGTTGTCCCTGGTCATACTGTAGGGGAGAATGGGGTATGTTGTCCCTGGTCGTACTGTAGGGGAGAGTGGGGTATGTTGTCCCTCGTCGTACTGTAGGGGAGAGTGGGGTATGTTGTCCCTGGTCGTACTGTAGGGGAGAGTGGGGTATGTTGTCCCTGGTCATACTGTAGGGGAGAGTGGGGTATGTTGTCCCTGGTCGTACTGTAGGGGAGAGTGGGGTATGTTGTCCCTGGTCGTACTGTAGGGGAGAGTGGGGTATGTTGTCCCTGGTCATACTGTAGGGGAGAGTGGGGTATGTTGTCCCTGGTCATACTGTAGGGGAGAGTGGGGTATGTTGTCCCTGGTCGTACTGTAGGGGAGAGTGGGGTATGTTGTCCCTGGTCGTCCTGTAGGGGAGAGTGGGGTATGTTGTCCCTGGTCGTACTGTAGGGGAGAGTGGGGTATGTTGTCCCTGGTCGTACTGTAGGGGAGGTTGGGGTATGTTGTCCCTGGTCATACTGTAGGGGAGAGTGGGGTATGTTGTCCCTGGTCGTACTGTAGGGGAGAGTGGGGTATGTTGTCCCTGGTCGTACTGTAGGGGAGAGTGGGGTATGTTGTCCCTGGTCGTACTGTAGGGGAGAGTGGGGTATGTTGTCCCTGGTCGTACTGTAGGGAAGAGTGGGGTATGTTGTCCCTGGTCGTACTGTAGGGGAGAGTGGGGTATGTTGTCCCTGGTCATACTGTAGGGGAGAGTGGGGTATGTTGTCCCTGGTCGTACTGTAGGGGAGGTTGGGGTATGTTGTCCCTGGTCATACTGTAGGGGAGAATGGGGTATGTTGTCCCTGGTCGTACTGTAGGGGAGAGTGGGGTATGTTGTCCCTGGTCGTACTGTAGGGGAGAGTGGGGTATGTTGTCCCTGGTCTTACTGTAGGGGAGAGTGGGGTATGTTGTCCCTGGTCGTACTGTAGGGGAGAGTGGGGTATGTTGTCCCTGGTCGTACTGTAGGGGAGAGTGGGGTATGTTGTCCCTGGTCATACTGTAGGGGAGAGTGGGGTATGTTGTCCCTGGTCGTACTGTAGGGGAGGTTGGGGTATGTTGTCCCTGGTCATACTGTAGGGGAGAGTGGGGTATGTTGTCCCTGGTCATACTGTAGGGGAGAGTGGGGTATGTTGTCCCTGGTCGTACTGTAGGGGAGGTTGGGGTATGTTGTCCCTGGTCATACTGTAGGGGAGAGTGGGGTATGTTGTCCCTGGTCGTACTGTAGGGGAGAGTGGGGCCTGTTCAGACAAAGGGGGTGAAGTTGAGTCCCTCTCGTTTCTAGGAAACCATATATGACCAAATATTTTAGGAAGAGGTCATCATTTCATGGAGTGTGAAGATAGAATTAACCACACATGGAAAAAGTGGTAAGGAAGTTACACCCCCCCCCCCCCCCCCCCCAAAAAAAAAGATTTTCACCAAATCAAAGGAATTTATTGTGTTAGATGATTCATGATGCTTGTATCTCAACCAAAAGTAGATTAGTTTATGATTGTTCTATACATCAGTTGGGGGCTCTTCAATATGAGGCCCTAAACCTAACATGAAAGTGCATCCTCATAGCTGTGTAGGCTAATATAGTCAAAAAAGCCACACATTATTATTGTACAAAGAGACATATTAGGAATTTTAATGAGCTCATTTTGTTGTTGTCTGATCTGAGGTTGAGTGACTGGGGAGTTTTGTCAACTATCCCTGCCTCAGATCAGACCCTTTCATTGTTCTATTCCCCTGTTTAACTCTGCTGCAGATAAACATGTCGCTGTGCAGAAAAATAAGGGGAAATGTCAGATGTAAATCCTTGGTTTTACGCATGAATTGTCTGAGAAATGACAGCTTGGGGTAAGGCTAGACGGACTGATTCGACATCTGATTGGCTGTCCTTCAGACAGTTAAGAAATAGATGTCTATCCCTGGTTGTGTATCAGAGAGAGGAAGTCAAAGTGGTCAAATCTCTGAAACAAAACCTCCTCCCCCTCGTTACACCAGCAGGTTCTGACAGCCTCTGGCCCCATTCTAGACTAAATGACTCCTCCCCCTCCAGGTTCTGACAGCCTCTGGCCCCATTCTAGACTAAATGACTCCTCCCCCTCCAGGTTCCGACAGCCTCTGGCCCCATTCTAGACTAAATGACTCCTCCCCCTCCAGGTGTTGACAGCCTCTGACCCCATTCTAGACTAAATGACTCCTCCCCCAGCAGGTTCCGACAGCCTCTGGCCCCATTCTAGACTAAATGACTCCTCCCCCTCCAGGTTCTGACAGCCTCTGGCCCCATTCTAGACTAAATGACTCCTCCCCCTCCAGGTTCTGACAGCCTCTGGCCCCATTCTAGACTAAATGACTCCTCCCCCTCCAGGTGTTGACAGCCTCTGGCCCCATTCTAGACTAAATGACTCCACCCCCTCCAAGTGTTGACAGCCTCTGGCCCCATTCTAGACTAAATGACTCCTCCCCCTCCAGGTGTTGACAGCCTCTGGCCCCATTCTAGACTAAATGACTCCTCCCCCTCCAGGTGTTGACAGCCTCTGGCCCCCTTCTAGACTAAATGACTCCACCGCCTCCAAGTGTTGACAGCCTCTGGCCCCATTCTAGACTAAATGACTCCTCCCCCTCCAGGTGTTGACAGCCTCTGGCCCCATTCTAGACTAAATGACTCCTCCCCCTCGTTACCCCTTCAGGTGTTGACAGCCTCTGGCCCCATTCTAGACTAAATGACTCCTCCCCCTCCAGGTTCTGACAGCCTCTGGCCCCATTCTAGACTAAATGACTCCTCCCCCTCCAGGTTCTGACAGCCTCTGGCCCCATTCTAGACTAAATGACTCCTCCCCCTCCAGGTTCTGACAGCCTCTGGCCCCATTCTAGACTAAATGACTCCTCCCCCTTCAGGTTCTGACGGCCTCTGGCCCCATTCTAGACTAAATGACTCCTCCCCCTCCAGGTTCTGACAGCCTCTGGCCCCATTCTAGACTAAATGACTCCTCCCCCTTCAGGTTCTGACGGCCTCTGGCCCCATTCTAGACTACATGACTCCACCCCCTCCAGGTTCTGACAGCCTCTGGCCCCATTCTAGACTAAATGACTCCTCCCCCTCCAGGTGTTGACAGCCTCTGGTCCCATTCTAGACTAAATGACTCCTCCCCCTCCATGTTCTGATAGCCTCTGGCCCCATTCTAGACTAAATGACTCCTCCCCCTCCAGGTGTTGACAGCTTCTGGCCCCATTCTAGACTAAATGACTCCTCCCCCTCCATGTTCTGATAGCCTCTGGCCCCATTCTAGACTAAATGACTCCTCCCCCTCCAGGTTCTAACAGCCTCTGGCCCCATTCTAGACTAAATGACTCCTCCCCCTCCATGTTCTGATAGCCTCTGGCCCCATTCTAGACTAAATGACTCCTCCCCCTCCAGGTTCTAACAGCCTCTGGCCCCATTCTAGACTAAATGACTCCTCCCCCTCCAGGTGTTGACAGCCTCTGGCCCCATTCTAGACTAAATGACTCCTCCCCCTCCATGTTCTGATAGCCTCTGGCCCCATTCTAGACTAAATGACTCCTCCCCCTCCAGGTGTTGACAGCCTCTGGCCCGCATTCTAGACTAAATGACTACTCCCCCTCCAGGTTCTGACAGCCTCTGGCCCCATTCTAGACTAAATGACTCCTCCCCCTCCAGGTTCTGACAGCCTCTGGCCCCATTCTAGACTAAATGACTCCTCCCCCTCCAGGTGTTGACAGCCTCTGGCCCCATTCTAGACTAAATGACTCCTCCCCCTCCAGGTGTTGACAGCCTCTGGCCCCATTCTAGACTAAATGACTCCTCCCCCTCCAGGTGTTGACAGCCTCTGGCCCCATTCTAGACTAAATGACTCCTCCCCCTCCAGGTTCTGACAGCCTCTGGCCCCATTCTAGACTAAATGACTCCTCCCCCTCCAGGTGTTGACAGCCTCTGGCCCCATTCTAGACTAAATGACTCCTCCCCCTCCAGGTGTTGACAGCCTCTGGCCCCATTCTAGACTAAATGACTCCTCCCCCTCCAGGTGTTGACAGCCTCTGGCCCCATTCTAGACTAAATGACTCCACCCCCTCCAGGTGTTGACAGCCTCTGGCCCCATTCTAGACTAAAGGAACATTTGTGATGCTTTTAATTTAATAACCACTTTCCTTCAGCTTGCCACCTGTCCTGTTATCCTGTCTGAAAGGATAATCTCTGAAAACTCATCTCATTCCACTGTCACCTCAGAACAGGATGCTCTGTCACGTCTACTCCTGAAAACGCATCTCATTCCACTGAAGGCAGTCCTTTAGTCACCTCAGAACAGACTGTAGAACAGGATTCTCTGTCACGTCTACTCCTGAAAACTCATCTCATTCCACTGAAGGCAGTCCTTTAGTCACCTCAGAACAGGATGCTCTGTCACGTCTACTCCTGAAAACTCATCTCATTCCACTGAAGGCAGTCCTTTAGTCACCTCAGAACAGACTGTAGAGAAGGATGTTCTGTCACGTCTGCTCATGCTCCTCCCCTCTGGCGTGCGACGTCACCCGAATACTAACCACCGGGTCCTGGGATTCATCTTTCCGCACACCTGTGTTCATGTTACCTCACTTCTGTTACGCTGGTCTTGTTTCCTGTTTCTTGTTTTCCTTCAACGTTTTACCTGCACCTGATCCTCGACTCACGGCGTCATCGTTACCGGCACTGACACACTTTATCTTCATTTTAACCCTTCGATGTCTACGATGTACTAAGTGCTGTGGTACAGACTGATGTTAATTAAACCATTAGGGGCTGATTCACTTGATTCACTTCTAACTGCAGTACAGACTGATGTTAATTAAACCATTAGGGGCTGATTCACTTGATTCACTTCTAACTGCAGTACAGATTGATGTTAATTAAACCATTAGGGGCTGATTCACTTGATTCACTTCTAACTGCAGTACAGATTGATGTTAATTAAACCATTAGGGTCTGATTCACTTGATTCACTTCTAACTGCAGTACAGATTGATGTTAATTAAACCATTAGGGGCTGATTCACTTGATTCACTTCAAACTGCAGTACAGATTGATGTTAATTAAACAATAGGGGCTGATTCACTTGATTCACTTCTAACTGCAGTACAGATTGATGTTAATTAAACCATTAGGGGCTGATTCACTTGATTCACTTCAAACTGCAGTACAGATTGATGTTAATTAAACCATTAGGGGCTGATTCACTTGATTCACTTCAAACTGCAGTACAGATTGATGTTAATTAAACCATAGGGGCTGATTCACTTCTAACTGCAGTACAGATTGATGTTAATTAAACCATAGGGGCTGATTCACTTCTAACTGCCTCTCTCTGCTCCACTTACTGCAGAACCACTAACCTGTATGTTTAACTTGACAATTGTTTCTGGTGATATCCCTAAGATCTAGAAAGTGGCACGTCCTCCCCTTAGATAAAGGAGGAGATTGAGATCCTGCTGACTACAGTCCAACTACAGTCCAATTTCCAAATTATCTTGCCTTTCCAAAGTTTTAGAACCACGACTAACTTTAGGCTAAGAACTTGTTTTTACTTCTCACTCTATTTTTAATGTGCACCAATCTGGTTTTAGACCGGGACATTCAGCTGTTACGTACCAATCTGGTTTCAGACCGGGACATTCAGCTGTTACGTACCAATCTGGTTTTAGACCGGGACATTCAGCTGTTACGCACCAATCTGGTTTTAGACCGGGACATTCAGCTGTTACGCACCAATCTGGTTTTAGACCGGGACATTCAGCTGTTACGTACCAATCTGGTTTTAGACCGGGACATTCAGCTGTTACGCACCAATCTGGTTTTAGACCGGGACATTCAGCTGCTACGTACCAATCTGGTTTTAGACCGGGACATTCAGCTGTTACGCACCAATCTGGTTTTAGACCGGGACATTCAGCTGCTACGTACCAATCTGGTTTTAGACCGGGACATTCAGCTGTTACGCACCAATCTGGTTTTAGACCGGGACATTCAGCTGCTACGTACCAATCTGGTTTTAGACCGGGACATTCAGCTGTTACGCACCAATCTGTTTTTAGACCGGGACATTCAGCTGTTACGCACCAATCTGTTTTTAGACCCAGACATTCAGCTGTTACGTTCCAATCTGGTTTTAGACCGGGACATTCAGCTGTTACGTACCAATCTGGTTTTAGACCGGGACATTCAGCTGTTACGTACCAATCTGGTTTTAGACCGGGACATTCAGCTGTTACACACCAATCTGGTTTTAGACCAGGACATTCAGCTGTTACGTACCAATCTGGTTTTAGACCCGGACATTCAGCTGCTACGCACCAATCTGGTTTTAGACCGGGACATTCAGCTGTTACGTACCAATCTGGTGTTAGACCGGGACATTCAGCTGTTACGCACCAATCTGGTTTTAGACCGGGACATTCAGCTGCTACGTACCAATCTGGTGTTAGACCGGGACATTCAGCTGTTACGTACCAATCTGGTTTTAGACCGGGACATTCAGCTGCTACGTACCAATCTGGTGTTAGACCGGGACATTCAGCTGTTACGTACCAATCTGGTTTTAGACCAGGACATTCAGCTGCTACGTACCAATCTGGTTTTAGACCGGGACATTCAGCTGTTACGTACCAATCTGGTTTTAGACCCGGACATTCA
This sequence comes from Salvelinus alpinus, assembly GCF_045679555.1. Lineage (NCBI taxonomy): Eukaryota > Metazoa > Chordata > Actinopteri > Salmoniformes > Salmonidae > Salvelinus > Salvelinus alpinus. Next base: position 2,894,421 of record NC_092096.1, on the reverse strand, counting down.
GCTGCTACGTACCAATCTGGTTTTAGACCCGGACATTCAGCTGCTACGTACCAATCTGGTTTTAGACCCAGACATTCAGCTGTTACGTACCAATCTGGTTTTAGACCGGGACATTCAGCTGTTACGTACCAATCTGGTTTTAGACCGGGACATTCAGCTGTTACGTACCAATCTGGTTTTAGACCGGGACATTCAGCTGTTACGTACCAATCTGGTTTTAGACCGGGACATTCAGCTGTTACGCACCAATCTGGTTTTAGACCGGGACATTCAGCTGCTACGTACCAATCTGGTTTTAGACCGGGACATTCAGCTGTTACGCACCAATCTGGTTTTAGACCGGGACATTCAGCTGCTACGTACCAATCTGTTTTTAAACCGGGACATTCAGCTGTTACGCACCAATCTGTTTTTAGACCGGGACATTCAGCTGTTACGCACCAATCTGTTTTTAGACCCAGACATTCAGCTGTTACGTTCCAATCTGGTTTTAGACCGGGACATTCAGCTGTTACGTACCAATCTGGTTTTAGACCGGGACATTCAGCTGTTACGTACCAATCTGGTTTTAGACCGGGACATTCAGCTGTTACACACCAATCTGGTTTTAGACCAGGACATTCAGCTGCTACGCACCAATCTGGTTTTAGACCGGGACATTCAGCTGTTACGTACCAATCTGGTGTTAGACCGGGACATTCAGCTGTTACGCACCAATCTGGTTTTAGACCGGGACATTCAGCTGCTACGTACCAATCTGGTGTTAGACCGGGACATTCAGCTGTTACGTACCAATCTGGTTTTAGACCGGGACATTCAGCTGCTACGTACCAATCTGGTGTTAGACCGGGACATTCAGCTGTTACGTACCAATCTGGTTTTAGACCAGGACATTCAGCTGCTACGTACCAATCTGGTTTTAGACCGGGACATTCAGCTGTTACGTACCAATCTGGTTTTAGACCCGGACATTCAGCTGCTACGTACCAATCTGGTTTTAGACCCGGACATTCAGCTGTTACGTACCAATCTGGTTTTAGACCGGGACATTCAACTGCTACGTACCAATCAGGTTTCAGACCGGGACATTCAGCTGTTACGTACCAATCTGGTTTTAGACCGGGACATTCAGCTGTTACGCACCAATCTGGTTTTAGACCGGGACATTCAGCTGTTACGCACCAATCTGGTTTTAGACAGGGACATTCAGCTGTTACGTACCAATCTGGTTTTAGACCAGGACATTCAGCTGTTACGCACCAATCTGGTTTTAGACCCGGACATTCAGCTGCTACGTACCAATCTGGTTTTAGACCCGGACATTCAGCTGCTAAGTACCAATCTGGTTTTAGACCCAGACATTCAGCTGCTACGCACCAATCTGGCTTTAGACCGGGACATTCAGCTGCTAAGTACCAATCTGGTTTTAGACCGGGACAGTCAGCTGTTACGCACCAATCTGGTTTTAGACTTCATACTCATCACTACATCCTGTATCAAAAGGTTGTCTGGTCCTCATTAAAGTCCCCTAGATCACTTCATTACTCATCACTACATCCTGTATCAAAAGGTTATCCGGTCCTCATTAAAGTCCCCTAGATCACTTCATTACTCATCACTACACCCTGTATCAAAAGGTTATCTGGTCCTCATTAAAGTCCCCTAGATCACTTCATTACTCATCACTACATCCTGTATCAAAAGGTTATCTGGTCCTCATTAAAGTCCCCTAGATCACTTCATTACTCATCACTACATCCTGTATCCAAAAGGTTTTCTGGTCCTCATTAAAGTCCCCTAGATCACTTCCTACTCATCACTACATCCTGTATCAAAAGGTTGTCTGGTCCTCATTAAAGTCCCGTAGATCACTTCATTACTCATCACTACATCCTGTATCCAAAAGGTTGTCTGGTCCTCATTAATGAATTACAAAGTGTTTCCTTTCAAATGGTACCAAGAATATGCATATCCTTGCTTCAGGGCGTGAGATTTGGGTGTCATTTTAATCCCAAAAAATGGGCGGATCCTTAAGAGTATCAACGATGATTCATGAACAAACACCATCAGCAATGGTGCTGTTTCCACAGTGTGTTGTTTCTGGTACATGTCAGTTTGTATGATGGTGACAACAGGAGGAGACGAGAGGAAGTACCTGCATATAAACCAAAGGACAGCTTCTAGAAACAACGGTGTGACTCAGTCGGTACAGCACGATGCTTACAACACCAAATGTTGTGGGTTTGATTCCCATTGGGATAAAAAAACGACTTCAAAAATATTTTTATTTTGTTGCATATTTTATTACTAGGACATTATATCAAGAGGAGGCTTTACTGATGTCATCTGAGGACTAGAAGCTGGCAGTTGTTTCCAGAAGGTAAATGACTGCAGTCACAGTAACTGGGTCACACACACTCCAGACGTCACCCAGACTGTCCCAGCAGTCACAGTAACTGGGTCACACACACTCCAGACGTCACCCAGACTGTCCCAGCAGTCACAGTAACTGGGTTACACACACTCCAGACGTCACCCAGACTGTCCCAGCAGACACAGTCTGAGACTTTCTGAGGTTCAACCACACTAGACAGGCCATGTCATTACTGTATGTAGTCTCCAGAGCCGTACTCACAGTCTCACCCTAGCTAGTTCGGTGGGAATGAAAGTGGAGCGAGTGGAGGCACTGGGGGGGGGGGCTCAAAATAACGGCCGGAACGGAGCAAATGGAATGGCATCAAACACATGGAAACCATGGAAACCAATGTGTTTTGATGTATTTGATACCATTCCATTGATTCCGCTCCAGTCATTACCACGAGCCCGTCCTCCCCAATTAAGGTGCCACCAACCTCCTGTGACAGACAATACACTCTTGGACTAGTGGGACATGACTTCATGTTTTAGTCTTTCTATTGTGACATCAAACATTCCTAGAAGACCAATCAGGAAGTAAAGCTTGTGGAAATGACATCAATAAACCCACATTGAAATATTACTCTAATGACGTATCTTCAACTTCAACCAGTTTTGCACATTGGGATACAACCACATTACTTTTTCAAACGTTCCACCATTTATAAAGAGCCAGGGCCCTCAAACTTTCCAACATTTTTAAAGAGCCAGGGCCCTCAAACTTTCCACCATTTATAAAGAGCCAGGGCCCTCAAACTTTCCACCATTTATAAAGAGCCAGGGTCTTCAAACCTTCCACCATTTATAAAGAGCCAGGGTCCTCAAACTTTCCACCATTTTTAAAGAGCCAGGGCCCTCAAACTTTCTACCATTTATAATCCTCTGTACACTACTGCATGATCTATAAAAGTTTATCTCCAGTATCCATCTGGGGAAAGACACTGTGCAACACAACGACACAAAAGAGGAAAAACACTGAAATATAACAAGCTTTTACTACAAAACCAAGGGGACACCTGTCCTTTGTTTTTAATGCTGGGATGAAAGAAGTAGTTTTATACCAGAATCTACGGTTGATGCGTCAACCCCGACTCCCTATATAGTGCACTACCGTGCACCACAGTCCATATGAACGCTCTACACAGGGAACTGGGGGCCATTTGGCACGCACACTCTGACTCCTCATTATCCTTATTTATCTCTCTTGACAAAAGTTGGCATCTGCTCCCCCAGCCTCTCCCCAGCCTCTCCTTCAGTCTCTCCCTCAGCCTCTCCCTCAGCCTCTCCTTCAGCCTCTCCCTCAGCCTCTCCTTCAGTCTTTCCCTCAGTCTCCCCCTCAGCCTCTCCTTCAGTCTCTCCCTCAGCCTCTCCTTCAGTCTCTCCCCCAGCCCATCCCTCAGCCTCCCCCTCAGCCTCCCCCCAGTCACTCTCTCAGCCTCTCCCTCAGCCTCCCCCCAGCCTCTCCTTCAGTCTCTGCCTCAGCCTCTCCTTCAGTCTCTCCCTCAGCCTCTCCCTCAGCCTCTCCCTCAGTCTCTCCCTCAGTCTCTCCTTCAGTCTTCCCCTCAGCCTCTCCTTCAGTCTCTCCCCAAGCCTCTCCCTCAGCCTCTCCCTCAGTCTCCCCCTCAGCCTCCCCCTCAGCCTCCCCCACAGCCTCTCCCCAGCCTCTCCTTCAGTCTCTCCCTCAGTCTCTCCCTCAGCCTCTCCTTCAGCCTCTCCCTCAGCCTCTCCTTCAGCCTCTCCCTCAGTCCCTCCCTCAGCCTCTCCTTCAGTCTCTCCCTCATCCTCCCCCTCAGCCTCTCCCTCAGCCTCTCCTTCAGTCTCTCCCCCAGCCTCTCCCTCAGCCTCCACCTCAGTCTCCGCCTCAGTCTCCGCCTCAGCCTCTCCTTCAGTCTCTCCCTCAGCCTCTCCTTCAGTCTCCCCCTCAGCCTCTCCCCCAGCCTCTCCCTCATCCTCTCCTTCAGCCTCTCCTTCAGTCTCTCCCTCAGCCTCTCCTTCAGTCTCTCCCTCAGTCTCTCCCTCAGTCTCTCCCCCAGCCTCTCCCTCAGCCTTTCCCTCAGCCTCTCCCTCAGTCTCTCCCTCAGTCTCTCCCTCAGTCTCTCCCTCAGCCTCCCCCTGTCTCTCCCTCAGCCTCTCCCTCAGCCTCTCCCTCTGCCTCTCCCTCTTCCTCCCCTTCAGTCTCTCCCTTAGTCTCTTTCTCAGCCTCTCAGTCTCTCCCTCAGCCTCTCCCTCAGCCTCTCCCTCAGCCTCTTCCTCCCCTTCAGCCTCCCCATCAGACAATACCAGACCAATCAATTGGCTCCTT
>NC_092096.1:2884704-2887204 GCF_045679555.1 Salvelinus alpinus | reverse complement strand
AGATACGTAAAGGAACCTCTCTGTATTAATATAGTTGGTTATGTTCCAGTCCACGGTGCAGATACGTAAAGGAACCTCTCTGTATTAATATAGTTGGTTATGTTCCAGTCCACGGTGCAGATACGTAAAGGAACCTCTCTGTATTAATATAGCTGGTTATGTTCCAGTCCACGGTGCAGATACGTAAAGGAACCTCTCTGTATTAATATAGTTGGTTATGTCCCAGTCCACGGTGCAGATACGTAAAGGAATCTCTCTGTATTAATATAGTTGGTTATGTTCCAGTCCACGGTGCAGATACGTAAAGGAATCTCTCTGTATTAATATAGTTGGTTATGTTCCAGTCCACGGTGCAGATACGTAAAGGAACCTCTCTGTATTAATATAGTTGGTTATGTTCCAGTCCACGGTGCAGATATGTAAAGGAACCTCTCTGTATTAATATAGTTGGTTATGTTCCAGTCCACGGTGCAGATACGTAAAGGAACCTCGACTAGTTACTTGACTATCCACATCGACGGGTCAGTAGTGGAGAAGGTGGAAAGTTTTAAGTTCCTCGGTGTACACATCACGGACAAACTGAATTGGTCCACCCACACAGACAGCGTTGTGAAGAAGGCGCAGCAGCGCCTCTTCAACCTCAGGAGGCTGAAGAAATTCGGCTTGTCACCAAAAGCACTCACAAACTTCTACAGATGCACAATCGAGAGCATCCTGTCGGGCTGTATCACCGCCTGGTACGGCAACTGCTCCGCCCACAACCGTAAGGCTCTCCAGAGGGTAGTGAGGTCTGCAGAACGCATCACCGGGGGCAAACTACCTGCCCTCCAGGACACCTACACCACCCGATGTCACAGGAAGGCCATAAAGATCATCAAGGACAACAACCACCCAAGCCACTGCCTGTTCACCCCGCTATCATCCAGAAGGCGAGGTCAGTACAGGTGCATCAAAGCAGGGACCGAGAGACTGAAAAACAGCTTCTATCTCAAGGCCATCAGACTGTTAAACAGCCACCACTAACATTTAGCGGCCGCTGCCAACATACTGACTCAACTCCAGCCACTTTAAAAATGGGAATTGATGGAAATTATGTAAAAATGTACCACTAGCCACTTTAAACAATGCCACTTAATATAATGTTTACATACCCTACATTACCCATCTCATATGTATATACTGTACTCTATATCATCTACTGCATCTTGCCATCTTTATGTAATACATGTACCACTAGCCACTTTAAACTATGCCACTTTATGTTTACATACCCTACAGTACTCATCTCATATGTATATACCGTACTCTATACCATCTACTGCATCTTGCCATGCCGTTCTGTACCACCACTCATTCATATATCTTTATGTACATATTCTTCATCCCTTTACACTTTTGTGTGTGTATAAGGTAGTAGTTGTGGAATTGTTAGGTTAGATTACTTGTTGGTTATTACTGCATTGTCGGAACTAGAAGCACAAGCATTTCGCTACACTCGCATTAACATCTGCTAACCATGTGTATGTGACTAATAAAATTTGATTTGATTTGATTTAGTTAAATAAAGGTAAATTAAAAAATGGTCTATCATAATAATAATATAATGATACTAATCTAAATCTATAAAATGTCATTTGAGGCGTAGTCTATCAGAATAGTATGTTCTTTCTACTAGATTACCAGCAGTTTTTCATGTTGTCTGTCTGTAATGACTTGGTAATTGTGTCGTCGTCCGGGTTAGGGAGGGTTTGGCCAGTAGGGATATCCTTGTCTCATCGCGCTCCAGCGACTCCTGTGGCGGGCCGGGCTCAGTGCGCCCTAACCGAGGGGGCGGGTGCACGGTGTTTCCTCCGACACATTGGTGCGGCTGGCTTCCGGGTTGGAGGCGCGCTGTGTTAAGAAGCAGTGCGGCTTGGTTGGGTTGTGCTTCGGAGGACGCGTGGCTTTCGACCTTCGTCTCTCCCGAGCCCGTACGGGAGTTGTAGCGATGAGACAAGATAGTAATTACAAGCGATTGGATACCACGAAAATTGGGGAGAAAAGGGGATAAAATAAAATAAATAAAATAAATAAAGGTAAAATAAAACTAAAAATATAATGATTCTGATCTAATTCTATACCATGTGATGTGATTTGAGGAGCTGTCTATCAGAATAATATAATGATAATCTAATTCTATACCATGTGAGGCTCTTTCTGATTCACACACACATGGCTAAAATCTACGCCTCTATTCAAAGGTTGTGCACTATGTTACCGCAGGTCAGCTCTGTCTCGACTGCTTTGGTCTGTTTTACTGCAGGTCAGCTCTGTCTCGACTGCTTTGGTCTGTTTTACTGCAGGTCAGCTCTGTCTCGACTGCTTTGGTCTGTTTTACTGCAGGTCAGCTCTGTTTCGACTGCTTTGGTCTGTTGTACTGCAGGCCAGCTCTGTCTCGACTGCTTTAGTCTGTTGTACTGCAGGTCAGCTCTGTCTCGACTGCTCTGGTCTGTTTTACTGT
>NC_092096.1:2724704-2882204 GCF_045679555.1 Salvelinus alpinus | reverse complement strand
AGAAGCAACGTGGAAATCAGCATCGGTATCACGTGCTGCATTTAGCGGTATCGCAGACTGAACGCTTAACGGTCTCGTGGTTGAGCAACAACAACTGAGTGACAGGAGCTTTGATCTGTGTGGACAGAGGCATGAAGAGAGAGGAGGGCTTGGTGAGAGATAAGGGGAGAGAGTTTGATCTGTGTGGACAGAGGCATGAAGAGAGAGGAGGGCTTGGTGAGAGATAAGGGGAGAGAGTTTGATCTGTGTGGACAGAGGCATGAAGAGAGAGGAGGGCTTGGTGAGAGATAAGGGGAGAGAGTTTGATCTGTGTGGACAGAGGCATGAAGAGAGAGGAGGGATTGGTGGGAGATAAGGGGAGAGAGTTTGATCTGTGTGGACAGAGGCATGAAGAGAGCGGAGGGATTGGTGGGAGATAGGGGAGAGAGTTTGATCTGTGTGGACAGAGGCATGAAGAGAGAGGAGGGCTTGGTGAGAGATAGGGGAGAGAGTTTGATCTGTGTGGACAGAGGCATGAAGAGAGAGGAGGGCTTGGTGAGAGATAAGGGGAGAGAGTTTGATCTGTGTGGACAGAGGCATGAAGAGAGAGGAGGGCTTGGTGAGAGATAGGGGAGAGAGTTTGATCTGTGTGGACAGAGGCATGAAGAGAGAGGAGGGCTTGGTGAGAGATAAGGGGAGAGAGTTTGATCTGTGTGGACAGAGGCATGAAGAGAGAGGAGGGATTGGTGGGAGATAAGGGGAGAGAGTTTGATCTGTGTGGACAGAGGCATGAAGAGAGCGGAGGGATTGGTGGGAGATAGGGGAGAGAGTTTGATCTGTGTGGACAGAGGCATGAAGAGAGAGGAGGGCTTGGTGAGAGATAAGGGGAGAGAGTTTGATCTGTGTGGACAGAGGCATGAAGAGAGAGGAGGGCTTGGTGAGAGATAGGGGAGAGAGTTTGATCTGTGTGGACAGAGGCATGAAGAGAGAGGAGGGCTTGCTGAGAGATAAGGGAGAGAGTTTGATCTGTGTGGACAGAAGCATGAAGAGAGAGGAGGGCTTGGTGAGAGATAAGGGGAGAGAGTTTGATCTGTGTGGACAGAGGCATGAAGAGAGAGGAGGGCTTGGTGAGAGATAAGGGAGAGAGATGACTCAGGTAGCGGAGTACACTATGCAAATAGAAGTTACACACGTCTGAGTATTGTGTCACATTTAACAAACCAAACATTGAAATAGCTGACCAATAGGAATACAGTCATACAACGTGAATTGTGTTGCTGAATTAAAGCATGGATTGTTGTGTGTCTGTATATATGTCATTGAGATGAGCAACCTAAACCTAGCAACCTAAACCTAGCAACCTAAACCTAGCCCAGTCAGTGCAATGATTCCAGTTTTTAAAGAAACAGACAACAACTTCAAGCCACAGAGCCATTAAAGTTAGGGATTATTCAGTGTTTTCTGTCAGCCTTTCTCTCTCCTAACTGCCAATAAACCAGCAAACCAGCCAACCAGCCAGCCAACCAGTCAGCATGCATGTCATTGAGCTGAGCAACCTAAACCTAGCCCAGTCAGTGCAATGATTCCAGTTTTTAAAGAAACAGAACAACTTCAAGACACAGAGCCATTAAAACTTCTCTGGGATAGGGGGCAGTATTTTTACGTCCGGATGAAAAGCGTGCCCAAAGTAAACTGCCTGCTACTCAGGCCCAGAAGCTAGGATATGCATATTATTAGTTGATTTGGATAGAAAACACTCTGAAGTTTCTAAAACTGTTTGAATAATGTCTGCGAGTATAACAGAACTGATTTGGCAGGCGAAACCCTGAGCACAATCCATCCAGGGAATTATTTGTTGTTGAGGTCAATCTGTTTTCCATTAATTTTCTATGGCAAGCCCGTTTTAATAGAAATATGATTGCAGTTCCTATGGCTTCCACTAGATGGCAACAGTCTTTAGAAATTGGTTGATGTTTTTCCTTTGAGAAATGAAGAAGTAGCCTTTTCTTTTCTGGGTGTCAAGCCAAGTGGACTCTTGTTTGGGGCGCACGACCTATAGCTCCCTTCACTTTGATTTTATCCGCTATTGAACACAGTTTATCACGTCTTAAATTTGTATCGATTATTTACTTTTTAAAATACCTAAAGTTGGATTAGGAAAGTTGTTTGAAATGTTTGGACCAAGATAACAGGTAATTTATTAGATCATTTTTTGTCATGTTGGGCGAGTTGGAAACTGTGTTTTTCTGAATCAAACCCGCCAAATAAATGGACATTTTGGGGATATAATGACGGAATTAATCGAACAAAAGGACCATTCGTGATGTTTATGGGACATATTGGAGTGCCAACAGAAGAAGATCTTCAAAGGTAAGGCATGAATTATATCGCTATTTCTGACTTTGTGTCGCGCCTGGCGGGTTGAAATATGATTGTCATGTGTTTGATGGGGTGCTGTCCTCAGATAATAGCATGGTTTTCTTTCGCCGTAAGCCTTTTTGAAATCTGACACGGCGGCTGGATTAACAAGAAGTTAAGTTTTATTTTGGTGTATTGCACTTGTGATTGTATGAAAGTTAAATATTTCTAATAATTTTATTTGAATTTGGGGCTCTGCCATTTCACCGGATGTTGTCAAATCGATCCCGCTAAACGGGATTTGATCCATAAGAGGTTTTTAAAGTCAGGGACAATTCAGTGTTTCCTGTCAGCCTTTCTCTCTCCTAACTGTGCCAAAGTTATATATCCCCATCAAAAACAACAACTGGACCCCAGCCGAGCCAACATTTGCATTTCGACCTCTTTAGTATCGAACTGTGAGCTGAAATGAATTGCAATTATTAAAACTTTATGCAGCTTGATGCAGCTTGATGCAGCTTTACGCAGCTTGATGCAGGACAACGTGGAGAATGAAGTTGTTCAGAATGGAAGGTTGTTTTTTATCACCTCCCCCAACCAGTCAACCAGCCAGTCAACCAGCCAGTCAACCAGCCAGGCAACCAGCCAGCCAGCCAACCAGCCAGGAAACCAGCCAGCCAGCCAACCAGCCAGGCAACCAGCCAGTCAACCAGCCAGGCAACAAGCCAGCCAGCCAACCAGCCAACCAGTCAGGCAACCAGCCAGTCAACCAGCCAGGCAGCCAACCAGCCAGTCAGCCAGCCAGGCAACCAGCCAGTCAGTCAGGCAACCAGCCAGTCAGCCAGCCAGCCAACCAGCCAACCAGTCAGGCAACCAGCCAGTCAACCAGCCAGTCAACCAGCCAGCCAGCCAGCCAGTCAGACAACCAGCCAGTCAACTAGCCAGGCAGCCAACCAGCCAGTCAGCCAGCCAGGCAACCAGACAGGCAACCAGCCAGGCAACAAGCCAGCCAGCCAACCTGCCAACCAGTCAGGCAACCAGCCAGTCAACCAGCCAGGCAACCAGCCAGTCAGTCAGGCAACCAGCCAGTCAGCCAGCCAGCCAACCAGCCAACCAGTCAGGCAACCAGCCAGTCAACCAGCCAGTCAACCAGCCAGCCAGCCAGCCAGTCAGACAACCAGCCAGTCAACTAGCCAGGCAGCCAACCAGCCAGTCAGCCAGCCAGGCAACCAGACAGGCAACCAGCCAGCCAGCCAGCCAGCCAGCCACCAGTCAGCCAGTCAGGCAACCAGCCAGGCAAACAGCCAGCCAGTCAGGCAACCAGCCAGCCAACCAGCCAGGTAACCAGCTAGGCAAACAGCCAGCCAGCCAACCAGCCAGTCAGCCAGTCAGGCAACCAGCCAACCAGCCAGACAGCCAGCCAGGCAACTAGCCAGCCAGTCAGGCACCCAGCCAGGCAACTAGCCAGCCAGCCAACTAGACAACCAGGCCACCAGCCAGCCAGCCAACCAGCCAGCCAACCAGCGTGCTAGAACACCAGCCAGCCAAGCAACCCGCCAGCCAGCCAACTAAGCACCAGCCAACCAACCAACCAGGCAGCCAGCCAGCCATGAAACCAGCCAACCAGCCTGCCAGTCAATCTGCAAAGCAGCCAGCCAGCCAGTTAACCAGCCAGTCAGTCAGCCAGCCAACCAGCCAACCAGCCAACAAATCAGCCAGCCGAATAAACCAGCCAACCAGCCAGCAAACCAGCCAGTCAACTAGCGAGCCAGCCAGCCAACCAGCCAACAAACCAGCCAACCAGCCAACAAACCAGCAAACCAGCCAACAAACCAGCAAACCAGCCAACCAACCAGCCAACCATTCAGCCAACTTGCCAGCCAAATAGCCAGCCAATCAGCCAACAAACCAGCAAACCAGCCAACAAACCAGCAAACCAGCCAACCAACCAGCCAACCAGCCAGCCAACTAGCCAGCCAAATAGCCAACCAGCCAGCCAATCAGCCAACAAACCAGCCAGCTAACAAACCAGCAAACCAGCCAACCAACTAGCCAGCCAACTAGCCAACCAACCAGCCAGCCACCCAGCCAACCAGCCAGCCAGCCAGCCAACCAGCCAGCCAGCCAGCCAGCCAGCCAGTCAGGCAACCAGCCAACCAGCCAGACACCCAGCCAGGCAACTAGCCAGCCAGCCAGGCACCCAGCCAGGCAACTAGCCAGCCAGCCAGCCAACTAGCCAACCAGGCCACCAGCCAGCCAGCCAGCCAACCAGCCAGCCAACCAGCCAGCCATCCAACAAACCAGCAAGCCAACAAACCAGCCAACCAGCGTGCTAGAACACCAGCCAGCCAAGCAACCCGCCAGCCAGACGACCAACTAGCCAGCCAACTAAGCACCAGCCAACCAACCAACCAGGCAGCCAGCCAGCCATGAAACCAGCCAACCAGCCTGCCAGTCAATCTGCAAAGCAGCCAGCCAGCCAGTTAACCAGCCAGTCAGTCAGCCAGCCAATCAGCCAACCAGCCAACAAACCAGCCAGCCAATAAACCAGCCAACCAGCCAGCCAACCAGCCAGTCAACTAGCCAGCCAGCCAGCCAGCCAACCAGCCAACAAACCAGCCAACAAACCAGCAAACCAGCCAACAAACCAGCAAACCAGCCAACAAACCAGCAAACCAGCCAACCAGCCAGCCAGCCAGCCAATAATCCCCCTTTTAATTTTAGTAACCCAGTGATGTAGAGGTTTGACAGATGACAGTAGTTTTAACGGGTATCTCTTTCAGTCGTTGTGTTGTGTTGTGGTGTGGCCACCACTGGCACATGTGAGTCACTCCAGCCAGTCAGAGACAACATAGAACACCCTGTCGCCACGGGGACAGCCTATAGGGCGAAATCGATGACGTGCCAACGTGAGGGTGCATCATCAGAATATTGATCAAGTGCAAATTCCGATAGGCCGAGAACCAGATAATGATGTTTCCTTATGTAACAGTATAACTTTAAACCGTCCCCTCGCCCCGACACGGGCGCGAACCAGGGACCCTCTGCACACATCAACAACTGACACCCACGAAGCGTCGTTACCCATCGCTCCACAAAAGCCGCGGCACTTGCAGAGCAAGGGGAAACCCTACTTAAGTCTCAGAGCAAGTGACGTAACTGATTGAAATGCTAGTAGCGCGTACCCACTAACTAGCTAGCCATTTCACATCCGTTACACTCACCCCCCTTTCAACCTCCTCCTTTTCCGCAGCAACCAGTGATCCGGGTCAACAGCATCAATGTAACAGTATAACTTTAAACCGTCCCCTCGCCCCGACACGGGCGCGAACCAGGGACCCTCTGCACACATCAACAACGGTCGCCCACGAAGCACCGTTACCCATCGCTCCACAAAGGCCACGGCCCTTGCAGAGCAAGGGGAAACACTACTTAAGTCTCAGAGCAAGTGACGTAACTGATTGAAATGCTAGTAGCACGTACCCGCTAACTAGCTAGCCATTTCACATCCGTTACACTTACCCAGAACCACCTGGGCCATAACTATGGACCTCTGGACTGTGGAGGTAGGGGCTTCATCCCAAATGAAACCCTTTTCCCTATATAGTGTGCTAACTTTGACAAGGGCCCTATTGAAAGTAGTTCACTATATGGACATAAGGTGCTATTTAGAATGAAGACAGGGAGGACCTCTCATAGGTTTCACCTGGATTCACCTGGTCAGTCTATGTCATGGAAAGAGCAGGTGTTCCTAATGGTTTGTCCACTCAGTGTATGATTAGTAATATCAACTTTGTCTGAACTCAAAGGCACATTGCTGATCAATTTAATTAACTGATTGATTAAATTAAAGTGTGCCAAATGAGCTGTTCTACGTGTGTGATTCTACACACACACGCACGTGCGCTCACACACACAAACACACAAAACACACACATGTTTTGTTTTTCTATCCTTTCCCAACAGCTAACTATAGCCCTAACCCAACCACGTAACCATAACCCTAACTTTAACCCCGTAACCATAACCCTGTAACCCTAACTTTAACTCCTAACCCAACCCCGTAACCCTAACTTTAACCCCTAACCCAACCACGTAACCATAACCCTAACCCTAACCCTAACTTTAACTCCTAACCCAACCCCGTAACCCTAACTTTAACCCCTAACCCAACCACGTAACCATAACCCTAACCCTAACCCTAACTTTAACCCCTAACCCAACCACGTAACCATAACCCTAACCCTAACCCTAACTTTAACCCCTAACCCAACCACGTAACCATAACCCTAACCCTAACTCCTAACTCCTAACCCAACCCCGTAACCCTAACCCTAACTTTAACTCCTAACTCCTAACCCAACCCCGTAACCCTAACCCTAACTTTAACTCCTAACCCAACCCTGTAACCCTAACCCTAAATTTAACTCCTAACTCCTAACCCAACCCCGTAACCCTAACTTTAACTTTAACCCCTAACCCAACCCCATAACCGTAACCCTAACTTTAACCCTTAACCCAACCCCATAACCGTAACCCTAACTTTAACCCTTAACCCAACCCCGTAACCCTAACCCTAACTTTAACCTCTAACCCAACCCCGTAACCCTAACCCTAAATTTAACTCCTAACCCAACCCCGTAACCCTAACCCTAAATTTAACTCCTAACCCAACCCCGTAACCCTAACCCTAAATTTAACTCCTAACCCAACCCCGTAACCCTAACCCTAACTTTAACTCCTAACCCTAATTTTAACCCTAAACCTAACCCTTAAGATTAAATAGCCTTTGTTGTCATGGGGTGGGAAATGTCCCCACGAGGGAGACTTTTACTTGTTTTACTGTCCTCTTGTGGGGACTTTGGGGGATTTTAGGTCCCCATAAGGATAGAAGAACCAACCAACACACACACGCACACGCACACGCACACACACTAACATCAGGGTTCATATACTGTGTAGGGCATTTAAATTAACTTCAAAGACATTTGGAAGTCATTATTTAGATATGTTTAATTTGAAAAGACAAGTAGAGTAAAAGTTAAATTAAAAGCCTCAAACAGCCGCCTGTCCCTTTTCAATAACGGCACACATTTCAGCAAGTAAACGCCTGCTTCAAAATAAACGCAGTGTCTAAATGAATTGTTTTCGTGTTTACCGTGAACGCCATTCATTATTTACAAGATTTAATGTTTGATTTGTGACATTAAATAATTCAGTAATGAATTAAAAATTGTATGGCAATCATCCGTTTTAATCGCCAGTAAGAAACTGCTTGAACAGCGGAGAACTGCTAGCTAAACTGCAAAAACAAAATGTCATCAACTTTGGGAGTAGAGACCCCTGAGGAATCGTCAGATCGCCCTCTTGTGGTCAAAGTAAGACCTGACGAAAATGCACAGTCAAAAGAGAATAATATTAAATAATAATAATAATTACAGAGGCATACTGAGACAAAAGAAACGTAATAACATGATAACACATTAGTGCAGGAAATGAAGACATTGATTAAAATGCTAGAAGTGGATACTGGAATTAAACAATGAACTATGCAAATGAGCAAAAGCTGTGTGCATTATGGAAATAGACGCCTGTCTCTAATAAGGAGTCTGTCTCTAATGGGGAGTCTGTCTCTAATAAGGAGTCTGTCTCTAACAGGGAGTCTGTCTCTAATAGGGAGTCAGTCTCTAATAAGGAGTCTGTCTCTAACAGGGAGTCTGTCTCTAATAGGGAGTCAGTCTCTAATAGGGAGTCTGTCTCTAATAGGGAGTCTGTCTCTAATAAGGAGTCTCTCTAATAGGGAGTCTGTCTCTAATAGGGAGTCTGTCTCTAATAAGGAGTCTGTCTCTAATAGGGAGTCTGTCTCTAATAGGGAGTCTGTCTCTAATAGGGAGTCTGTCTCTAATAAGGTGTCTGTCTCTAATAAGGAGTCTGTCTCTAACAGGGAGTCTGTCTCTAATAAGGAGTCTGTCTCTAATAAGGAGTCTGTCTCTAATAAGGTGTCTGTCTCTAATAGGGAGTCTGTCTCTAATAAGGAGTCTGTCTCTAATAGGGAGTCTGTCTCTAATAGGGAGTCTGTCTCTAATAAGGAGTCTGTCTCTAATAAGGTGTCTGTCTCTAATAGGGAGTCTGTCTCTAATAAGGAGTCTGTCTCTAACAGGGAATCTGTCTCTAATAGGCAGTCTGTCTCTAATAAGGAGTCTGTCTCTAATAAGGAGTCTGTCTCTAATAGGGAGTCTGTCTCTAATAAGGAGTCTGTCTGTAATAGGGTGTCTGTCTCTAATAAGGAGTCTGTCTCTAATAAGGAGTCTGTCTCTAATAAGGTGTCTGTCTCTAATAGGGAGTCTGTCTCTAATAAGGTGTCTGTCTCTAATAAGGAGTCTGTCTCTAATAAGGTGTCTGTCTCTAATAGGGAGTCTGTCTCTAATAGGGAGTATGTCTCTAATAAGGAGTCTGTCTCTAATAAGGTGTCTGTCTCTAATAGGGAGTCTGTCTCTAATAGGGAGTCTGTCTCTAATAGGGAGTCTGTCTCTAATAGGGAGTCTGTCTCTAATAGGGAGTCTGTCTCTAACAGGGAGTCTGTCTCTAATAAGGAGTCTGTCTCTAATAAGGAGTCTCTCTAATAGGGAGTCTGTCTCTAATAGGGAGTCTGTCTCTAATAGGGTCTGTCTCTAATAGGGTCTGTCTCTAATAAGGAGTCTGTCTCTAATAAGGTGTCTGTCTCTAATAGGGAGTCTGTCTCTAATAGGGAGTCTGTCTCTAATAGGGAGTCTGTCTCTAATAAGGAGTCTGTCTCTAATAGGGAGTCTGTCTCTAATAGGGAGTCTGTCTCTAATAGGGAGTCTGTCCCTAATAGGGAGTCTGTTTCTAATAGGGAGTCTGTCTCTAATAAGGAGTCTGTCTCTAATAAGGAGTCTGTCTCTAATAAGGAGTCTGTCTCTAATAGGGAGTCTGTCTCTAATAGGGAGTCTCTCTAATAGGGAGTCTGTCTCTAATAAGGAGTCTGTCTCTAATAGGGAGTCTGTCTCTAATAGGGAGTCTGTCTCTAATAAGGAGTCTTTCTCTAATGGGGAGTCAGTCTCTAATAGGGAGTCTGTCTCTAATAGGGAGTCTGTCTCTAATAGGGAGTCTGTCTCTAATAAGGAGTCTGTCTCTAATAGGGAGTCTGTCTCTAATAAGGAGTCTCTCTAATAGGGAGTCTGTCTCTAATAGGGAGTCTGTCTCTAATAGGGAGTCTCTCTAATAGGGAGTCTGTCTCTAATAGGGAGTCTGTCTCTAATAGGGAGTCTGTCTCTAATAGGGAGTCTGTCTCTAATAAGGAGTCTGTCCCTAATAGGGAGTCTGTCTCTAATAGGGAGTCTGTCTCTAATAGGGAGTCTGTCTCTAATAGGGAGTCTGTCTCTAATAAGGAGTCTGTCTCTAATAGGGAGTCTGTCTCTAATAGGGAGTCTGTCTCTAATAAGGAGTGTCTCTAATAGGGAGTCTGTCTCTAATAGGGAGTCTGTCTCTAATAGGGAGTCTGTCTCTAATAGGGAGTCTGTCTCTAATAGGGAGTCTGTCTCTAATAGGGAGTCTGTCTCTAATAGGGAGTCTGTCTCTAATAGGGAGTCTGTCTCTAATAGGGAGTCTGTCTCTAATAGGGAGTCTGTCTCTAATAGGGAGTCTGTCTCTAATAAGGAGTCTGTCTCTAATAGGGAGTCTGTCTCTAATAGGGAGTCTGTCTCTAATAGGGAGTCTGTCTCTAATAAGGAGTCTGTCCCTAATAGGGAGTCTGTCTCTAATAGGGAGTCTGTCTCTAATAGGGAATCTGTCTCTAATAAGGAGTCTCTAATAGGGAGTCTGTCTCTAATAGGGAGTCTGTCCCTAATAGGGAGTCTGTCCCTAATGGGGAGTCTGTCTCTAATAGGGCGTCTCTAATAGGGAGTCTGTCTCTAATAGGGAGTCTGTCCCTAATAGGGAGTCTGTCCCTAATGGGGAGTCTGTCTCTAATAGGGAGTCTGTCTCTAATAGGGAGTCTGTCTCTAATAGGGAGTCTGTCTCTAATAAGGAGTCTGTCTCTAATAGGGAGTCTGTCTCTAATAGGGAGTCTGTCTCTAATAGGGAGTCTGTCTCTAATAGGGAGTCTGTCTCTAATAGGGAGTCTGTCTCTAATAGGGAGTCTGTCTCTAATAGGGAGTCTGTCTCTAATAAGGAGTCTGTCTCTAATAAGGAGTCTGTCTCTAATAGGGAGTCTGTCTCTAATAGGGAGTCTGTCTCTAATAGGGAGTCAGTCTCTAATAAGGAGTCTGTCTCTAATAAGGAGTCTGTCTCTAATAAGGAGTCTGTCTCTAATAGGGAGTCTGTCTCTAATAAGGAGTCTGTCTCTAATAGGGAGTCTGTCTCTAATAAGGAGTCTGTCTCTAATAAGGAGTCCGTCTCTAATAAGGAGTCTGTCTCTAATAGGGACTCTGTCTCTAATAGGGAGTCTGTCTCTAATAAGGAGTCTGTCTCTAATAGGGAGTCTGTCTCTAATAGGGAGTCTGTCTCTAATAGGGAGTCTGTCTCTAATAGGGAGTCTGTCCCTAATAGGGAGTCTGTTTCTAATAGGGAGTCTGTCTCTAATAAGGAGTCTGTCTCTAATAGGGAGTCTGTCTCTAATAAGGAGTCTGTCTCTAATAGGGAGTCTGTCTCTAATAGGGAGTCTGTCTCTAATAGGGAGTCTGTCTCTAATAAGGAGTCTGTCTCTAATGGGGAGTCAGTCTCTAATAGGGAGTCTGTCTCTAATAGGGAGTCTGTCTCTAATAGGGAGTCTGTCTCTAATAAGGAGTCTGTCTCTAATAGGGAGTCTGTCTCTAATAGGGAGTCTGTCTCTAATAAGGAGTCTCTCTAATAGGGAGTCTGTCTCTAATAGGGAGTCTGTCTCTAATAGGGAGTCTCTCTAATAGGGAGTCTGTCTCTAATAGGGAGTCTGTCTCTAATAGGGAGTCTGTCTCTAATAGGGAGTCTGTCTCTAATAAGGAGTCTGTCCCTAATAGGGAGTCTGTCTCTAATAGGGAGTCTGTCTCTAATAGGGAGTCTGTCTCTAATAGGGAGTCTGTCTCTAATAAGGAGTCTGTCTCTAATAGGGAGTCTGTCTCTAATAGGGAGTCTGTCTCTAATAAGGAGTGTCTCTAATAGGGAGTCTGTCTCTAATAGGGAGTCTGTCTCTAATAGGGAGTCTCTCTAATAGGGAGTCTGTCTCTAATAGGGAGTCTGTCTCTAATAGGGAGTCTGTCTCTAATAGGGAGTCTCTCTAATAGGGAGTCTGTCTCTAATAGGGAGTCTGTCTCTAATAGGGAGTCTGTCTCTAATAGGGAGTCTGTCTCTAATAAGGAGTCTGTCTCTAATAGGGAGTCTGTCTCTAATAGGGAGTCTGTCTCTAATAGGGAGTCTGTCTCTAATAAGGAGTCTGTCCCTAATAGGGAGTCTGTCTCTAATAGGGAGTCTGTCTCTAATAGGGAATCTGTCTCTAATAAGGAGTCTCTAATAGGGAGTCTGTCTCTAATAGGGAGTCTGTCCCTAATAGGGAGTCTGTCCCTAATGGGGAGTCTGTCTCTAATAGGGCGTCTCTAATAGGGAGTCTGTCTCTAATAGGGAGTCTGTCCCTAATAGGGAGTCTGTCCCTAATGGGGAGTCTGTCTCTAATAGGGAGTCTGTCTCTAATAGGGAGTCTGTCTCTAATAGGGAGTCTGTCTCTAATAAGGAGTCTGTCTCTAATAGGGAGTCTGTCTCTAATAGGGAGTCTGTCTCTAATAGGGAGTCTGTCTCTAATAAGGAGTCTGTCTCTAATAGGGAGTCTGTCTCTAATAGGGAGTCTGTCTCTAATAAGGAGTCTGTCTCTAATAAGGAGTCTGTCTCTAATAGGGAGTCTGTCTCTAATAGGGAGTCTGTCTCTAATAGGGAGTCTGTCTCTAATAGGGAGTCTGTCTCTAACAGGGAGTCTGTCTCTAATAAGGAGTCTGTCTCTAATAGGGAGTCTGTCTCTAATAAGGAGTCTGTCTCTAATGGGGAGTCTGTCTCTAATAGGGAGTCTGTCTCTAATAGGGAGTCTGTCTCTAATAGGGAGTCTGTCTCTAATAGGGAGTCTGTCCCTAATAGGGAGTCTGTCCCTAATGGGGAGTCTGTCTCTAATAGGGAGTCTCTAATAGGGAGTCTGTCTATAATAGGGAGTCTGTCCCTAATAGGGAGTCTGTCCCTAATAGGGAGTCTGTCCCTAATGGGGAGTCTGTCTCTAATAGGGAGTCTGTCTCTAATAGGGAGTCTGTCTCTAATAGGGAGTCTGTCTCTAATAAGGAGTCTGTCTCTAATAGGGAGTCTGTCTCTAATAGGGAGTCTGTCTCTAATAGGGAGTCTGTCTCTAATAAGGAGTCTGTCTCTAATAGGGAGTCTGTCTCTAATAGGGAGTCTGTCTCTAATAGGGAGTCTGTCTCTAATAAGGAGTCTGTCTCTAATAGGGAGTCTGTCTCGAATAAGGAGTCTCTAATAGGGAGTCTGTCTCTAATAGGGAGTCTGTCTCTAATAAGGAGTCTGTCTCTAATGGGGAGTCTCTCTCTAATGGGGAGTCTGTCTCTAATAGGGAGTCTGTCTCTAATAGGGAGTCTGTCTCTAATAGGGAGTCTGTCTCTAATAAGGAGTCTGTCTCTAATAGGGAGTCTGTCTCTAATAGGGAGTCTGTCTCTAATAAGGAGTCTGTCTCTAATAAGGAGTCTGTCTCTAATAGGGAGTCTGTCTCTAATAGGGAGTCTGTCTCTAATAGGGAGTCTGTCTCTAATAGGGAGTCAGTCTCTAATAGGGAGTCTGTCTCTAATAAGGAGTCTGTCTCTAATAAGGAGTCTGTCTCTAATAGGGAGTCTGTCTCTAATAAGGAGTCTGTCTCTAATAGGGAGTCTGTCTCTAATAGGGAGTCTGTCTCTAATAGGGAGTCAGTCTCTAATAGGGAGTCTGTCTCTAATAGGGAGCCTGTCTCTAATATTGAGTCTGTCTCTAATAGGGAGTCTGTCTCTAATAAGGAGTCTGTCTCTAATAGGGAGTCTGTCTCTAATAAGGAGTCTGTCTCTAATAGGGAGTCTGTCTCTAATAGGGAGTCTGTCTCTAATAGGGAGTCTGTCTCTAATGAGGAGTCTGTCTCTAATAGGGAGTCTGTCTCTAATAGGGAGTCTGTCTCTAATAGGGAGTCTGTCTCTAATAAGGAGTCTGTCTCTAATAGGGAGTCTGTCTCTAATAAGGAGTCTCTAATAGGGAGTCTGTCTCTAATAGGGAGTCTGTCTCTAATAAGGAGTCTGTCTCTAATGGGGAGTCTCTCTCTAATGGGGAGTCTGTCTCTAATAGGGAGTCTGTCTCTAATAGGGAGTCTGTCTCTAATAGGGAGTCTGTCTCTAATAAGGAGTCTGTCTCTAATAGGGAGTCTGTCTCTAATAGGGAGTCTGTCTCTAATAAGGAGTCTGTCTCTAATAAGGAGTCTGTCTCTAATAGGGAGTCTGTCTCTAATAGGGAGTCTGTCTCTAATAGGGAGTCTGTCTCTAATAGGGAGTCAGTCTCTAATAGGGAGTCTGTCTCTAATAAGGAGTCTGTCTCTAATAAGGAGTCTGTCTCTAATAGGGAGTCTGTCTCTAATAAGGAGTCTGTCTCTAATAGGGAGTCTGTCTCTAATAGGGAGTCTGTCTCTAATAGGGAGTCAGTCTCTAATAGGGAGTCTGTCTCTAATAGGGAGCCTGTCTCTAATATTGAGTCTGTCTCTAATAGGGAGTCTGTCTCTAATAAGGAGTCTGTCTCTAATAGGGAGTCTGTCTCTAATAAGGAGTCTGTCTCTAATAGGGAGTCTGTCTCTAATAGGGAGTCTGTCTCTAATAGGGAGTCTGTCTCTAATAAGGAGTCTGTCCCTAATAGGGAGTCTGTCTCTAATAGGGAGTCTGTCTCTAATAGGGAGTCTGTCTCTAATAAGGAGTCTGTCCCTAATAGGGAGTCTGTCTCTAATAAGGAGTCTGTCCCTAATAGGGAGTCTGTCTCTAATAGGGAGTCTGTCTCTAATAAGGAGTCTGTCTCTAATAGGGAGTCTGTCTCTAATAGGGAGTCTGTCTCTAATAGGGAGTCTGTCTCTAATAAGGAGTCTGTCCCTAATAGGGAGTCTGTCTCTAATAGGGAGTCTGTCTCTAATAGGGAGTCTGTCTCTAATATGGAATCTGTCTCTAATAAGGAGTCTCTAATAGGGAGTCTGTTTCTAATAGGGAGTCTGTCCCTAATAGGGAGTCTGTCCCTAATGGGGAGTCTGTCTCTAATAGGGAGTCTCTAATAGGGAGTATATCTCTAATAGGGAGTCTGTCCCTAATAGGGAGTCTGTCCCTAATGGGGAGTCTGTCTCTAATAGGGAGTCTGTCTCTAATAGGGAGTCTGTCTCTAATAGGGAGTCTGTCTCTAATAAGGAGTCTGTCTCTAATAGGGAGTCTGTCTCTAATAGGGAGTCTGTCTCTAATAGGGAGTCTGTCTCTAATAAGGAGTCTGTCTCTAATAGGGAGTCTGTCTCTAATAGGGAGTCTGTCTCTAATAGGGAGTCTGTCTCTAATAAGGAGTCTGTCTCTAATAGGGAGTCTGTCTCTAATAAGGAGTCTGTCTCTAATAAGGAGTCTGTCTCTAATAGGGAGTCTGTCTCTAATAGGGAGTCTGTCTCTAATAGGGAGTCTGTCTCTAATAGGGAGTCTGTCTCTAACAGGGAGTCTGTCTCTAATAAGGAGTCTGTCTCTAATAGGGAGTCTGTCTCTAATAAGGAGTCTGTCTCTAATGGGGAGTCTGTCTCTAATAGGGAGTCTGTCTCTAATAGGGAGTCTGTCTCTAATAGGGAGTATGTCTCTAATAGGGAGTCTGTCCCTAATGGGGAGTCTGTCTCTAATAGGGAGTCTCTAATAGGGAGTCTGTCTATAATAGGGAGTCTGTCCCTAATAGGGAGTCTGTCCCTAATAGGGAGTCTGTCCCTAATGGGGAGTCTGTCTCTAATAGGGAGTCTGTCTCTAATAGGGAGTCTGTCTCTAATAGGGATTCTGTCTCTAATAAGGAGTCTGTCTCTAATAGGGAGTCTGTCTCTAATAGGGAGTCTGTCTCTAATAGGGAGTCTGTCTCTAATAAGGAGTCTGTCTCTAATAGGGCGTCTGTCTCTAATAGGGAGTCTGTCTCTAATAGGGAGTCTGTCTCTAATAAGGAGTCTGTCTCTAATAGGGAGTCTGTCTCTAATAAGGAGTCTCTAATAGGGAGTCTGTCTCTAATAGGGAGTCTGTCTCTAAAAAGGAGTCTGTCTCTAATGGGGAGTCTGTCTCTAATGGGGAGTCTGTCTCTAATAGGGAGTCTGTCTCTAATAGGGAGTCTGTCTCTAATAGGGAGTCTGTCTCTAATAAGGAGTCTGTCTCTAATAGGGAGTCTGTCTCTAATAAGGAGTCTGTCTCTAATAAGGAGTCTGTCTCTAATAGGGAGTCTGTCTCTAATAGGGAGTCTGTCTCTAATAGGGAGTCAGTCTCTAATAGGGAGTCTGTCTCTAATAAGGAGTCTGTCTCTAATAAGGAGTCTGTCTCTAATAGGGAGTCTGTCTCTAATAAGGAGTCTGTCTCTAATAGGGAGTCTGTCTCTAATAGGGAGTCTGTCTCTAATAGGAGGTCAGTCTCTAATAGGGAGTCTGTCTCTAATAGGGAGCCTGTCTCTAATATTGAGTCTGTCTCTAATAGGGAGTCTGTCTCTAATAGGGAGTCTGTCTCTAATAGGGAGTCTGTCTCTAATAAGGAGTCTGTCTCTAATAGGGAGTCTCTAATAGGGAGTCTGTCTCTAATAGGGAGTCTGTCTCTAATAGGGAGTCTGTCCCTAATAGGGAGTCTGTCCCTAATGGGGAGTCTGTCCCTAATGGGGAGTCTGTCTCTAATAGGGAGTCTGTCTCTAATAGGGAGTCTGTCTCTAATAGGGAGTCTGTCTCTAATAGGGAGTCTGTCTCTAATAGGGAGTCTGTCACTAATAGGGAGTCTGTCTCTAATAGGGAGTCTGTCTCTAATAAGGAGTCTGTCTCTAATAGGGAGTCTGTCTCTAATAGGGAGTCTGTCTCTAATAGGGAGTCTGTCTCTAATAGGGAGTCTGTCTCTAATGGGGAGTCTGTCTCTAATGGGGAGTCTGTCTCTAATAGGGAGTCTGTCTCTAATAGGGAGTCTGTCTCTAATAGGGAGTCTGTCTCTAATAAGGAGTCTGTCTCTAATAGGGAGTCTGTCTCTAATAAGGAGTCTGTCTCTAATAGGGAGTCTGTCTCTAATAGGGAGTATGTCTCTAATAGGGAGCCTGTCTCTAATAAGGAGTCTGTCTCTAATAGGGAGTCTGTCTCTAATAAGGAGTCTGTCTCTAATAGGGAGTCTGTCTCTAATAGGGAGTCTGTCTCTAATAGGGAGTCTGTCTCTAATGGGGAGTCTGTCTCTAATGGGGAGTCTGTCTCTAATAGGGAGTCTGTCTCTAATAGGGAGTCTGTCTCTAATAGGGAGTCTGTCTCTAATAAGGAGTCTGTCTCTAATAGGGAGTCTGTCTCTAATAGGGAGTCTGTCTCTAATAAGGAGTCTGTCTCTAATAAGGAGTCTGTCTCTAATAGGGAGTCTGTCTCTAATAGGGAGTCTGTCTCTAATAGGGAGTCTGTCTCTAATAGGGAGTCAGTCTCTAATAGGGAGTCTGTCTCTAATAAGGAGTCTGTCTCTAATAGGGAGTCTGTCTCTAATAGGGAGTCTGTGTCTAATAAGGAGTCTGTCTCTAATAGGGAGTCTGTCTCTAATAGGGAGTCTGTCTCTAATAGGGAGTCAGTCTCTAATAGGGAGTCTGTCTCTAATAGGGAGCCTGTCTCTAATATTGAGTCTGTCTCTAATAGGGAGTCTGTCTCTAATAAGGAGTCTGTCTCTAATAGGGAGTCTGTCTCTAATAAGGAGTCTGTCTCTAATAGGGAGTCTGTCTCTAATAGGGAGTCTGTCTCTAATAGGGAGTCTGTCTCTAATAAGGAGTCTGTCCCTAATAGGGAGTCTGTCTCTAATAGGGAGTCTGTCTCTAATAGGGAGTCTGTCTCTAATAAGGAGTCTGTCCCTAATAGGGAGTCTGTCTCTAATAAGGAGTCTGTCCCTAATAGGGAGTCTGTCTCTAATAGGGAGTCTGTCTCTAATAAGGAGTCTGTCTCTAATAGGGAGTCTGTCTCTAATAGGGAGTCTGTCTCTAATAGGGAGTCTGTCTCTAATAAGGAGTCTGTCCCTAATAGGGAGTCTGTCTCTAATAGGGAGTCTGTCTCTAATAGGGAGTCTGTCTCTAATAAGGAGTCTGTCCCTAATAGGGAGTCTGTCTCTAATAAGGAGTCTGTCCCTAATAGGGAGTCTGTCTCTAATAGGGAGTCTGTCTCTAATAGGGAGTCTGTCTCTAATAGGGAGTCTGTCTCTAATAGGGAGTCTCTCTAATAGGGAGTCTGTCTCTAATAGGGAGTCTGTCTCTAATAGGGAGTCTGTCTCTAATAGGGAGTCTGTCTCTAATAAGGAGTCTGTCTCTAACAGGGAGTCTGTCTCTAATAAGGAGTCTGTCTCTAATAAGGAGTCTGTCTCTAATAGGGAGTCTGTCTCTAATAGGGAGTCTGTCTCTAATATGGAATCTGTCTCTAATAAGGAGTCTCTAATAGGGAGTCTGTTTCTAATAGGGAGTCTGTCCCTAATAGGGAGTCTGTCCCTAATGGGGAGTCTGTCTCTAATAGGGAGTCTCTAATAGGGAGTCTATCTCTAATAGGGAGCCTGTCCCTAATAGGGAGTCTGTCCCTAATGGGGAGTCTGTCTCTAATAGGGAGTCTGTCTCTAATAGGGAGTCTGTCTCTAATAGGGAGTCTGTCTCTAATAAGGAGTCTGTCTCTAATAGGGAGTCTGTCTCTAATAGGGAGTCTGTCTCTAATAGGGAGTCTGTCTCTAATAAGGAGTCTGTCTCTAATAGGGAGTCTGTCTCTAATAGGGAGTCTGTCTCTAATAGGGAGTCTGTCTCTAATAAGGAGTCTGTCTCTAATAGGGAGTCTGTCTCTAATAAGGAGTCTGTCTCTAATAAGGAGTCTGTCTCTAATAGGGAGTCTGTCTCTAATAGGGAGTCTGTCTCTAATAGGGAGTCTGTCTCTAATAGGGAGTCTGTCTCTAACAGGGAGTCTGTCTCTAATAAGGAGTCTGTCTCTAATAGGGAGTCTGTCTCTAATAAGGAGTCTGTCTCTAATGGGGAGTCTGTCTCTAATAGGGAGTCTGTCTCTAATAGGGAGTCTGTCTCTAATAGGGAGTCTGTCTCTAATAGGGAGTCTGTCCCTAATAGGGAGTCTGTCCCTAATGGGGAGTCTGTCTCTAATAGGGAGTCTCTAATAGGGAGTCTGTCTATAATAGGGAGTCTGTCCCTAATAGGGAGTCTGTCCCTAATAGGGAGTCTGTCCCTAATGGGGAGTCTGTCTCTAATAGGGAGTCTGTCTCTAATAGGGAGTCTGTCTCTAATAGGGAGTCTGTCTCTAATAAGGAGTCTGTCTCTAATAGGGAGTCTGTCTCTAATAGGGAGTCTGTCTCTAATAGGGAGTCTGTCTCTAATAAGGAGTCTGTCTCTAATAGGGCGTCTGTCTCTAATAGGGAGTCTGTCTCTAATAGGGAGTCTGTCTCTAATAAGGAGTCTGTCTCTAATAGGGAGTCTGTCTCTAATAAGGAGTCTCTAATAGGGAGTCTGTCTCTAATAGGGAGTCTGTCTCTAAAAAGGAGTCTGTCTCTAATGGGGAGTCTGTCTCTAATGGGGAGTCTGTCTCTAATAGGGAGTCTGTCTCTAATAGGGAGTCTGTCTCTAATAGGGAGTCTGTCTCTAATAAGGAGTCTGTCTCTAATAGGGAGTCTGTCTCTAATAGGGAGTCTGTCTCTAATAAGGAGTCTGTCTCTAATAAGGAGTCTGTCTCTAATAGGGAGTCTGTCTCTAATAGGGAGTCTGTCTCTAATAGGGAGTCTGTCTCTAATAGGGAGTCAGTCTCTAATAGGGAGTCTGTCTCTAATAAGGAGTCTGTCTCTAATAAGGAGTCTGTCTCTAATAGGGAGTCTGTCTCTAATAAGGAGTCTGTCTCTAATAGGGAGTCTGTCTCTAATATGGAGTCTGTCTCTAATAGGAGGTCAGTCTCTAATAGGGAGTCTGTCTCTAATAGGGAGCCTGTCTCTAATATTGAGTCTGTCTCTAATAGGGAGTCTGTCTCTAATAGGGAGTCTGTCTCTAATAGGGAGTCTGTCTCTAATAAGGAGTCTGTCTCTAATAGGGAGTCTCTAATAGGGAGTCTGTCTCTAATAGGGAGTCTGTCTCTAATAGGGAGTCTGTCCCTAATAGGGAGTCTGTCCCTAATGGGGAGTCTGTCCCTAATGGGGAGTCTGTCTCTAATAGGGAGTCTGTCTCTAATAGGGAGTCTGTCTCTAATAGGGAGTCTGTCACTAATAGGGAGTCTGTCTCTAATAGGGAGTCTGTCTCTAATAAGGAGTCTGTCTCTAATAGGGAGTCTGTCTCTAATAAGGAGTCTGTCTCTAATAGGGAGTCTGTCTCTAATAGGGAGTATGTCTCTAATAGGGAGCCTGTCTCTAATAAGGAGTCTGTCTCTAATAGGGAGTCTGTCTCTAATAAGGAGTCTGTCTCTAATAGGGAGTCTGTCTCTAATAGGGAGTATGTCTCTAATAGGGAGTCTGTCTCTAATAGGGAGTCTGTCTCTAATAAGGAGTCTGTCTCTAATATGGAGTCTGTCTCTAATAAGGAGTCTCTCTAATAGGGAGTCTGTCTCTAATAGGGAGTCTGTCTCTAATAGGGAGTCTGTCTCTAATAAGGAGTCTCTAATAGGGAGTCTGTCTCTAATAGGGAGTCTGTCTCTAATAGGGAGTCTGTCTCTAATAAGGAGTCTCTAATAGGGAGTCTGTCTCTAATAGGGAGTCTGTCTCTAATAGGGAGTCTGTCTCTAATAGGGAGTCTGTCTCTAATAAGGAGTCTCTAATAGGGAGTCTGTCTCTAATAGGAAGTCTGTCTCTAATAAGGAGTCTCTAATAGGGAGCCTGTCTCTAATAAGGAGTCTGTCTCTAATAGGGAGTCTGTCTCTAATAAGGAGTCTCTAATAGGGAGTCTGTCTCTAATAGGGAGTCTGTCTCTAATAAGGAGTCTGTCTCTAATAGGGAGTCTGTCTCTAATAGGGAGTCTGTCTCTAATAAGGAGTCTGTCTCTAATAGGGAGTCTGTCTCTAATAAGGAGTCTGTCTCTAATAGGGAGTCTGTCTCTAATAGGGAGTATGTCTCTAATAGGGAGCCTGTCTCTAATAAGGAGTCTGTCTCTAATAGGGAGTCTGTCTCTAATAAGGAGTCTGTCTCTAATAGGGAGTCTGTCTCTAATAGGGAGTCTGTCTCTAATAAGGAGTCTGTCTCTAATGGGGAGTCTGTCTCTAATGGGGAGTCTGTCTCTAATAGGGAGTCTGTCTCTAATAGGGAGTCTGTCTCTAATAGGGAGTCTGTCTCTAATAAGGAGTCTGTCTCTAATAGGGAGTCTGTCTCTAATAGGGAGTCTGTCTCTAATAAGGAGTCTGTCTCTAATAAGGAGTCTGTCTCTAATAGGGAGTCTGTCTCTAATAGGGAGTCTGTCTCTAATAGGGAGTCTGTCTCTAATAGGGAGTCAGTCTCTAATAGGGAGTCTGTCTCTAATAAGGAGTCTGTCTCTAATAGGGAGTCTGTCTCTAATAGGGAGTCTGTGTCTAATAAGGAGTCTGTCTCTAATAGGGAGTCTGTCTCTAATAGGGAGTCTGTCTCTAATAGGGAGTCAGTCTCTAATAGGGAGTCTGTCTCTAATAGGGAGCCTGTCTCTAATATTGAGTCTGTCTCTAATAGGGAGTCTGTCTCTAATAAGGAGTCTGTCTCTAATAGGGAGTCTGTCTCTAATAAGGAGTCTGTCTCTAATAGGGAGTCTGTCTCTAATAGGGAGTCTGTCTCTAATAGGGAGTCTGTCTCTAATAAGGAGTCTGTCCCTAATAGGGAGTCTGTCTCTAATAGGGAGTCTGTCTCTAATAGGGAGTCTGTCTCTAATAAGGAGTCTGTCCCTAATAGGGAGTCTGTCTCTAATAAGGAGTCTGTCCCTAATAGGGAGTCTGTCTCTAATAGGGAGTCTGTCTCTAATAAGGAGTCTGTCTCTAATAGGGAGTCTGTCTCTAATAGGGAGTCTGTCTCTAATAGGGAGTCTGTCTCTAATAAGGAGTCTGTCCCTAATAGGGAGTCTGTCTCTAATAGGGAGTCTGTCTCTAATAGGGAGTCTGTCTCTAATAAGGAGTCTGTCCCTAATAGGGAGTCTGTCTCTAATAAGGAGTCTGTCCCTAATAGGGAGTCTGTCTCTAATAGGCAGTCTGTCTCTAATAGGGAGTCTGTCTCTAATAGGGAGTCTGTCTCTAATAGGGAGTCTCTCTAATAGGGAGTCTGTCTCTAATAGGGAGTCTGTCTCTAATAGGGAGTCTGTCTCTAATAGGGAGTCTGTCTCTAATAAGGAGTCTGTCTCTAACAGGGAGTCTGTCTCTAATAAGGAGTCTGTCTCTAATAAGGAGTCTGTCTCTAATAGGGAGTCTGTCTCTAATAGGGAGTCTGTCTCTAATATGGAATCTGTCTCTAATAAGGAGTCTCTAATAGGGAGTCTGTTTCTAATAGGGAGTCTGTCCCTAATAGGGAGTCTGTCCCTAATGGGGAGTCTGTCTCTAATAGGGAGTCTCTAATAGGGAGTCTATCTCTAATAGGGAGTCTGTCCCTAATAGGGAGTCTGTCCCTAATGGGGAGTCTGTCTCTAATAGGGAGTCTGTCTCTAATAGGGAGTCTGTCTCTAATAGGGAGTCTGTCTCTAATAAGGAGTCTGTCTCTAATAGGGAGTCTGTCTCTAATAGGGAGTCTGTCTCTAATAGGGAGTCTGTCTCTAATAAGGAGTCTGTCTCTAATAGGGAGTCTGTCTCTAATAGGGAGTCTGTCTCTAATAGGGAGTCTGTCTCTAATAAGGAGTCTGTCTCTAATAGGGAGTCTGTCTCTAATAAGGAGTCTGTCTCTAATAAGGAGTCTGTCTCTAATAGGGAGTCTGTCTCTAATAGGGAGTCTGTCTCTAATAGGGAGTCTGTCTCTAATAGGGAGTCTGTCTCTAACAGGGAGTCTGTCTCTAATAAGGAGTCTGTCTCTAATAGGGAGTCTGTCTCTAATAAGGAGTCTGTCTCTAATGGGGAGTCTGTCTCTAATAGGGAGTCTGTCTCTAATAGGGAGTCTGTCTCTAATAGGGAGTCTGTCTCTAATAGGGAGTCTGTCCCTAATAGGGAGTCTGTCCCTAATGGGGAGTCTGTCTCTAATAGGGAGTCTCTAATAGGGAGTCTGTCTATAATAGGGAGTCTGTCCCTAATAGGGAGTCTGTCCCTAATAGGGAGTCTGTCCCTAATGGGGAGTCTGTCTCTAATAGGGAGTCTGTCTCTAATAGGGAGTCTGTCTCTAATAGGGAGTCTGTCTCTAATAAGGAGTCTGTCTCTAATAGGGAGTCTGTCTCTAATAGGGAGTCTGTCTCTAATAGGGAGTCTGTCTCTAATAAGGAGTCTGTCTCTAATAGGGCGTCTGTCTCTAATAGGGAGTCTGTCTCTAATAGGGAGTCTGTCTCTAATAAGGAGTCTGTCTCTAATAGGGAGTCTGTCTCTAATAAGGAGTCTCTAATAGGGAGTCTGTCTCTAATAGGGAGTCTGTCTCTAAAAAGGAGTCTGTCTCTAATGGGGAGTCTGTCTCTAATGGGGAGTCTGTCTCTAATAGGGAGTCTGTCTCTAATAGGGAGTCTGTCTCTAATAGGGAGTCTGTCTCTAATAAGGAGTCTGTCTCTAATAGGGAGTCTGTCTCTAATAGGGAGTCTGTCTCTAATAAGGAGTCTGTCTCTAATAAGGAGTCTGTCTCTAATAGGGAGTCTGTCTCTAATAGGGAGTCTGTCTCTAATAGGGAGTCTGTCTCTAATAGGGAGTCAGTCTCTAATAGGGAGTCTGTCTCTAATAAGGAGTCTGTCTCTAATAAGGAGTCTGTCTCTAATAGGGAGTCTGTCTCTAATAAGGAGTCTGTCTCTAATAGGGAGTCTGTCTCTAATATGGAGTCTGTCTCTAATAGGAGGTCAGTCTCTAATAGGGAGTCTGTCTCTAATAGGGAGCCTGTCTCTAATATTGAGTCTGTCTCTAATAGGGAGTCTGTCTCTAATAGGGAGTCTGTCTCTAATAGGGAGTCTGTCTCTAATAAGGAGTCTGTCTCTAATAGGGAGTCTCTAATAGGGAGTCTGTCTCTAATAGGGAGTCTGTCTCTAATAGGGAGTCTGTCCCTAATAGGGAGTCTGTCCCTAATGGGGAGTCTGTCCCTAATGGGGAGTCTGTCTCTAATAGGGAGTCTGTCTCTAATAGGGAGTCTGTCTCTAATAGGGAGTCTGTCACTAATAGGGAGTCTGTCTCTAATAGGGAGTCTGTCTCTAATAAGGAGTCTGTCTCTAATAGGGAGTCTGTCTCTAATAAGGAGTCTGTCTCTAATAGGGAGTCTGTCTCTAATAGGGAGTATGTCTCTAATAGGGAGCCTGTCTCTAATAAGGAGTCTGTCTCTAATAGGGAGTCTGTCTCTAATAAGGAGTCTGTCTCTAATAGGGAGTCTGTCTCTAATAGGGAGTATGTCTCTAATAGGGAGTCTGTCTCTAATAGGGAGTCTGTCTCTAATAAGGAGTCTGTCTCTAATATGGAGTCTGTCTCTAATAAGGAGTCTCTCTAATAGGGAGTCTGTCTCTAATAGGGAGTCTGTCTCTAATAGGGAGTCTGTCTCTAATAGGGAGTCTGTCTCTAATAGGGAGTCTGTCTCTAATAGGGAGTCTGTCTCTAATAAGGAGTCTCTAATAGGGAGTCTGTCTCTAATAGGGAGTCTGTCTCTAATAGGGAGTCTGTCTCTAATAGGGAGTCTGTCTCTAATAAGGAGTCTCTAATAGGGAGTCTGTCTCTAATAGGAAGTCTGTCTCTAATAAGGAGTCTCTAATAGGGAGCCTGTCTCTAATAAGGAGTCTGTCTCTAATAGGGAGTCTGTCTCTAATAAGGAGTCTCTAATAGGGAGTCTGTCTCTAATAGGGAGTCTGTCTCTAATAAGGAGTCTGTCTCTAATGGGGAGTCTGTCTCTAATAGGGAGTCTGTCTCTAATAGGGAGTCTGTCTCTAATAGGGAGTCTGTCTCTAATAGGGAGTCTGTCTCTAATAGGGAGTCTGTCTCTAATAGGGAGTCTGTCTCTAATAGGGAGTCTGTCTCTAATAGGGAGTCTGTCTCTAATAGGGAGTCTGTCTCTAATAAGGAGTCTGTCTCTAATAAGGAGTCTGTCTCTAATAAGGAGTCTGTCTCTAATAAGGAGTCTGTCTCTAATAGGGAGTCTGTCTCTAATAGGGAGTCTGTCTCTAATAGGGAGTCTGTCTCTAATAGGGAGTCTGTCTCTAATAAGGAGTCTGTCTCTAATAAGGAGTCTGTCTCTAATAGGGGGTCTCTAATATAGAGTCTGTCTCTAATAAGGAGTCTGTCTCTAATAGGGAGTCTGTCTCTAATAGGGAGTCTGTCTCTAATAAGGAGTCTGTCTCTAATAAGGAGTCTGTCTCTAATAGGGAGTCTGTCTCTAATAGGGAGTCTCTAATATAGAGTCTGTCTCTAATAAGGTGTCTCTAATATAGAGTCTGTCTCTAATAAGGAGTCTCTAATAGGGAGTCTGTCTCTAATAGGGAGTCTGTCTCTAATAAGGAGTCTCTAATATAGAGTCTGTCTCTAATAAGGAGTCTCTAATAGGGAGTCTGTCTCTAATAGGGAGTCTGTCTCTAATTAGCGCTTGCCGTGTTCAGGGATTGAAGCAAATACACGGCTATTAATTTAAGTGTTACGGTAGTTGACGTTGAATATTGGAATGTATTTGGAAATACACCTGGAAAATATTTGAAAATACTCAAATACACTCCCATGCATTTAACTCAGGTATTTTAAAATATTATTTGAAAAAATGATTGATAAATATTTTCTAATAGTAGGCTATTTATAGGAAGTGATTGGAAAATACTTTCAAATACGACCAATAGAAGTAGTGGATTCAGGCCACATTTAAAAAAAATACTCAAGTACACGTTGGAAATGTAGCAGCTTCTGAACGTAGATGAAGACAGAGCTACGACTTCAGGACCCTTTTGAATGGAACGACCATCGTGTTAGCCATTAGTGGTATTAGATAGAGCTACGACTTCAGGACTCTTTTGAATGGAACGACCATCGTGTTAGCCATTATTGGTAATAATGATAATTGTCTAGAGCCTCTCTCCTTCCTGTCCAGTCAATCCATTGATTATCTGACACCACAATCCTTTCCTCTTCCTGCCTAAATGAGAGTGTCTGCATTCAGAAAGGGCTGAGAGAGAGACAGAGAGAGAGACAAAGAGAGAGAGAGAGAGAGAGAGAGAGAGAGAGAGAGAGAGAGAGAGAGAGAGAGAGAGAGATACAGACAGAGAGATACAGACAGAGAGAGAGAGACAGAGAGAGAGATACAGACAGACAGACAGAAACAGACAGAGAGAGAGATACAGACAGACAGAGACAGACAGAGAGAGACAGGGTGGGGTGGAGGAGAGGAAAAAGGAGAGAGAGCAGCAGTCACCCTGGAGGAAGGCAATTGCCCAGAGGGCAGTGCAGCAGCCAGTTGGTTCACAGTAGATACGAGCAGCAATTTTATCAACAATGAGAAAATAATTCCATCTCTCTCTTTTTCTCACTCTTTCTACCGCATTCTCAATTTCTTCATCTAGCTGGCTCTATAATCTCACCCTTCACTACCTCCGTCCGTCATCCCCCCTTTCTCACCTCCACACCCCTCCTCCCCCTCCCTCCCTCCTCTCTCCCCATGTGTGAGTCCGATTCATGGCTGGACCAGCCCAGTGGAGGTCAGAGAAGAACAGCATTTGACATCACTAGGGCCACATCCCAACTGGCACTCTATTCCCTGTATAGTGCACCACTTTAGACCAGGACACACCCTATTCCCTGTATAGTGCACTACATTAGACCAGGACACACCCTATTCCCTGTATAGTGCACTACTTTAGACCAGGACCCACCCTATTCCCTGTATAGTGCACTACTTTAGACCAGGACACACCCTATTCCCTGTATAGTGCACTACATTAGACCAGGACACAACCTATTCCCTGTATAGTGCACTACTTTAGACCAGGACCCACCCTATTCCCTGTATAGTGCACTACTTTAGACCAGGACACACCCTATTCCCTGTATAGTGCACCACTTTAGACCAGGACCCACCCTATTCCCTGTATAGTGCACTACATTAGTCCAGGACCCACCCTATTCCCTATATAGTGCACTACTTTAGACCAGGACCCTGTCACGATCTTTCAAGATCGAACCCAGAAGCAGACCAGGACAAGGAGCGTAGGAAGAAGGTGAGTATTTATTTACAGTGAAATGTGAAAAGGTAGATATATCCAGATGGCGTAACGGGCAGCGGTGGTGAGTAGATGAGAGGAAATAGGTGAATCCAATGTAGTAGCAGAATCCTCTGTCAACCAGGCGGGAATGGAGTGAATGATCCAGGTGAGTAACTGAAGACAAAACAAACGGAGGTAAGTTCAAGGCAAGCAATACGTAAATGAAAACAACAAAACAAATTCTATCCAACTGGAGTCTGGTACTCAGGCACAACATACTATTCATGGCTAACGATCCGGCAGGGAATGGAAGTCAGGTCAGAGCTTTTGAAGGGTAGAGATGATGATCAGGACAGGTGTGCAGATTACTGACGGGAAACAGGTGCGGGTGAAACCAATCTCCCAATGAGCTAATTCGCCCGGCAACCAGACAGGGTGCGTTCCAGGACACCTGAAACACACTCCAGGACAGACACACAGGCAAACCCAGACTCAGGAAGCGGGATTCGTGACAGTACCCCCCCTCCGACGAACGCCACCGGGCGGACTACCTGGAGCGCCAGGATGGAGGCGGTAGAAGTCACGAATCAGGTCGTCATCCAGAATCTGTCGCCGAGGAATCCAACTCCTCTCCTCTGGACCATATCCTTCCCAGTCCACTAGAAACTGGTACCCTCGACCCCGCCGTCTGGAGTCCATGATGCGGCGCACCGTGTAGACAGGACCACCTCCGATCATCCGAGGAGGAGGAGGCAACAGAGGACTGAGGTGAACCGGCTTGAGACAGGAGACATGAAAAGTGGGATGCACTCTAAGTGTTGCAGGCAACTTGAGTCGAACCACCACAGGATTTATGATTCTCTCCACTACAAACGGACCAATGAACTTAGGTGACAACTTCCTTGACTCCGTCCGTAGAGGAAGATCCCGTGTAGCCAACCAAACCTTATCTCCAACCGTATAAGCTGGGGCAGGAATACGGCGACGGTTCGCCTGTATCTGATACCGGTCAGAAACTCTAAGGAGAGCCTTCCTGGCCCGATGCCAGGTCCGGTGGCAACGACGAATATGGGTCTGGACAGAAGGAACCGAGAGATCCCTCTCCTGAGAAGGAAACAAAGGAGGTTGGTATCCGTAAAGGCATTGGAAGGGGGACATCCCAGTGGCAGATGAAGGAAGGGTATTATGGGCATACTCAACCCAGGGTAATTGAGATGACCAAGAGGTGGGATCAGAGGAGACAAGACAACGCAGCGTGGACTCCATCTTCTGGTTGGCTCTCTCCGCTTGACCATTAGATTGTGGGTGAAATCCAGAAGTGAGACTGACTGTAGCTCCAATGGCCAAACAGAAGGACTTCCAGACAGCAGAGGTAAACTGAGGACCACGGTCAGACACAATGTCACTGGGCAATCCGTGAACCCTGAAAACCTCCCTGACCAGGATCTCGGACGTCTCCGTAGCCGATGGAAGCTTGGAGAGAGGAACAAAATGAGCAAACTTGCTGAATCTGTCCACAATGGTCAGAATGACCGTGTTCCCAACAGAAGGGGGCAATCCCGTGACAAAATCCAGGGCCAGATGCGACCAAGGTCGCCGAGGAATTGGTAGGGGATGAAGAAGCCCAGAGCTGGGCCGATTGGTACTCTTGTTCTGGGCACAAACAGGACATGCGGCAACAAACCTCCGGGTATCTTCTCCCATGGCAGGCCACCAAAAACATCTGCGCAGTAGTGCCATAGTCCGAGCAACGCCAGGGTGACAAGCTATCTTGCTGGCGTGGGACCACTGAAGGACAGCAGAACGGACCGACTCGGGTACGAACAACCGACCGGGTGGACCGTTACCGGGGCCGGGCTGCGTCCGAAGGGCCGCCATCACATCCTCCTCTATCCTCCATGTAACGGCTCCCACGACAACATTCTGGGGAAGAATCGTCTCAGTCTTGACCCCACTCTCCTCCGTCTTAGAGAACATCCGGGACAGGGCGTCCGCCTTCCCGTTCTTAGACCCAGGTCGGAATGTCAGGGAAAAATTGAAACGTCCAAAAAACAAGGCCCACCTAGCCTGACGGGCGTTGAGACGTTTAGCCGATTGTACGTAAGCCAGATTCTTGTGGTCAGTCCAGACCACAAATGGTTGCTCCGCTCCCTCCAACCAGTGCCGCCACTCCTCCAAGGCAAGCTTCACAGCGAGAAGCTCCCGGTTACCCACATCGTAGTTTCTTTCAGCTGGAGAAAGACGACCAGAGTAGAAAGCGCAGGGATGGAGTTTACCGTCAGTGGAGCTACGCTGGGACAGGATGGCGCCCACACCCACATCAGAAGCATCCACTTCCACAACGAACTGACGGGAAGTGTCAGGTTGAGAGAGAATCGGGGCGTTGGTGAATCGGCTCTTCAAGTCCAGAAATGCTCGGTCTGCCTCAGGAGTCCAACAGAACTTTCTGGTGCAAGACGTCAGAGCAGTTAAAGGTGCAGCCACCCGGCTGTAGTCACGGATAAACCTCCGATAAAAATTCGCAAACCCCAGGAATCTCTGGAGCTGCAATCTTGTACCGGGCTGGACCCAATCCCGAACCGCCCGAACCTTCTCTTGGTCCATCTTGATCTCTCCCCTGGATATGATGTACCCGAGGAAGGACGTTGTATGGGCGTGAAAATCACACTTCTCCGCCTTCACGAACAGACGGTTCTCCAATAACCGGTGCAGGACCTGCTTGACATGCAGAACGTGGCTAGAAAGCTCCTTTGAGAAGATGAGGATATCATCCAGGTAAACGAACACAAAAATCCCAATCATATCTCTCAAAACGTCATTCACCATACTTTGGAACACCGCCGGAGCGTTGGTCAGTCCAAACGGCATCACCTGGTACTCAAAATGTCCCATCGGAGTATTGAACCCAGTCAACCACTCGTCCCCCTCCTTGATCCGAACCAAATGATAAGCATTACGTAAATCAAGCTTCGTAAAAACCGTAGCACCCTGTAAGGAATCGAAAGCCGAGCTCATCAAGGGCAGGGGATACTTGTTCTTAACCGTAATCTCATTCAAACCCCGATAATCAATACACGGTCGAAGAGAACCATCCTTCTTGCTCACAAAAAAAAATCCTGCTCCCAAAGGTGATGACGATGGCCGAATGAGACCTGTAGCTAGAGACTCCTTGATGTAGGTCTCCAAGGCCTCACGTTCCGGTCGAGAGATACTGTATAACCGTCCCTTGGGAAAGGCAGATCCAGGAAACAGATTAATCGCACAATCATAAGGTCGGTGGGGAGGAAGAGACAGAGCCTTCTGTTTACTGAATACCTCACCCAACTCGTGATATGTTTCTGGAACCAGGGACAAATCAGGAGGAGCAGAGTCACTGACCTGACTGGAAACAGCAGGAGAACAGGCAGTCCTAAGGCAGTTAGCATGACACTCAATGCTCCAACTAGTTACCTTCCCTGTCACCCAATCAAACGAGGGATTGTGTTCCTTCAGCCAGGGGTAACCAAGAACCAGAGGAACATGGGGCGAGGACAAAATGAAGAAAGAGATAAACTCTGAATGATTTCCCGACACCAACATCTTAACCGGTTCAGTCCTCATAGTGATCCGTGCCAGACTACTGCCGTTCAGAGTGGTTGCTTCAATGGCTTCCGGCAATTGCTCCTTGGAAAGCCCCAGCTGTTCCACCAAGTCGGCATCCATAAAGTTGCCATCGGCACCTGAATCGATAAAAGCGTTCAGGTCAAAACTCTGATCCTTATTCATAAGGGTCGCAGGAAAACGGGGTCTGACAAGATCCTTGAGAGATTGAAACTGGCTCGCTAAAATTCCTCCCAAATTTAGTGAGCCGGGCAGTTTTAACGGGCGCTGTGGACAAGCGGAGTTGTAATGTCCCGATCTACCACAGTAGAAAGAGCTATTGGTCTCACGTCTACTTTGGCGCTCCTCCTTAGTTAGCCCGTGTCGCCCCACTTGCATTGGTTCAGAATCTGGTGGCAAGACTCCTCCACTAATCCCTTGTGGATAATAACGATCAAT
Source organism: Salvelinus alpinus (assembly GCF_045679555.1). Lineage (NCBI taxonomy): Eukaryota > Metazoa > Chordata > Actinopteri > Salmoniformes > Salmonidae > Salvelinus > Salvelinus alpinus. The sequence continues at coordinate 2,851,343 of NC_092096.1, read as the reverse complement.
ACGTCCTGGTTCACCTCCTGAACCGAATGGTAACCGAGTTACAGATTGATTGGATAGACCCCACTGCTTCTCCCTCCTTCTCTCTCTGACTCTATTATCAACCCGAATAGATAAAGCGACCAAGCTGTCTAAGTCACTAGGCTCTGGATAAGAAATCAGCTCATCCTTAAGTTCATCTGACAACCCCTTGTAAAAAACCGCTTGTAGTGACTCCTCATTCCAACCACTCTCCACAGCCAATGTCCTGAACTCAATCATAAAATCTGCCACACTGCGATCTCCTTGGCGAAGAGAGAACAAACGTTTAGCTGCGTCCTTACCTCGGACTGGATGATCAAAAAGCTTCCTCATCTCTCCCGTGAACTCCTGATATGAAGCCGTGCAGGTTCCCTGTCGTTCCCAAACGGCTGAAGCCCATTCCAGAGCTCTTCCACGCAACAGTTCAATAACAAAGGCTATCCTAGCCTTGTCAGTGGCGTAAGAATGGGGCTGTAGATCAAACACTAACCCACACTGCATAAGAAACGAACGGCATTTTCCCAAATCCCCTTCATATTTATCAGGCGTCGGTACCTTGGGTTCACGAAATGGAACCGCTTCAGACACGGCAGGTGAGATGGGTGAAACCGGTAGTGAATGAATCACCTGCAAACTGAGCTGATCCTGGACTTGTGTCAAGCTAGCAGATAAATTCTGGATCGAACTCGCTATCTCCTGTAGCGCCGTATTGTGTTGTCCCAATTTCTTCCCCTGCAGGGTAATGGCATGGCAAACGGAGTCCAGGTCCGCTGGGTTCATTACTGGCCGGATCGTTCTGTCACGATCTTTCAAGATCGAACCCAGAAGCAGACCAGGACAAGGAGCGTAGGAAGAAGGTGAGTATTTATTTACAGTGAAATGTGAAAAGGTAGATATATCCAGATGGCGTAACGGGCAGCGGTGGTGAGTAGATGAGAGGAAATAGGTGAATCCAATGTAGTAGCAGAATCCTCTGTCAACCAGGCGGGAATGGAGTGAATGATCCAGGTGAGTAACTGAAGACAAAACAAACGGAGGTAAGTTCAAGGCAAGCAATACGTAAATGAAAACAACAAAACAAATTCTATCCAACTGGAGTCTGGTACTCAGGCACAACATACTATTCATGGCTAACGATCCGGCAGGGAATGGAAGTCAGGTCAGAGCTTTTGAAGGGTAGAGATGATGATCAGGACAGGTGTGCAGATTACTGACGGGAAACAGGTGCGGGTGAAACCAATCTCCCAATGAGCTAATTCGCCCGGCAACCAGACAGGGTGCGTTCCAGGACACCTGAAACACACTCCAGGACAGACACACAGGCAAACCCAGACTCAGGAAGCGGGATTCGTGACAGACCCACCCTATTCCCTGTATAGTGCACTACATTAGACCAGGACCCACCCTATTCCCTTAATAGTGCACTACTTTAGACCAGGGCACACCCTATTCCCTGTATAGTGCACTACATTAGACCAGGACCCACCCTATTCCCTGTATAGTGCACTACGTTAGACCAGGACCCACCCTATTCCCTTAATAGTGCACTACTTTAGACCAGGACCCACCCTATTCCCTTTATAGTGCACTACTTTAGACCAGGACACACCCTATTCCCTTAATAGTGCACCACTTTAGACCAGGACACACCCTATTCCCTTAATAGTGCACCACTTTAGACCAAGACCCACCCTATTCCCTGTATAGTGCACCACTTTAGACCAGGACCCACCCTATTCCCTGTATAGTGCACTACATTAGACCAGGACCCACCCTATTCCCTGTATAGTGCACCACTTTAGACCAGGACCCACCCTATTCCCTGTATAGTGGACTACATTAGACCAGGACCCACCCTATTCCCTGTATAGTGCACTACATTAGACCAGGACCCACCCTATTCCCTGTATAGTGCACTACATTAGACCAGGACACACCCTATTCCCTGTATAGTGCGCTACTTTAGACCAGGACCCACCCTATTTCCTTAATAGTGCACTACATTAGACCAGGACACACCCTATTCCCTATATAGTGCACTACATTAGACCAGGACACACCCTATTCCCTGTATAGTGCACTACATTAGACCAGGACCCACCCTATTCCCTGTATAGTGCACCACTTTAGACCAGGACACACCCTATTCCCTATATAGTTCACTACATTAGACCAGGACACACCCTATTCCCTGTATAGTGCACCACTTTAGACCAGGACACACCCTATTCCCTGTATAGTGCACTACATTAGACCAGGACACACCCTATTCCCTTAATAGTGCACCACTTTAGACCAGGACCCACCCTATTCCCTGTATAGTGCACCACTTTAGACCAGGACCCACCCTATTCCCTGTATAGTGCACTACATTAGACCAGGACACACCCTATTCCCTGTATAGTGCACTACATTAGACCAGGACACACCCTATTCCCTGTATAGTGCACTACATTAGACCAGGACACACCCTATTCCCTTAATAGTGCACCACTTTAGACCAGGTCCCACCCTATTCCCTGTATAGTGCACTACATTAGACCAGGACACACCCTATTCCCTTAATAGTGCACTACATTAGACCAGGACACACCCTATTCCCTTAATAGTGCACTACTTTAGACCAGGACACACCCTATTCCCTATATAGTGCACTACATTAGACCAGGACACACCCTATTCCCTTAATAGTGCACTACATTAGACCAGGACCCACAATATTCCCTTTATAGTGCACTACATTAGACCAGGGCTCATAAGGCTCTGGTCAAAAGTAGTGCACAATTAAGGGAATATTTATGTTGATTTATTTCCCCTTTCGTACTTTAACTATTTACACAGAGTATGACATTTGAAATGTGTAATGAACACGATGGGAGACAGAGAGCTGGTTTCAAACGCAGGGCGCAGCAGGTGTTTATGTGTAAAGGACCACAGGAGGAGGCAGGTAGCTGGGTCCAGGGGCAGGCAGAAGGTCATACACAGGGGGTCCAAAAGGGCAACAGTACAGGCAGGGAAAAGGCTCAACAATACAACAATACCTCACAATTATCAATAACATGACAACCATGACAGCACCATACACCATGACAGCACCATACACCATGACAGCACCATACACCATGACAGCACCATACACCATGACAGCACCATACACCATGACAGCACCATACACCATGACAGCACCATACACCATGACAGCACCATACACCATGACAGCGCAACACACACGAGGTGGAACAGGGGCAAAGGTACCCACAGGACAAACAGAATAATATTAGTCTGAGGAGAGATTAAATAGCAAATAGGTTGATAACAGGAAATCCAGGCAGGGAATAGGCAAAAGACGTTGTTAGTGAGGCAAAACTTTCATACACAGGAGGACTAATACGGGAAAAACAGAGCTCCGAATAGAAGTGTGTAACAAAACAAACAATACCTCACAACAATACCTCACAATTATCAATAAGTGCATCGAGGACGTCATCCCCACAGTGACTGTACGTACATACCCCAACCAGAAGCCATGGATTACAGGCAACATTCGCACTGAGCTAAAGGGTAGAGCTTTCGCTTTCAAGGTGTGGGACTCTAACCCGGAAGCTTATAAGAAATCCTGCTATGCCCTGCGACGAACCACCAAACAAGATTGAACCGTACTACACCGGCTCCGACGCTCCACTTATGTGGCAGGGCCTGCAAACTATTACAGACTACAAAGGGAAGCACAGCCGCGAGCTGCCCAGTGACACGAGCCTACCAGATGAGCTAAATCCCTTCTATGCTCGCTTCAGGGGCAAGCAACACTGAGGCATGCATGAGCGCATCAGCTGTTCCGGTCGACTGTGTGATCACGCTCTCCGTAGCCAACGTGAGTAAGACCTTCAAACAGGTCAACATACACAAGGCTGCGGGGCCAGACGGATTACCAGGACGTGTGCTCCGGGCATGTGCTGACCAACTGGCAGGTGTTTTCACTGACATTTTCAACATGTCCCTGATTGAGTCTGTAATACCAACATGTTTCAAGCAGACCACCATAGTCCCTGTGCCCAAGAACACGAAGGTAACCTGCCTAAATGACTACAGACCTGTAGCTGGTAATGGCTGGTAATGGCTCACATCAACACCATTATCCCAGAAACCCTAGACCCACTCCAATTTGCATACCGCCCAAACAGATCCACAGATAAACCACTATCTACTGCACAACAAACTGCCCTTTCCCACCTGGACAAAAGGAACACCTATGTGAGAATGCTATTCATTGACTACAGCTCAGCATTCAACACCATAGTGCCCTCAAAGCTCATCACTAAGCTAAGGATCCTGGGACTAAACACCTCGCTCTGCAACTGGATCCTGGACTTCCTGATGGGCCGCCCCCAGGTGGTGAGGGTAGGTAACAGCACATCCACCACGTTGATCCTCAACACTGGAGCCCCCCAGGGGTGGGTGATCAGTCCCCTCCTGTACTCCCTGTTCACTCCCGACTGCATCGCCAGGCACGACTCCAACACCATCATTAAGTTTGCAGACGACAAAACAGTGGTAGGGCTGATCACCGACAACGACGAGACAGTCTATAGGGAGACCTTATTCTGGTGACAGATACATAGTAACAGTCAGAGACATCTCAGATTAGATACATAGTAACAGTCAGAGACATCTCAGATTAGATACATAGTAACAGTCAGAGACATCTCAGATTAGATACATAGTAACAGTCAGAGACATCTCAGATTAGATACATAGTAACAGTCAGAGACATCTCAGATTAGATACATAGTAACAGCAGAGACATCTCAGATTAGATACATAGTAACAGTCAGAGACATCTCAGATTAGATACATAGTAACAGTCAGAGACATCTCAGATTAGATACATAGTAACAGTCAGAGACATCTCAGATTAGATACATAGTAACAGTCAGAGACATCTCAGATTAGATACATACTAACAGTCAGAGACATCTCAGATTAGATACATAGTAACAGTCAGAGACATCTCAGATTAGATACATAGTAACAGCAGAGACATCTCAGATTAGATACAAGTAACAGCAGAGACATCTCAGATTAGATACATAGTAACAGTCAGAGACATCTCAGATTAGATACATAGTAACAGTCAGAGACATCTCAGATTAGATACATAGTAACAGCCAGAGACATCTCAGATTAGATACATAGTAACAGTCAGAGACATCTCAGATTAGATACATAGTAACAGCAGAGACATCTCAGATTAGATACATAGTAACAGCAGAGACATCTCAGATTAGATACATAGTAACAGTCAGAGACATCTCAGATTAAATACATAGTAACAGCAGAGACATCTCAGATTAGATACATAGTAACAGTCAGAGACATCTCAGATTAGATACATAGTAACAGTCAGAGACATCTCAGATTAGATACATAGTAACAGCAGAGACATCTCAGATTAGGTTTTAAACATCGAGCAGGGAAATGGATTCTAACTCTATAGAAACTCTTCTCCACTAGTCACACAGCAGAGAAACCAGACACCACCGTGTGAGGTGAAGAAATGTGAGGTGTGTGTGTGCGTATGTGTATGTGTGTGTGTGTGTGTGTGTGTGTGTGTGTGTGTGTGTGTGTGTGTGTGTGTGTGTGTGTGTGTGTGTGTGTGTGTGTGTGTGTGTGTGTGTGTGTGTGTGTGTGTGTGTGTGTGTGTGTGTGTGTGTGTACGTGTTTGAAGAAGGACTTCTGGGATGTTTGAACCTCTGCCCCTGTGATCTCTGAAACACTGACAGATCGGGATCGCAGTCCCAGACGGAAAACATTCACACACAGAAATAGGATCTGGGAGAAGGATGGAAGATAAGCAGGGGTGAGGAAGGAGTGCAGAGCCATGGTTAGATCTAAGTCAATCTCTGTGACTCTCTTTTTATTTCCAAAGATTTGTCTCAAAGGCATCCAACATGACAAATAGAACAATGTATCAGAGTCATCCACTATATATACAGCAGTATGAGGACACCCCTTATTACACTATATATACAGCAGTATGTGGACACCCCTTCATACACTATATACACAGCAGTATGTGGACACCCCTTCATACACTATATACACAGCAGTATGTGGACACCCCTTCATACACTATATACACAGCAGTATGTGGACACCCCTTCATACACTATATACACAGCAGTATGTGGACACCCCTTCATATACTATATATACAGCAGTATGTGGACACCCCTTATTACACTATATATACAGCAGTATGTGGACACCCCTTATTACGCTATATATACAGCAGTATGTGGACACCCCTTATTATACTATATATACAGCAGTATGTGGACACCCCTTCAAACACTATATGTACAGCAGTATGTGGACACCCCTTAATACACTACATATACAGCAGTATGAGGACACCCCTTCATACACTATATACACAGCAGTATGTGGACACCCCTTATTACACTTTATATACAGCAGTATGAGGACACCCCTTAATACACTATGTGGACACCCCTTCACACACTATATATACAGCAGTATGTGGACACCCCTTCATACACTATGTGGACACCCCTTCACACACTATATACACAGCAGTATGTGGACACCCCTTCACACACTATATACACAGCAGTATGTGGACACCCCTTCACACACTATATATACAGCAGTATGAGGACACCCCTTCACACACTATATACACAGCAGTATGTGGACACCCCTTCACACACTATATATACAGCAGCATGTGGACACCCCTTCAAACACTATATATACAGCAGTATGAGGATACCCCTTATTACACTATATATACAGCAGTATGTGGACACCCCTTCGTACACTATATATACAGCAGTATGTGGACACCCCTTCATTCACTATATATACAGCAGTATGAGGACACCCCTTCATACACTATATATACAACAGTATGTGGACACTCCTTCATACACTATATATACAGCAGTATGTGGACACCCCTTCATTCACTATATATACAGCAGTATGAGGACACCCCTTCATACACTATATATACAGCAGTATGTGGACACTCCTTCATACACTATATATACAGCAGTATGTGGACACCCCTTATTATACTATATATACAGCAGTATGAGGACACCCCTTCACACACTATATACACAGCAGTATGTGGACACCCCTTCATACACTATATATACAGCAGTATGTGGACACCTCTTAATACACTATATATATTCTAGACGATTCTGTGCAACTTTGTGGCAAGTTTGGGGAAGGCCCTTTCCTTTTTCAGCATGACAATGTCCCCGTGCACAAAGCGAGGTCCTTACAGAAATGGTTTGTCAAGATCGTTGTGGAAGAACTTGACTGGCCTGCACAGAGCCCTGACCTCAATCCCATCGAACACCTTTGGGATGAATTGGAACGCAGACTGCGAGCCAGGCCTAATCGCCCAACAACAGTGCCCGACCTCACTAATGCTCTTGTGGCTGAATGGAAGCAAGTCCTCGTAGCAATGTTCCAACATCTAGTGGAAAGCCTTCCCAGAAGAGTGGAGGCTGTTACAGCAGCAATGTTCCAACATTTAGTGGAAAGCCTTCCCAGAAGAGTGGAGGCTGTTATAGCAGCAATGTTCCAAAATCTAGTGGAACGCCTTCCCAGAAGAGTGGAGGCTGTTACAGCAGCAATGTTCCAACATTTAGTGGAAAGCCTTCCCAGAAGAGGGGAGGCTGTTGTAGCAGCAATGTTCCAACATCTAGTGGAAAGCCTTCCCAGAAGAGTGAAGGCTGTTACAGCAGCAATGTTCCAACATCTAGTGGAAAGCCTTCCCAGAAGAGCGGAGGCTGTTATAGCAGCAATGTTCCAACATCTAGTGGAAAGCCTTCCCTGAAGAGTGGAGGCTGTTACAGCAGCAATGTTCCAACATCTAGGGGAAAGCCTTCCCAGAAGAGTGGAGGCTGTTATAGCAGCAATGTTCCAACATCTAGTGGAAAGCCTTCCCAGAAGAGTGGAGGCTGTTATAGCAGCAATGTTCCACCATCTAGTGGAAAGCCTTCCCAGAAGAGTGGAGGCTGTTATAGCAGCAATGTTCCAACATCTAGTGGAAAGCCTTCCCAGAAGAGTGGAGGCTGTTATAGCAGCAATGTTCCAACATCTAGTGGAAAGCCTTCCCAGAAGAGTGGAGGCTGTTATAGCAGCAATGTTCCAACATCTTGTGGAAAGCCTTCCCAGAAGAGGGGAGGCTGTTATAGCAGCAATGTTCCAACATCTAGTGGAAAGCCTTCCCAGAAGAGTGGAGGCTGTTATAGCAGCAATGTTCCAACATCTTGTGGAAAGCCTTCCCAGAAGAGTGGAGGCTGTTACAGCAGCAATGTTCCAACATCTAGTGGAAAGCCTTCCCAGAAGAGTGGAGGCTGTTACAGCAGCAATGTTCCAACATCTAGTGGAAAGCCTTCCCAGAAGAGTGGGGGCTGTTACAGCAGCAATGTTTCAACATTTAGTGGAAAGCCTTCCCAGAAGAGTGGAGGCTGTTATAGCAGCAATGTTCCAACATCTAGTGGAAAGCCTTCCCAGAAGAGTGGAGGCTGTTATAGCAGCAATGTTCCAACATCTTGTGGAAAGCCTTCCCAGAAGAGGGGAGGCTGTTATAGCAGCAATGTTCCAACATCTTGTGGAAAGCCTTCCCAGAAGAGTGGAGGCTGTTATAGCAGCAATGTTCCAACATCTTGTGGAAAGCCTTCCCAGAAGAGGGGAGGCTGTTATAGCAGCAATGTTCCAACATCTTGTGGAAAGCCTTCCCAGAAGAGTGGAGGCTGTTACAGCAGCAATGTTCCAACATCTAGTGGAAAGCCTTCCCAGAAGAGTGGAGGCTGTTATAGCAGCAATGTTCCAACATCTCGTGGAAAGCCTTCCCAGAAGAGTGGAGGCTGTTATAGCAGCAATGTTCCAACATCTAGTGGAAAGCCTTCCCAGAAGAGTGGAGGCTGTTATAACATGGGACCAACTCCATATTAATGGCCATGATTTTAAAAAAATGAGATGTTCAACGAGCAGGTGTCCTCACACTGTTGGTCATGTCGTATATGACCATGTCGTAGTGCTCATGCAATGTGGAGCTATAGTGAAACCGAAGGTCATTTTTTAAATTTCACCTTTATTTAACCAAGTAGGCCAGTTGAGAACAAGTTCTCATTAACAACTGCGACCTGACAAACGGAGGAATTGACCAACATCTGGATATTAGTAAAGGTCACCTTAAGACCACAGGTAATGAACAAAAGATGATCGTAGGAAGCTTTCAGAATACTCCAGCCCATAACGTGTCAGCTAGGAGCTGTACCTGTAAAGTCTGTCACAATACGACGTATAGCACCAGTCAGCCAGTCAGTCAGTCAGTCAGTCAGTCAGCCAGTCAGTCAGTCAGCTAGGAGCTCTACCTGTAAAGTCTGTAACAATACGACGTATAGCACCAGTCAGTCAGACAGTCAGTCAGTCAGTCAGCTCAGCTAGGAGCTCTACCTGTAAAGTCTGTAACAATATGACACCAAAACACACGTATAGCACCAGTCAGCCAGACAGTCAGCAAGCCAGTCAGACAGCCAGTCAGACAGCAAGCCAGTCAGACAGCCAGTCAGACAGCAAGCCAGTCAGACAGCCAGTCAATTAAGTTTGTAGAAGTTGAAGTTTGTAGAAATGTTAAAATAATGTAGGAGACGATAACACAATAGATATGGTAGGAGCCCACGCTCTTACAATGGAACGTATAGGGAAATAATTCAATCCAGCTCCCAGTATGCAATTCCTATGGCTTCCACTGGGTGTCAGAGCTCAATGTTCAAGGTTTCAGACTAGTTTCTTCCAAAACGAGTAAGAATAATGAGTTTTAGTACAGGGACACAGTCTTGGAAATGCGTGTGTGTGCGCGCGCCATGAAGACAACGTGCACCTGCTAATATTGGTTTCCTATTGAACATACTTCTTTCCGTATGAAATATTATAGTTTAATTACATTTTAAGGTATCTGAGGATTAAATAGAAACGTATTTTGACTTGTTGAAACAAAGTTTAGGGGTAGATTTTCGGATTCCTATTTTGGCATTTTGAACGAGTGGGATTACTCAAATCGATGGTGCCAACTAAACTGACTTTTTGGGATATATTGATGGATTTTATCTAACAAAACGACATGTTGTAGCTGGGACCCTTTGGATGACAAATCAGAGGACGATTTTCAAAAAATTAAGTGAATAATCGCTATTTGTGAATTTATGAAACCTGTGCCGGTGGAAAAATATTTTGTGGGGCGCCGTCCTCAAACAATAGCATGGTATTCTTTCGCTGTAATAGCTACTGTAAATCGGACAGCGCAGTTAAATTAACAAGAATTTAAGCTTTCAACCGATACAAGACACTTGTATGTATATAAATGTTTAATATTCGTCATTTTTATGATTATTTATTTGAATTGCGTGCCCTCCAGTTTCACCGGACGTTGTCCCACTAGCGGGACGCCTAGCCTGAAGTTAAGACAGTCAACACAGAGAGATAAAGAAAGTGAAGGAGGGATGAAGTGAAAATGTAGCTGGTGCTTGTATCAGGGAAGAAGCATTTCAGCTCAATGCTTGTTTCAGGGCATTTCAGTGAGCAGATCGACACCCATTTCCAGCCTGAAATGCCCTGAAACAGCTCCACTGCCTCCAGCCTGAAATGGGTGTCGATCTGCGGTGTAGCTGTTTCAGGGCATTTCAGTGATCAGATCGACACCTATTACCGGCTGTCAGAGACTAACCCTGATCCAACGGATGTTTCAAATGTCAAAGCCATTTCTCTGACCTGTCAGTCTCAGCCTGCATACCAATGGCACCATATTCCCCTAGGGCACTACTTCTGCTCAGAGCCCTGATAGAGACGAGGGTGTCGTTTGGGACGCGGATGCAGTCTCAGCCTGCATACCAATGGCACCATATTCCCCTAGTGCACTACTTCTGCTCAGAGCCCTGATAGAGACTAGGGTGTCGTTTGGGACGCGGATGCAGTCTCAGCCTGCATACCAATGGCACCATATTCCCCTAGTGCACTACTTCTGCTCAGAGCCCTGATAGAGACGAGGGTGTCGTTTGGGACGCGGCTACAGTCTCAGCCACATGCCACACCTTTTGTTAAAGCTGTCTCACAGGCAGGCAGCATCAATCACAATGTTGTGTGGCTTAAAAATGCATGTGTGTTCTATGTGGCTGTGTTTAGTTGTAGATGTGTGTAGTTGTAGATGTGTGTAGCTGTGTGTAGTTGTAGATGTGTGTAGTTGGGTTTGTGTGTTTGCCTATGTGCCATCAGTATGTGTGTGAGTGGGGGGATTTCTGTGTGCACATCAATATTTGTGAGTTTGTGTCTACAATATGAGTATTGCCTGTGTGTATGTGTGTGTCCGTGTGTTTGACAGTTGGAGAATACAGTGTGTGTCCACTGGCAGGTAGTCCTATTTAACCTCCACTTTGCAGCTCATCTCTCCTCTCCTCTCCTCTCTTCCTCTGTCCTCTGTCCTCTGTCCTCTGTCCTCTCCTCCCTCATCCCTTCCTCTGTCCTCTGTCCTCCCCCTCTCTTCTACTCCCTTTCCTCTCTTCTCTCTCCTCTCTGTCCTCTCCTCTCCTCCCCCTCTCACCCCTCTCTCCGCTGTTCTCTCCTCCCTCTGTCCTCTCCTATCCTCTCTTTCTGTTCTCTCCTCTCCCTCCTCTCTCCTTTCTTCATCTGTCCCTCCCTTCCCCTCTCCTCCCTCTTCTCCTCTATTCCGCTTTCCCCTCCTCCCCCTCTCCTCTCTTCCTCTGTCCTCTCCTCCCTCTGTCCTCTGTTCGCTCCTCTCTGTCCTCTCTCTTCTCGTCCTCTGTCCTCTCATCCTCTGTCCTCTCCTCCCTCTCTCCTCTCATCCTCTGTCCTCCCACTCCTCTCCTCCTCTGTCCCTTTCTCTCTCCTCTCTTCCTCTGTCCTCTCCTCCCTCTCTCCCTCTCCTCTGTCCTCTCCTCTCACCCTTTCTCCTCTCTTCCTCTGTCCTCTCCTCTCACCCTCTCTCCTCTCTTTCTCAGTCCTCTCCTCCCTCTCTCCTCTCTTCCTCTGTCCTCTCCTCTCCTCCTCTCCCTCTCTCCTCTCTTCCTCTGTCCTCTCCTCTATCCCCTCTCTTCCTCTGTCCTCTCCTCTCCTCCCTCTCTCCTCTCTTCCTCAGTCCCCTCCTCCCCCTCCTCTTCCTTTGCCCTCTCCTCCCTCTCTCCTCTCTTACTCTCTTCTATTCATCTGTCCTCTCCTCCCTCTGTCCTCTCCTCTCATACTCTGTCCTCTGTCCTCCCCCTCTCTTTTCCTCCCCCTCCTCCCTCCTCCCTCTCTCCTCTCTTCCTTTGCCCTCTCCTCCCTCTCTCCCTCTTCTCTCTTCATCTGTCCACTCCTCTCCTCCCTCTGTTTCATCCTCTCCTCTCTTCCTCCCTCTGTCCTCCCCCTCTCTTGTATCCCCCTCTCCTCTCTTCCTCCGTCCTCTCCCTCTCCTCCCTCGTTCATCTCTCTTATCCTGCTAATTCCCTCTGAACAGCCAGTCCCGAGAGAGAGAGGTGCAGCTGTGAGAGGAATCCGCTAGTGAGAGAAGAAGATGGAGGGAGAGTAGAGGAGAGACGGGATGAGAGGAGGAGGAACTGTGTCAGGTTGCATGTCTAATTGACTGGGTTGCTAGGGAAATCCGTTTTACGGTTTAGATAAAGGGGTTTATTCCTATGTTGATTGTTTGATCTGAAGATCCCATCTGGGTGGAGAAGAAGACGCTCCCACTGCTAGAACAGCAGGACTGTGTCTCCTGTCGAACACACAGACAGAAGCACCTGACTATAGAAGTCAGAGGGAATGGCCTGTGACATGTCAACAGAACTGTTCGTATGACGGGACTGTAACACTGTGGTGTGTCCACTTCTGTCATCATCTCCAGAAGGGGATTTTGATTGCTTGTTTGAAGACACACACACACACACACACACACACACACACACACACACACACACACACACACACACACACACACACACACACACACACACACACACACACACACACACACACACACACACACACACACACACACACACACACACACACACACCCTGACTCCCTCCTCTGCCTCTGCGCGGCCCGGCCCCTGACAACACAATACTCCAACATAACATCTGTCAAACAGCAGATCAGAGTTACCATGACAACGCAAACCAGGGATGAGGATATTTTCTCTTCACCCCCCCCCTCCCTGTTCGTATCTCCCCCTCTCTGTTCACTACCCCCCCCTCCCTGTTCATATCTCCCCCCTCTCTATCCATATCTCTCCCTCTCTCTCTGTCCATATCTCTCCCTCTCTCTCTCTGTCCATATCTCCCCCCTCTCTATCCATATATCTCCCTCTCTCCCTGTCCATATCTCTCCCTCTCTCTCTGTCCATATCTCTCCCTGTCCATATCTCTCCCTCTCTCTCTGTCCATATCTCTCCCTCTCTCTCTCTGTCCATATCTCTCCCTCTCTCTCTCTGTCCATATCTCTCCCTCTCTCTCTCTGTCCATATCTCTCCCTCTCTCTCTCTGTCCATATCTCTCCCTCTCTCCCTGTCCATATCTCTCCCTCTCTCTCTGTCCATATCTCTCCCTGTCCATATCTCTCCCTCTCTCTCTGTCCATATCTCTCCCTCTCTCTCTCTGTCCATATCTCTCCCTCTCTCTCTCTGTCCATATCTCTCCCTCTCTCTCTCTGTCCATATCTCTCCCTCTCTCTCTCTGTCCATATCTCTCCCTCTCTCTCTGTCCATATCTCTCCTTCTCTCTCTGTCCATATCTCTCCCTCTCTCTCTGTCCATATCTCTCCCTCTCCTCTCTCTCTGTCCATATCTCTCCATCTCTCCCTGTCCATATCTCTCCCTCTCTCTCTGTCCATATCTCTCCCTCTCTCTCTGTCCATATCTCTCCCTCCCTCTCTCTGTCCATATCTCTCCCTCCCTCTCTCTCTGTCCATATCTCTCCCTCCCTCTCTCTGTCCATATCTCTCCCTCCCTCTCTCTCTGTTCATATCTCTCCCTCCCTCTCTCTGTTCATCTCTCCCTCCCTCTCTCTCTGTTCATCTCTCCCTCTCTCTCTCTCTCACTCCCTAGCAGATAATGTCATCACCCACCACCTCTCACTCACAAATTGTTTATTTATTTAAATCTGCTGATTGCAGATGGGAGATCTTTCAGTGGGATATTTGTTAGAGAGAAACAGAAGCCTGTCTTATGAGGAAGACCTACGCTAGGTAATGCTCCTCTGTAGGACATCATTCATAATGTGAGAGAGAGGAGCAGAAGCCTGTCTTATGAGGAAGACCTACGCTAGGTAATGCTCCTCTGTAGGACATCATTCATAATGTGAGAGAGAGGAGCAGAAGCTAGGCTCAGAAGAGCTAATGTTAGCTTCCTATCAGCTATACTATAATCATCACTAAGGTAGGTCTGGTCCAACACATGTTAAAGGGAATTCCTAGTCAGTTGCACAAGTGAATACATTCATCTTCTCTGTAGGACATCCTTTATGTATTTTATGACTAGTCTATGTCACTCCCCAGGCTTTAAGAGGTCTATCTATCCAATGAGACAGCTGCACTCCTCACAAAGTCTTCTTCATTCAAATAAACCGTCCTCCTCTCTCTCCCTCCCTTTCAGTCTTTTTCTCCTTCTATATCTGTCTCTCTTTAACAAGAAGGTCAGTCAGTCTTTGGGCTAGTTCAATCAGGGCTTGATCTCTCTCTCTCTATCTCTCTCTCGCGTGTGATCCAAGCTCTCTGATGAGCCATTGATCAAAGGAGAGGAAGAGGAGGAGGAGGAAGGTGGAATAAACAGGGTTTTGGCATGGACAGAGTGTCATCTGATGAGAGAGGTGGATTGTTATGTTAAATAAACTGTCTTTAATCCGAAAGAGCTCAATTAGCCCCTGACTGTGTAGCCCATCAATACACTGGAACTGGCTGAAACGGGATACTGTTTGTACCTCGTTAACCTTTAATCTCATTTAGGTAAAGACTTAGACTGATGGGCCCTAGACAGAGTAGTGAAGGTAGAGACTGATGGGCCCTAGACAGAGTAGTGAAGGTAGAGACTGATGGGCCCTAGACAGAGTAGTGAAGGTAGAGACTGATGGGCCCTAGACAGAGTAGTGAAGGTAGAGACTGATGGGTCCTAGACAGAGTAGTGAAGGTAGAGACTGATGGGCCCTAGACAGAGTAGTGAAGGTAGAGACTGATGGGCCCTAGTCAGAGTAGTGAAGGTAGAGACTGATGGGCCCTAGTCAGAGTAGTGAAGGTAGAGACTGATGGGCCCTAGACAGAGTAGTGTAGGTAGAGACTGATGGGCCCTAGACAGAGTAGTGAAGGTAGAGACTGATGGGCCCGAGACAGAGTAGTGAAGGTAGAGACTGATGGGCCCTAGACAGAGTAGTGTAGATAGAGACTGATGGGCCCTAGACAGAGTAGTGAAGGTAGAGACTGATGGGCCCTAGACAGAGTAGTGAAGGTAGAGACTGATGGGTCCTAGACAGAGTAGTGAAGGTAGAGAATGATGGGCCCTAGACAGAGCAGTGTAGGTAGAGACTGATGGGCCCAAGACAGAGTAGTGAAGGTAGAGACTGATGGGCCCAAGACAGAGTAGTGAAGGTAGAGACTGATGGGCCCTAGACAGAGTAGTGTAGGTAGAGACTGATGGGTCCTAGACAGAGCAGTGAAGGTAGAGACTGATGGGCCCTAGACAGAGTAGTGTAGGTAGAGACTGATGGGCCCTAGACAGAGTAGTGAAGGTAGAGACTGATGGGCCCTAGTCAGAGTAGTGTAGATAGAGACTGATGGGCCCTAGACAGAGTAGTGAAGGTAGAGACTGATGGGTCCTAGACAGAGTAGTGAAGGTAGAGACTGATGGGTCCTAGACAGAGTAGTGAAGGTAGAGACTGATGGGCCCTAGACAGAGTAGTGTAGATAGAGACTGATGGGCCCTAGACAGAGTAGTGAAGGTAGAGACTGATGGGCCCTAGACAGAGTAGTGAAGGTAGAGGCTGATGGGTCCTAGACAGAGTAGTGAAGGTAGAGACTGATGGGTCCTAGACAGAGTAGTGAAGGTAGAGACTGATGGGCCCTAGACAGAGTAGTGAAGGTAGAGACTGATGGGCCCTAGACAGAGTAGTGAAGGTAGAGACTGATGGGCCCTAGACAGAGTAGTGTAGATAGAGACTGATGGGCCCTAGACAGAGTAGTGAAGGTAGAGACTGATGGGCCCTAGACAGAGTAGTGAAGGTAGAGACTGATGGGCCCTAGACAGAGTAGTGAAGGTAGAGACTGATGGGCCCTAGACAGAGTAGTGAAGGTAGAGACTGATGGGCCCTAGACAGAGTAGTGAAGGTAGAGACTGATGGGCCCTAGACAGAGTAGTGTAGATAGAGACTGATGGGCCCTAGACAGAGTAGTGAAGGTAGAGACTGATGGGCCCTAGACAGAGTAGTGAAGGTAGAGACTGATGGGTCCTAGACAGAGTAGTGAAGGTAGAGACTGATGGGCCCTAGACAGAGTAGTGTAGGTAGAGACTGATGGGCCCTAGACAGAGTAGTGAAGGTAGAGACTGATGGGCCCTAGACAGAGTAGTGAAGGTAGAGACTGATGGGTCCTAGACAGAGTAGTGAAGGTAGAGACTGATGGGTCCTAGACAGAGTAGTGAAGGTAGAGACTGATGGGCCCTAGACAGAGTAGTGTAGGTAGAGACTGATGGGCCCTAGACAGAGTAGTGAAGGTAGAGACTGATGGGCCCTAGACAGATTAGTGAAGGTAGAGACTGATGGGCCCTAGACAGAGTAGTGAAGGTAGAGACTGATGGGCCCTAGACAGAGTAGTGTAGGTAGAGACTGATGGGTCCTAGACAGAGTAGTGTAGGTAGAGACTGATGGGCCCTAGACAGAGTAGTGAAGGTAGAGACTGATGGGCCCTAGACAGAGTAGTGAAGGTAGAGACTGATGGGCCCTAGACAGAGTAGTGTAGGTAGAGACTGATGGGTCCTAGACAGAGTAGTGTAGGTAGAGACTGATGGGCCCTAGACAGAGTAGTGAAGGTAGAGACTGATGGGCCCTAGACAGAGTAGTGTAGGTAGAGGCTGATGGGCCCTAGACAGAGTAGTGAAGGTAGAGACTGATGGGCCCTAGACAGAGTAGTGAAGGTAGAGACTGATGGGTCCTAGACAGAGTAGTGTAGGTAGAGACTGATGGGCCCTAGACAGAGTAGTGTAGGTAGAGACTGATGGGCCCTAGACAGAGCAGTGAAGGTAGAGACTGATGGGCCCTAGACAGAGTAGTGTAGGTAGAGACTGATGGGTCCTAGACAGAGTAGTGAAGGTAGAGACTGATGGGCCCTAGACAGAGTAGTGAAGGTAGAGACTGATGGGTCCTAGACAGAGCAGTGTAGGTAGAGACTGATGGGTCCTAGACAGAGCAGTGTAGGTAGAGACTGATGGGCACTAGACAGAGTAGTGTAGGTAGAGACTGATGGGTCCTAGACAGAGTAGTGAAGATAGAGACTGATGGGCCCTAGACAGAGTAGTGAAGGTAGAGACTGATGGGCCCTAGACAGAGTAGTGAAGGTAGAGACTGATGGGCCCTAGACAGAGTAGTGAAGGTAGAGACTGATGGGCCCTAGACAGAGTAGTGTAGGTAGAGACTGATGGGCCCTAGACAGAGTAGTGTAGGTAGAGGCTGATGGGCCCTAGACAGAGTAGTGAAGGTAGAGACTGATGGGCCCTAGACAGAGTAGTGAAGGTAGAGACTGATGGGCCCTAGACAGAGTAGTGAAGGTAGAGACTGATGGGCCCTAGACAGAGTAGTGAAGGTAGAGACTGATGGGTCCTAGACAGAGTAGTGAAGGTAGAGGCTGATGGGCCCTAGACAGAGTAGTATAGGTAGAGACTGATGGGTCCTAGACAGAGTAGTGAAAGTAGAGACTGATGGGCCCTAGACAGAGTAGTGTAGGTAGAGACTGATGGGCCCTAGACAGAGTAGTGAAGGTAGAGACTGATGGGCCCTAGACATAGTAGTGAAGGTAGAGACTGATGGGCCCTAGACAGAGTAGTGAAGGTAGAGACTGATGGGCCCTAGACAGAGTAGTGAAGGTAGAGGCTGATGGGCCCTAGACAGAGTAGTGAAGGTAGAGACTGATGGGCCCTAGACAGAGTAGTGTAGGTAGAGACTGATGGGCCCTAGACAGAGTAGTGTAGGTAGAGACTGATGGGTCCTAGACAGAGTAGTGAAGGTAGAGACTGATGGGTCCTAGACAGAGTAGTGAAGGTAGAGACTGATGGGCCCTAGACAGAGTAGTGAAGGTAGAGACTGATGGGCCCTAGACAGATTAGTGAAGGTAGAGACTGATGGGCCCTAGACAGAGTAGTGTAGGTAGAGACTGATGGGTCCTAGACAGAGTAGTATAGGTAGAGACTGATGGGTCCTAGACAGAGTAGTGAAGGTAGAGACTGATGGGCCCTAGACAGAGTAGTGTAGGTAGAGACTGATGGGTCCTAGACAGAGTAGTATAGGTAGAGACTGATGGGTCCTAGACAGAGTAGTGAAGGTAGAGACTGATGGGCCCTAGACAGAGTAGTGAAGGTAGAGACTGATGGGCCCTAGACAGAGTAGTGAAGGTAGAGACTGATGGGCCCTAGACAGAGTAGTGAAGGTAGAGACTGATGGGCCCTAGAGGGGTGGTACACTATATAGCCATTTGCTAATACTAAAATAACATACTATACTACTAATATAACATCTTAAACTACTAATATAACATCTTAAACTACTAATATAACATCTTAAACTACTAATATAACATCTTAAACTACTAATATAACATCTTAAACTACTAATATAACATCTTAAACTACTAATATAACATCTTAAACTACTAATATAACATCTGATTCTACTAATATAACATCTTAAACTACTAATAAAACATCTGATACTACTAATATAACATCTTAAACTACTAATATAACATCTGATACTACTAATATAACATCTGATACTACTAATATAACATCTTAAACTACTAATATAACATCTTAAACTACTAATATAACATCTTAAACTACTAATATAACATCTTAAACTACTAATATAACATCTTAAACTACTAATATAACATCTTAAACTACTAATATAACATCTTAAACTACTAATATAACATCTGATACTACTAATATAACATCTGATACTACTAATATAACATCTTAAACTACTAATATAACATCTGATATTACTAATATAACATATGATACTACTAATATAACATCTTAAACTACTAATATAACATCTGATACTACTAATATAACATCTGATAGTACTAATAAAACATATGATACTACTAATATAACATCTGATACTACTAATATAACATATGATACTACTAATATAACATCTGATATTACTAATAAAACATATGATACTACTAATATAACATCTTAAACTACTAATATAACATCTGATACTACTAATATAACATCTGATACTACTAATATAACATCTGATACTACTAATATAACATCTGATACTACTAATATAACATCTGATATTACTAATAAAACATCTGATACTACTAATATAACATATGATACTACTAATAAAACATCTGATACTACTTATATAACATCTGATACTACTAATATAACATATGATACTACTAATAAAACATCTGATACTACTAATATAACATATGATACTACTAATATAACATCTGATACTACTAATAAAACATCTTAAACTACTAATATAAAATCTTAAACTACTAATAAAACATCTGATACTACTTATATAACATCTGATACTACTAATATAACATATGATACTACTAATAAAACATCTGATACTACTAATATAACATCTGATATTACTAATAAAACATATGATACTACTAATATAACATCTTAAACTACTAATATAACATCTGATACTACTAATATAACATCTTAAACTACTAATATAATATCTGATACTACTAATATAACATCTGATATTACTAATAAAACATATGATACTACTAATATAACATCTTAAACTACTAATATAACATCTGATACTACTAATATAACATATGATACTACTAATATAACATATGATACTACTAATATAACATCTGATACTACTAATATATCATCTTAAACTACTAATATAACATCTGATACTACTAATATAACATCTGATATTACTAATAAAACATATGATACTACTAATATAACATATGATACTACTAATAAAACATCTGATACTACTAATATAACATATGATACTACTAATACAACATCTGATACTACTAATATAACATCTGATACTACTAATATAACATCTGATAGTACTAATATAACATATGATACTACTAATATAACATCTGATACTACTAATATAACATCTTAAACTACTAATATAACATCTTAAACTACTAATATAACATCTGATACTACTAATAAAACATATGATACTACTAATATAACATCTGATACTACTAATATAACATCTGATACTACTAATATAACATCTGATACTACTAATATAACATCTTAAACTACTAATATAACATCTGATACTACTAATATAACATCTGATACTACTAATATAACATCTTAAACTACTAATATAACATCTGATACTACTAATATAACATCTGATACTACTAATATAACATCTGATACTACTAATATAACATCTGATACTACTAATATAACATCTGATACTACTAATATAACATATGATACTACTAATATAACATCTGATACTACTAATATAACATATGATACTACTAATATAACATCTTAAACTACTAATATAACATATGATACTACTAATATAACATCTGATACTACTAATATAACATCTGATACTACTAATATAACATCTGATACTACTAATATAACATCTGATACTACTAATATAACATCTGATACTACTAATATAACATCTGATACTACTAATATAACATATGATACTACTAATATAACATCTGATACTACTAATATAACATCTGATACTACTAATATAACATATGATACTACTAATATAACATCTGATACTACTAATATAACATCTTAAACTACTAATATAACATATGAAACTACTAATATAACATCTGATACTACTAATATAACATCTTAAACTACTAATATAACATATGATACTACTAATAAAACATATGATACTACTAATATAACATCTGATACTACTAATATAACATCTGATACTACTAATATAACATATGATACTACTAATATAACATCTGATACTACTAATATAACATCTTAAACTACTAATATAACATATGATACTACTAATAAAACATATGATACTACTAATATAACATCTTAAACTACTAATATAACATCTTAAACTACTAATACAACATCTGATACTACTAATACAACATCTGATACTACTAATAAAACATATGATACTACTAATAAAACATATGATACTACTAATATAACATATGATACTACTAATATAACATCTGATACTACTAATATAACATCTGATACTACTAATACAACATCTGATACTACTAATAAAACATATGATACTACTAATATAACATCTGATACTACTAATATAACATCTGATACTACTAATATAACATCTGATACTACTAATATAACATCTGATAGTACTAATATAACATATGATACTACTAATATAACATCTGATACTACTAATATAACATCTGATACTACTAATATAACATCTGATACTACTAATATAACATCTTAAACTACTAATATAACATATGATACTACTAATATAACATCTGATACTACTAATATAACATCTTAAACTACTAATATAACATATGATACTACTAATAAAACATATGATACTACTAATATAACATCTGATACTACTAATATAACATCTGATACTACTAATATAACATATGATACTACTAATATAACATCTGATACTACTAATATAACATCTTAAACTACTAATATAACATATGATACTACTAATAAAACATATGATACTACTAATATAACATCTGATACTACTAATATAACATCTGATACTACTAATATAACATCTGATACTACTAATATAACATATGATACTACTAATAAAACATCTGATACTACTAATATAACATCTTAAACTACTAATATAACATCTTAAACTACTAATATAACATATGATACTACTAATAAAACATATGATACTACTAATATAACATCTGATACTACTAATATAACATCTTAAACTACTAATAAAACATCTGATACTACTAATATAACATCTTAAACTACTAATATAACATCTTAAACTACTAATACAACATCTGATACTACTAATATAACATCTGATACTACTAATATAACATCTGATACTACTAATAAAACATCTGATACTACTAATATAACATCTGATACTACTAATATAACATCTGATACTACTAATATAACATCTGATAGTACTAATATAACATATGATACTACTAATATAACATCTGATACTACTAATATAACATCTGATACTACTAATATAACATCTGATACTACTAATAAAACATATGATACTACTAATATAACATCTGATACTACTAATAAAACATATGATACTACTAATATAACATATGATACTACTAATATAACATGACGAAGACAGGCCTTTACTGCTCCAACCAACCAACACATCACAATTCTCTCTAGAACTCCTCAACCAACAATCAGACAGTCAGGAAATCCTGTCACCATGGCAATGTCATGCTCATATGACACTTTAGCCTGAGAGGTGGAGAGGTGGAAACAGTTGGAGAGAGGTGGAGAGATGGAGAGAGCGGGGGAGAGGTGGAGAGATGGAGAGAGCAGGGGAGAGGTGGAGAGATGGAGAGAGCGGGGGAGAGGTGGAGAGATGGAGAGAGCGGGGGAGAGGTGGAGAGATGGAGAGAGCGGGGGAGAGGTGGAGAGATGGAGGGAGAGGTGGAGAGACGGAGAGAGCGGGGGAGAGGTGGAGAGATGGAGAGAGCGGGGGAGAGGTGGAGAGATGGAGAGAGCGGGGGAGAGGTGGAGAGATGGAGAGAGTGGGGGAGAGGTGGAGAGATGGAGAAAGCAAGGGAGAGTGAATGTGTCTACATAGTCTATTAAAGGGTAGGTGGGAATCAGAGGAAGAAAGTAGGAGAGGAGAAAAGGAGAGAGAGCACGATACAGTCTGAAAGACACAGAAAGACAATGGCAGCATGAGAGGAAGACAAGGGACAGGAATACATAAGAAGTGGAGACTAAAAGAGTGGGATATGGACAGAGACACATAAGAAGTGGAGACTGTAACAGAGTGGGATATGGACAGAGACAGAGACACATAAGAAGTGGAGACTGTAACAGAGTGGGATATGGACAGAGACAGAGACACATAAGAAGTGGAGACTGTAACAGAGTGGGATATGGACAGAGACAGAGACACATAAGAAGTGGAGACTGTAACAGAGTGGGATATGGACAGAGACAGAGACACATAAGAAGTGGAGACTACAAGAGTGGGAGAAGGACAGAGACACATAAGAAGTGGAGACTATAAAAGAGTGGGAGAAGGAGAGAGACAGAGACACATAAGAAGTGGAGATTGTAAAAGAGTGGGAGAAGGACAGAGACACATAAGAAGTGGAGACTGTAAAAGAGTGGGAGAAGAACAGAGACACATAAGAAGTGGAGACTATAAAAGAGTGGGAGAAGGACAGAGACACATAAGAAGTGGAGACTATAAAAGAGTGGGAGAAGGACAGAGACACATAAGAAGTGGAGACTGTAAAAGAGTGGGAGAAGGACAGAGACACATAAGAAGTGGAGACTGTAAAAGAGTGGGAGAAGGACAGAGACACATAAGAAGTGGAGACTGTAAAAGAGTGGGAGAAGGACAGAGACACATAAGAAGCGGAGACTGTAAAAGAGTGGGAGAAGGACAGAGACACATAAGAAGCGGAGACTGTAAAAGAGTGGGAGAAGGAGAGAGACACATAAGAAGTGGAGACTATAAAAGAGTGGGAGAAGGACAGAGACACATAAGAAGTGGAGACTGTAAAAGAGTGGGAGAAGGACAGAGACACATAAGAAGTGGAGACTGTAAAAGAGTGGGAGAAGGAGAGAGACACATAAGAAGTGGAGACTATAAAAGAGTGGGAGAAGGACAGAGACACATAAGAAGTGGAGACTGTAAAAGAGTGGGAGAAGGAGAGAGACACATAAGAAGTGGAGACTGTAAAAGAGTGGGAGAAGGACAGAGACAGATAAGAAGTGGAGACTGTAAAAGAGTGGGAGAAGGAGAGAGACACATAAGAAGTGGAGACTATAAAAGAGTGGGAGAAGGACAGAGACACATAAGAAGTGGAGACTGTAAAAGAGTGGGAGAAGGACAGAGACACATAAGAAGTGGAGACTACAAGAGTGGGAGAAAGACAGAGACACATGTGGATAAGATAAAGAAAGAGAGAGAGTCATTTCCTCCCCTTGCAGCTGCTGCTGTCTTCTCCCTCTCCCCCTCTCCCCCTTCTCTTTCACTCTCAATCTCTCTCTCCCTCTCTCTCTCCCCCTTCTCTTTCACTCTCAATCTCTCTCTCTCTCTCTCTCTCTCTCTCTCTCTCTCTCTCTCTCTCTCTCTCTCTCTCTCTCTCTCTGTCTTTATCTCTCTCTCTCACTCTCCCCCATCTCTCTCCCTCTCTCCTTCTCCCTCTCTCTCTACTTGTACACTGTGTGACCTCTTAGAGCCAGAGATGGAGTGTAGAAATGTATTTTATTTGATTTAACTAGGCAAGTCAGTTAAAAACCAAAAACAGACTTATTTTTTTTTAAAGTTAAGGACGTGACTTTAAAAATGTCAGAGGCATTAGACTTGTCAGTCAAAATGAGTCCCGCTGCTCTTCTAGTGTTTAACATAAATCATTTACGTTCAACACATTCTATCTACAGGATCGGTTGGAGACGTACTGTGAGAAGCTGACAACAGAACTCACTCATAGTGAAAATGCCCTTTGATCTCTCTCATGCTGTGTGTATCTGGAGGGTTATGTGTTGATGTTGGGCAGGTGATGAGGTAGAGAACAGAGAAAAACAGAAAGAGAAGACCGGGTGCCAGTGCTGTGGCCATAGACACCAGTATTCATGTTTATATCATTGGCTGTGGCCATGTCTTGGTTGAGGTTGCTGGGTGCAACAGGCAGGGACAGGAAACAGGTACAACAGGGCCAGGAACAAGGTACAACAGGGCCAGGAACAAGGTACAACAGGGCCAGGAACCAGGTACAACAGGGCCAGGATCAATGTACAACAGGGCCAGGAACCAGGTACAACAGGGCCAGGAACAAGGTACAACAGGGCCAGGAACAAGGTACAACAGGGCCAGGAACAAGGTACAACAGGGCCAGGAACAAGGTACAACAGGGCCAGGAACAAGGTACAACAGGGCCAGGAACAAGGTACAACAGGGCCAGGAACAAGGTACAACAGGGCCAGGAACCAGGTATAACAGGGCCAGTAATGAGATAAATAATTCACAGTGTCCAGCTCCAGGTCTAGTGAAGGGAAGATACCTTTGTCCACTAGGCTCCACACTACATCTCCAGTAGGAACAACACAGAGCCACAAATCCATCTAAAACACAGGCCACATTCAGTGTCTGTAACTACAACGAGGAATATGGTAGGGTGAGGGGAAGGGAAAGGGAGGAATCACCCAAAGCCCACAATGCACTGCCAACGATCACGATCAAAACAAAATTAGAATTAAATTACTATCAATAAATCCATGAACGATTAACCCTAATCCCCACTAGTGGATGTCTCTTAGATCACCTCAAGCACGGGAGTCTCAGTAGTAGCAGGCTGTGGAGGGTTGGCCTTCCTTCACAGGGTGTCCAATTTAACTCCACCAGTGGAGACATGGGTTCCCTAGGGAGCATGGTAATCCAATCCCAGGCTTCGCCTTAGGCCTCAGATGGGAGGCTCCTGGGCAGACTGACGCTCTCTGCTTTCCACACCTGGACAAACTGACGCTCAAGCCTTCTTTCAACCCATCCATCACTCCCTTTCTCTCTCTCTGCCTCTCTCCCTCTCTCCCACACTCTCTCTTTCTCTCTCTCCCTCCATCTCTTTCCCTCTCTCTCTCCCTCCCTCTGTCTCCCTCCCTCTCTCTCTCCCTCTCTCTCCCTCCCTATCTCTCATTCCCTCTCTATCTTGGCGAGTGACAGAATAAAGAACAATAAAATAGAGTGACGGAGCTATAGAACAATAGAATAGAGTGACTGAACTATAGAACAATAGAATAGAGTGACAGAGCTATAGAACAATAGAATATAGTGACTGAACTATAGAACACTAGAATAGAGTGACAGAGCTATAGAACAATAGAATAGAGTGACTGAACTATAGAACAATAGAATAGAGTGACAGAGCTATAGAACAATAGAATAGAGTGACTGAACTATAGAACAATAGAATAGAGTGACAGAGCTATAGAACAATAGAATAGAGTGACGGAGCTATAGAGCAATAGAGTAGAGTGACTGAGCTATAGAACAATAGAACAGAGTGACTGAGCTATAGAACAATAGAATAGAGTGACTGAGCTATAGAACAATAGAATAGAGTGACAGAGCTATAGAACAATAGAACAAAGTGACTGAGCTATAGAACAATAGAATAGAGTGACAGAGCTACAGAACAATAGAATATAGTGACTGAACTATAGAAAAATAGAATAGAGTGACAGAGCTATAGAACAATAGAATAGAGTGATGGAGCTATAGAGCAATAGAGTAGAGTGACTGAGCTGTAGAACAATAGAACAGAGTGACTGAGCTATAGAACAATAGAATAGAGTGACTGAGCTATAGAACAATAGAATAGAGTGACTGAACTATAGAACAATAGAATAGAGTGACTGAGCTATAGAACAATAGAATAGAGTGACTGAGATATAGAACAATAGAGTAGAGTGACTGAGCTATAGAACAATAGAACAGAGTGACTGAGCTATAGAACAATAGAATAGAGTGACAGAGATATAGAACAATAGAATAGAGTGACTGAGATATAGAACAATAGAATAGAGTGACAGAGCTATAGAACAATATAATAGAGTGACTGAGCTATAGAACAATAGAATAGAGTGACTGAGCTATAGAACAATAGAATAGAGTGACAGAGCTATAGAACAATAGAATATAGTGACTGAACTATAGAACAATAGAATAGAGTGACGGAGCTATAGAACAATAGAATAGAGTGACTGAGCTGTAGAACAATAGAACAGAGTGACTGAGCTATAGAACAATAGAATAGAGTGACTGAGCTATAGAACAATAGAATAGAGTGACTGAACTATAGAACAATAGAATAGAGTGACTGAGCTATAGAACAATAGAATAGAGTGACTGAGATATAGAACAATAGAATAGAGTGACTGAGCTATAGAACAATAGAACAGAGTGACTGAGATATAGAACAATAGAGTAGAGTGACTGAGCTATAGAACAATAGAACAGAGTGACTGAGCTATAGAACAATAGAATAGAGTGACAGAGATATAGAACAATAGAATAGAGTGACTGAGATATAGAACAATAGAATAGAGTGACAGAGCTATAGAACAATATAATAGAGTGACTGAGCTATAGAACAATATAATAGAGTGACTGAGCTATAGAACAATAGAATATAGTGACTGAGCTATAGAACAATAGAATAGAGTGACTGAGCTATAGAACAATATAATAGAGTGACTGAGCTATAGAACAATATAATAGAGTGACTGAGCTATAGAACAATAGAATAGAGTGACTGAGCTATAGAACAATAGAATAGAGTGACAGAGCTATAGAACAATAGAATATAGTGACTGAACTATAGAACAATAGAATAGAGTGACAGAGCTATAGAACAATAGAATAGAGTGACTGAACTATAGAACAATAGAATAGAGTGACGGAGCTATAGAACAATAGAATAGAGTGACTGAACTATAGAACAATAGAATAGAGTGATAGAGCTATAGAACAATAGAATAGAGTGACGGAGCTAAAGAGCAATAGAGTAGAGTGACTGAGCTATAGAACAATAGAACAGAGTGACTGAGCTATAGAACAATAGAGTGACTGAGCTATAGAACAATAGAATAGAGAGACTGAGCTATAGAACAATAGAATAGAGTGACTGAGCTATAGAACAATAGAATAGAGTGACTGAGCTATAGAACAATATAATAGAGTGACTGAGCTATAGAACAATAAAATAGAGTGACTGAGCTATAGAACAATAGAATAGAGTGACTGAGCTATAGAACAATAGAATAGAGTGACGGAGCTATAGATCAATAGAATAGAGTGACTGAGCTATAGAACAATAGAATAGAGTGACTGAGCTATAGAACAATAAAATAGAGTGACTGAGCTATAGAACAATAGAATAGAGTGACAGTTATAGAACAATAGAATAGAGTGACTGAGCTATAGAACAATAGAATAGAGTGACGGAGCTATAGATCAATAGAATAGAGTGACTGAGCTATAGAACAATAGAATAGAGTGACTGAGCTATAGAACAATAGAATAGAGTGACTGAGCTATAGAACAATATAATAGAGTGACTGAGCTATAGAACAATAAAATAGAGTGACTGAGCTATAGAACAATAGAATAGAGTGACGGAGCTATAGAACAATAGAATAGAGTGACTGAGCTATAGAACAATAGAACATAGTGACTGAGCTATAGAACAATAGAATAGAGTGACTGAGTTATAGAACAATAGAACATAGTGACTGAGCTATAGAACAATAGAATAGAGTGACGGAGCTATAGAACAATAGAACATAGTGACTGAGCTATAGAACAATAGAATAGAGTGACTGAGCTATAGAACAATAGAACACAGTGACTGAGCTATAGAACAATAGATTAGAGAGACTGAGCTATAGAACAATAGAACACAGTGACTGAGCTATAGAACAATAGAATAGAGTGACGGAGCTATAGAACAATAGAACATAGTGACTGAGCTATAGAACAATAGAATAGAGTGACTGAGTTATAGAACAATAGAACATAGTGACTGAGCTATAGAACAATAGATTAGAGTGACGGAGCTATAGAACAATAGAATAGAGTGACTGAGTTATAGAACAATAGAATAGTGACTGAGTTATAGAACAATAGAATAGTGACTGAGCTATAGAACAATAGAATAGAGTGACTGAGCTATAGAACAATAGAACATAGTGACTGAGCTATAGAACAATAGAATAGAGTGACGGAGCTATAGAACAATAGAATAGAGTGACTTGAGCTATAGAACAATAGAATAGAGTGACAGAGCTATAGAACAATATAATAGAGGGACTGAGCTCTGTCTCTCTCTAACTAGCTGTGTAGACAACCCTGTCTCTCTAACTAGCTGTGTAGACAGCTCTGTCTCCCTGTAACTAGCTGTGTAGACAACCCTGTCTCCCTGTAACTAGTTGTGTAGACAGCTAGCTGTGTAGACAGCCCTGTCTCTCTGTAACTAGCTGTGTAGACAGCCCTGTCTCTCTGTAACTAGCTGTGTAGACAGCCCTGTCTCTCTGTAACTAGCTGTGTAGACAGCTCTGTCTCTCTGTAACTAGCTGTGTAGACAGCCCTGTCTCTCTGTAACTAGCTGTGTAGACAGCTCTGTCTCTCTGTAACTAGATTTGTAGACACCCTGTCTCCCTGTAACTAGTTGTGTAGACAGCTAGCTGTGTAGACAGCCCTGTCTCTCTGTAACTAGCTGTGTAGACAGCCCTGTCTCTCTGTAACTAGCTGTGTAGACAGCTCTGTCTCTCTGTAACTAGATGTGTAGACACCCTGTCTCCCTGTAACTAGTTGTGTAGACAGCTAGCTGTGTAGACAGCCCCGTCTCTCTGTAACTAGCTGTGTAGACAGCTCTGTCTCTCTGTAACTAGCTGTGTAGACAGCTCTGTCTCTCTGTAACTAGATGTGTAGACACCCTGTCTCCCTGTAACTAGTTGTGTAGACAGCTAGCTGTGTAGACAACCCTGTCTCTCTGTAACTAGCTGTGTAGACAGCTGTGTCTCTCTGTAACTAGCTGTGTAGACAGCCCTGTCTCTCTGTAAATAGCTGTGTAGACAGCTGTGTCTCTCTGTAACTAGCTGTGTAGACATCCCTGTCTCTCTGTAACTAGCTGTGTAGACAGCTAGCTGTGTAGACAGCTGTGTCTCTCTGTAACTAGCTGTGTAGACAGCCCTGTCTCTCTGTAAATAGCTGTGTAGACAGCTGTGTCTCTCTGTAACTATCTGTGTAGACAGCCCTGTCTCTCTGTAACTAGCTGTGTAGACAGCCCTGTCTCTCTGTAACTAGCTGTGTAGACAGCTAGCTGTGTAGACAGCTCTGTCTCTCTGTAACTAGCTGTGTAGACAGCCCTGTCTCTCTGTAACTAGCTGTGTAGACAGCTAGCTGTGTAGACAGCTCTGTCTCTCTGTAACTAGCTGTGTAGACAGCTCTGTCTCTCTGTAACTAGCTGTGTAGACAGCTAGCTGTGTAGACAGCTAGCTGTGTAGACAACTCTGTCTCTCTGTAACTAGCTGTGTAGACAGTGCTAGGTAAAGCAGCAGTGGTAGATAAAGGATAGAATGCCATTTAGAGTCTGACTCTGCTCAGTTCTACAACAGCTCTATATATCACAACATGGCTTGACAGAGACTCAAGAGTATGAATCAGTCCATGGCTATGGAGGATGGGAGAACGAATGGAAGGATGGTGAAGGCTGGGGAGGATGGAGCGATAGAGGGAGGAGGATGTAGGATCCCAGATACCCTGGTGAGGGGAAGAAGAGTGTCTGCTTCAGAATCATTAACAGCTGGAGCTCCCTTATAGACAGCAACTACAGCGAAGCTCCTCTGACATACTGACATCATTACCAAGCCTGTGAAGTCGTCTACAAAGCACAGGGATCTGACCGAGGTTCCAGTTTCCAGTCAAACTGCCCGGGTTAGAGGTTCCAGTTTCCAGTCAAACTGCCCGGGTTAGAGGTTCCAGTTTCCAGTCAAACTGCCCGGGTTAGAGGTTCCAGTTCCCAGTCAAACTGCCCGGGTTAGAGGTTCCAGTTTCCAGTCAAACTGCCCGGGTTAGAGGTTCCAGTTTCCAGTCAAACTGCCCGGGTTAGAGGTTCCAGTTTCCAGTCAAACTGCCCGGGTTAGAGGTTCCAGTTCCCAGTCAAACTGCCCGGGTTAGAGGTTCCAGTTTCCAGTCAAACTGCCCGGGTTAGAGGTTCCAGTTTCCAGTCAAACTGCCCGGGTTAGAGGTTCCAGTTTCCAGTCAAACTGCCCGGGTTAGAGGTTCCAGTTTCCAGTCAAACTGCCCGGGTTAGAGGTTCCAGTTTCCAGTCAAACTGCCCGGGTTAGAGGTTCCAGTTTCCAGTCAAACTGCCCGGGTTAGAGGTTCCAGTTCCCAGTCAAACTGCCCGGGTTAGAGGTTCCAGTTTCCAGTCAAACTGCCCGGGTTAGAGGTTCCAGTTTCCAGTCAAACTGCCCGGGTTAGAGGTTCCAGTTTCAGGTCAAACTGCCCGGGTTAGAGGTTCCAGTTTCCAGTCAAACTGCCCGGGTTAGAGGTTCCAGTTTCCAGTCAAACTGCCCGGGTTAGAGGTTCCAGTTTCCAGTCAAACTGCCCGGGTTAGAGGTTCCAGTTTCCAGTCAAACTGCCCGGGTTAGAGGTTCCAGTTTCCAGTCAAACTGCCCGGGTTAGAGGTTCCAGTTTCCAGTCAAACTGCCCGGGTTAGAGGTTCCAGTTTCCAGTCAAACTGCCCGGGTTAGAGGTTCCAGTTTCCAGTCAAACTGCCCGGGTTAGAGGTTCCAGTTTCCAGTCAAACTGCCCGGGATAGAGGTTCCAGTTTCCAGTCAAACTGCCTGGGTTAGAGGTTCCAGTTTCCAGTCTGGGACATTAGGTTGGATCAGGGCTGTACTGTGTGAGTCCTCCATTCATTAGCTTGCTAAGCACATCAAGGTCTGAGGCCTGGTGCCCATTACTGCAGATGGCAGGTCATCAAGACTATGGAAGCTGCCTGAAAGGGCCACATATCTGATAGCTTCACTCCCCATCCCACACAAACACAGTCCCTCTAACAGCCTGTATAGGGACACATATCTGATAGATTCACTCCCCATCCCACACAAACACAGTCCCTCTAACAGCCTGTATAGGGACACACATCTGACAGCTTCACTCCCCATCCCACACAAACACACTCCCTCTAACAGCCTGTATAGGGACACACATCAGAAAGCTTCACTCCCCATCCCACACAAACACAGTCCCTCTAACAGCCTGTATAGGGACACACATCTGACAGCTTCACTCCCCATCCCACACAAACACAGTCCCTCTAACAGCCTGTATAGGGACACACATCAGAAAGCTTCACTCCCCATTCTACACAAACACAGTCCCTCTAACAGCCTGTATAGGGACACACATCAGAAAGCTTCACTCCCCATTCTACACAAACACAGTCCCTCTAACAGCCTGTATAGGGACACACATCAGAAAGCTTCACTCCCCATCCTACACAAACACAGTCCCTCTAACAGCCTGGATAGGGACACACATCAGAAAGCTTCACTCCCCATTCTACACAAACACAGTCCCTCTAACAGCCTGTATAGGGACACACATCAGAAAGCTTCACTCCCCATTCTACACAAACACAGTCCCTCTAACAGCCTGTATAGGGACACACACTCATATTCACTGACACACAGATGCTGAGATGCACAAATACACACACACACACACACACACACAACACACACACATACAAACACACACACACACACACACACACACACACACACACACACACACACACACACACACACACACACACACACACACACACACACACACACACACACACACACACACACACACACACACACACACACACACACACACACACACACACACACTAATGGTGGACAGTAACCTCCGTCAAAAGCCGACCAATGCCAGGTGACTGCATAGCAACCACACATCACACGCTATAAAACAGAGACTAGCTTCTTCTCCAGAGAAGAGTTTACTCATGATTGATCAACACAACGATGAATAAACATTTGGACATTGGGAATGAATAGCTATACTCAATGGTTATACTCAATGGTTATACTCAAGGGTTATACTCAATGGTTATACTCAATGGTTATACTCAATGGTTATACTCAATGGTTATAATCAACGGTTATACTCAATGGTTATACTCAATGTTTATACTCAATGGTTATACTCAATGGTTATAATCAATGGTTATACTCAATGGTTATACTCAATGGTTATACTCAATGGTTATACTCAATGGTTATACTCAATGGTTATACTCAATGGTTCTACTCAATGGTTATACTCAATGGTTATACTCAATGGTTATAGTCAATGGTTATAATCAATGGTTATACTCAATGGTTATACTCAATGGTTCTACTCAATGGTTATACTCAAGGGTTATACTCAATGGTTATAGTCAATGGTTATACTCAATGGTTATACTCAATGGTTATACTCATATACAACAGTCAACTCTACATACAGCCTGTATGAATAGCACATATGTTGAAGGGTATCCTAGTCTATGGATGAGACATGGTACCTTACTGTCTTTATAGTACACTACTGTAGACCAGGTCTATATAGCTGTATCCTAGTCTACGGATGAGACATGGTACCTTACTGTCTTTATAGTGCACTACTGTAGACCAGGTCTCTATAGATGTATCCTAGTCTACGGATGAGACATGGTACCTTACTGTCTTTATAGTGCACTACTGTAGACCAGGTCTCTATAGCTGTATCCTAGTCTACGGATGAGACATGGTACCTTACTGTCTTTATAGTGCACTACTGTAGACCAGGTCTCTATAGCTGTATCCTAGTCTACGGATGAGACATGGTACCTTACTGTCTTTATAGTACACTACTGTAGACCAGGTCTCTATAGCTGTATCCTAGTCTACGGATGAGACATGGTACCTTACTGTCTTTATAGTACACTACTGTAGACCAGGTCTCTATAGCTGTATCCTAGTCTACGGATGAGACATGGTACCTTACTGTCTTTATAGTACACTACTGTAGACCAGGTCTCTATAGCTGTATCCTAGTCTACGGATGAGACATGGTACCTTACTGTCTTTATAGTACACTACTGTAGACCAGGTCTCTATAGCTGTATCCTAGTCTACGGATGAGACATGGTACCTTACTGTCTTTATAGTGCACTACTGTAGACCAGGTCTCTATAGCTGTATCCTAGTCTACGGATGAGACATGGTACCTTACTGTCTTTATAGTGCACTACTGTAGACCAGGTCTCTATAGATGTACCCTAGTCTACGGATGAGACATGGTACCTTACTGTCTTTATAGTGCACTACTGTAGACCAGGTCTCTATAGCTGTATCCTAGTCTACGGATGAGACATGGTACCTTACTGTCTTTATAGTGCACTACTGTAGACCAGGTCTCTATAGCTGTATCCTAGTCTACGGATGAGACATGGTACCTTACTGTCTTTATAGTGCACTACTGTAGACCAGGTCTCTATAGATGTATAGTACACTACTGTAGACCAGGTCTCTATAGATGTACCCTAGTCTATGGATGAGACATGGTACCTTACTGTCTTTATAGTGCACTACTGTAGACCAGGTCTCTATAGATGTATAGTACACTACTGTAGACCAGGTCTCTATAGATGTATAGTGCACTACTGTAGACCAGGTCTCTATAGCTGTATCCTAGTCTACGGATGAGACATGGTACCTTACTGTCTTTATAGTACACTACTGTAGACCAGGTCTCTATAGATGTATCCTAGTCTACGGATGAGACATGGTACCTTACTGTCTTTATAGTACACTACTGTAGACCAGGTCTCTATAGATGTATCCTAGTCTACGGATGAGACATGGTACCTTACTGTCTTTATAGTACACTACTGTAGACCAGGTCTCTATAGCTGTATCCTAGTCTACGGATGAGACATGGTACCTTACTGTCTTTATAGTACACTACTGTAGACCAGGTCTCTATAGCTGTATCCTAGTCTACGGATGAGACATGGTACCTTACTGTCTTTATAGTACACTACTGTAGACCAGGTCTCTATAGCTGTATCCTAGTCTACGGATGAGACATGGTACCTTACTGTCTTTATAGTACACTACTGTAGACCAGGTCTCTATAGCTGTATCCTAGTCTACGGATGAGACATGGTACCTTACTGTCTTTATAGTACACTACTGTAGACCAGGTCTCTATAGCTGTATCCTAGTCTACGGATGAGACATGGTACCTTACTGTCTTTATAGTGCACTACTGTAGACCAGGTCTCTATAGCTGTATCCTAGTCTACGGATGAGACATGGTACCTTACTGTCTTTATAGTGCACTACTGTAGACCAGGTCTCTATAGATGTACCCTAGTCTACGGATGAGACATGGTACCTTACTGTCTTTATAGTGCACTACTGTAGACCAGGTCTCTATAGCTGTATCCTAGTCTACGGATGAGACATGGTACCTTACTGTCTTTATAGTGCACTACTGTAGACCAGGTCTCTATAGCTGTATCCTAGTCTACGGATGAGACATGGTACCTTACTGTCTTTATAGTGCACTACTGTAGACCAGGTCTCTATAGATGTATAGTACACTACTGTAGACCAGGTCTCTATAGATGTACCCTAGTCTATGGATGAGACATGGTACCTTACTGTCTTTATAGTGCACTACTGTAGACCAGGTCTCTATAGATGTATAGTACACTACTGTAGACCAGGTCTCTATAGATGTATAGTGCACTACTGTAGACCAGGTCTCTATAGCTGTATCCTAGTCTACGGATGAGACATGGTACCTTACTGTCTTTATAGTACACTACTGTAGACCAGGTCTCTATAGATGTATCCTAGTCTACGGATGAGACATGGTACCTTACTGTCTTTATAGTACACTACTGTAGACCAGGTCTCTATAGATGTATCCTAGTCTACGGATGAGACATGGTACCTTACTGTCTTTATAGTACACTACTGTAGACCAGGTCTCTATAGCTGTATCCTAGTCTACGGATGAGACATGGTACCTTACTGTCTTTATAGTGCACTACTGTAGACCAGGTCTCTATAGATGTATCTGAACCTTCTGCAAAGGGTTCTACCCACATTAGCACCAAAAAGGGTTCCCCTATGAGGTCATACCGAAAAAACACTGGATGGTTCTACTTCACACCTTTTTTTTCTCTAAGTGTGTACGGATGAGACTTTATCTAAGTCGAAGGATGAGGTCTGAGTGAGTGTCCCTCTCTTCATAGTGAGGCAGACCTACAGGCTAGGGTGTAACAGCCTCCTCTATTCATAATGAGGTAGACCTACAGGCTAGGGTGTAACAGTCTCTCTTCATAGTGAGGTAGACCTACAGGCTAGGGTGTAACAATCTCTCTTCATAATGAGGTAGACCTACAGGCTAGGGTGTAACAGTCTCTCTTCATAATGAGGTAGAGCTACAGGCTAGGGTGTAACAGTCTCTCTTCATAATGAGGTAGACCTACAGGCTAGGGTGTAACAGTCTCTCTTCATAATGAGGTAGACCTACAGGCTAGGGTGTAACAGCCTCCTCTATTCATAATGAGGTAGGCCTACAGGCTAGGGTGTAACAGTCTCTCTTCATAATGAGGTAGACCTACAGGCTAGGGTGTAACAGTCTCTCTTCATAATGAGGCAGACCTACAGGCTAGGGTGTAACAGTCTCTCTTCATAATGAGGTAGAGCTACAGGCTAGGGTGTAACAGTCTCTCTTCATAATGAGGTAGACCTACAGGCTAGGGTGTAACAGTCTCCTCTCTTCATAATGAGGTAGACCTACAGGCTAGGGTGTAACAGTCTCTCTTCATAATGAGGTAGACCTACAGGCTAGGATGTAACAGTCTCTCTTCATAATGAGGTAGACCTACAGGCTAGGATGTAACAGTCTCTCTTCATAATGAGGTAGACCTACAGGTTAGGGTGTAACAGTCTCTCTTCATAATGAGGTAGACCTACAGGCTAGGGTGTAACAGTCTCCTCTCTTCATAATGAGGTAGACCTACAGGCTAGGGTGTAACAGTCTCCTCTCTTCATAATGAGGTAGACCTACAGGCTAGGGTGTAACAGTCTCTCTATATAATGAGGTAGACCTACAGGCTAGGGTGTAACAGTCTCCTCTCTTCATAGTGAGGTAGACCTACAGGCTAGGGTGTAACATTCTCTCTTCATAATGAGGTAAACCTACAGGCTAGGGTGTAACAGTCTCCTCTCTTCATAATGAGGTAGACCTACAGCCTAGGGTGTAACAGTATCTCTTCATAATGAGGTAGACCTACAGGCTAGGGTGTAACAGTCTCTCTATATAATGAGGTAGACCTACAGGCTAGGGTGTAACATTCTCTCTTCATAATGAGGTAGACCTACAGGCTAGGGTGTAACAGTCTACTCTCTTCATAGTGAGGTAGACCTACAGGCTAGGGTGTAACAGTATCTCTTCATAATGCGGTAGACCTACAGGCTAGGGTGTAACAGTCTCTCTTCATAATGAGGTAGACCTACAGGCTCGGGTGTAACAGTATCTCTTCATAATGCGGTAGACCTACAGGCTAGGGTGTAACAGTCTCTCTTCATAATGAGGTAGACCTACAGGCTAGGGTGTAACAGTCTCCTCTCTTCATAATGAGGTAGACCTACAGGCTAGGGTGTAATAGGTAATGACATGATACAACCCAAGTTCTACACGTGAGAACCACAGCTTCCTTATATTTTGTGAATAAGGGAGTCATGTTTTAAGAGGTATGAGTCTCCCTCCTCATAGTGTGGTAGGACTGTTCTAGCCCACAAGACAGGAAGTGGTGACATCATCATTATTTACAGTGTGAGGGTCAGGAGGATATAGCATCCCACAGAATCACACGTGGAGGAGGGTAGACACACACACACAAACAGAGAGATAGCGGTAGAGACACAGAGAGATAGCGGTAGAGACACACAGAGAGATAGCGGTAGAGACACACTGAGAGATAGCGGTAGAGACACACAGAGAGATAGCGGTAGAGACACAGAGAGATAGCGGTAGAGACACAGAGAGATAGAGACACAGAGAGAGAGAGGTAGAGACACAGAGAGAGAGGGGTAGGTAGAGACACAGAGAGAGAGAGAGAGAGACACAGAGAGAGAGACATAGAGAGAGAGAGGTAGAGACACAGAGAGAGAGAGAGGTAGAGACACAGAGAGAGAGAGAGGTAGAGACACAGATAGAGAGAGAGGTAGAGACACAGAGAGAGAGAGAGAGAGAGAGAGAGAGGGAGAGAGAGAGAGAGAGAGAGAGAGAGAGAGAGAGAGAGAGAGAGAGAGAGAGAGAGAGAGAGAGAGAGAGGTAGAGACACAGAGAGAGAGAGAGGTAGAGACAGAGAGAGAGAGGTAGAGACAGAGAGAGAGAGAGGTAGAGACACAGAGAGAGAGAGAGGTAGAGACACAGAGAGAGAGAGAGGTAGAGACACAGAGAGAGAGAGGTAGAGACACAGAGAGAGAGAGACACACAGAGAGAGAGGTAGAGACACAGAGAGAGAGAGGTAGAGACACAGATAGAGAGAGGTAGAGACACAGAGAGAGAGGTAGAGACACAGAGAGAGAGGGGTAGAGACACAGAGAGAGAGAGGTAGAGACACAGAGAGAGAGAGAGGTAGAGACACAGAGAGAGAGAGAGGTAGAGACACAGAGAGAGAGAGAGGTAGAGACACAGCGAGAGAGAGAGAGAGACACAGAGAGAGAGGTAGAGACACAGAGAGAGAGGTAGAGACACAGAGAGAGAGAGAGAGGTAGAGACACAGAGAGAGAGAGAGAGAGGTAGAGACACAGAGGTAGAGAAACAGCGAGAGGTAGATGTGAGAATGGAGCCGTAGTTACAGCAAGCAGCAGACCTACCATCTACTGGATCAGAGCTGTGTGTTGCCATGGTGCATCAGCCTCAAATGATAGCCTGTACTCTCCTCCTACAACATGACACACACGACTCAGCTGAAGGCCATTTGGATCCAGCATTACAGAGGTGGTGGTGACGTCTCTCTATCTGACCACGCTCTCTCTGAGAGAGATGCATAAGAACGAGAATAATATGATTCTTCTGGAGCCTAATTGTCTTGCCAGGGGCTTGTGAAGATGCACAACTAACCACGGTCAACCAAGACAGACTATTTCA
The DNA here is from genome assembly GCF_045679555.1 of Salvelinus alpinus. Taxonomy (NCBI): domain Eukaryota; kingdom Metazoa; phylum Chordata; class Actinopteri; order Salmoniformes; family Salmonidae; genus Salvelinus; species Salvelinus alpinus. Next base: position 2,812,014 of record NC_092096.1, on the reverse strand, counting down.
TAATTTCCCCAATATGAGCGACATTCATAGTGGCTTGATGGTTGGTTAGGTAAACACATAGACTACACACAGATAGACTCCCATACTGTAACAGTAGACTTACTGTCTTATTGTAAACAATTCTGTACTGTATTATACGTTTCCTCTCTCTTACCTTTGCGAATGAGGTCTTCTACGTCCTGGTCGAAGTCCAGTCGGTGGCATTTGCTCCACAGTCCCATGTTGGTAGAGTTGTACTGCCTGCTACATTCGTCCGCGGCGGACATAGCGAACAGCTGCCTTCTGTTCCGGGCTAGGAGCAGCTTGTCCTCCCAGCGGTCCAGTCTGGAGCGGCTAGCCCGCAGAGGGAGGCTGTTGTTGGGGATGTAGATAAAGCCTGGGTTCTTACGGCTGGAGAAGCTCCGACAACGCTCACGATACCTCCGCGCGTCAGTCTCGTACCAGTGGTCGGAACAGATTGCCACTGCTAGCATTCCTAGGGCGCACAGAGAGAGGGACAGGCCGGCGTAGAGCAGTAACTTCCCAGCAGCCATGCTCGGTTTCTCTGCTTTTCTCAGAGCCGCCGCATCAGCACCCCCAGCCTATGGACAGCTCCTCTGCTCTCCTCGCTCTGTCGGTCTGTCGCTTTGTCAGTCAGCACAGCGCTGCTACGGCTACAACCCACCTCCAACGAATCAGCTCACATCTCCCCTTGGCGCCGATATTAAGACCATCATCGAGGTTACAACCATGCAAATGGAATTTAATAAGGCTAAGTTGCAAATCATAAAATTCGTTGAATCTACCGAATATAAGGAAGGTCCTTGCTGTAAAAATTAAGTGTTCCGTTCCGTTCTTTCCTGCGCACGGGAGAGAGTGAGATGGAGAGAGGTAGCGAGCGAGCGAGCTGCTGCAGCTGTTCGGATGATGCCTCGACGAGTGAAAAGATGCGTATCTCATTCCCCGGGTCTCAGCAACCCTCCATCTGCTGCGATTTAGGCGGAATGGGGACGAGACAGGAACACACGTCCACGCAGAACACAGAGTTTTCAAAAGTGTTTCAGTTGGAGTCGAACCCTACAAAAAACCAGAGGAACAAGGAATATTATTAACGTGAACAATTGCGTGACCCCTCTTTAAGCATGAGCTAGGATGTTTACAAGAGCATGCCATTTGCTCTTGTAGGCTATTTTGTAACTGGCCACGCTACAATGTAATCTCCCCCAAATTAAACGTTGTGCTGCTGCTGGGTGTTCAGTGATGTTGTCGTGCAAATGTGCACATTTAAAAGGTCATGTTTTGTTGTCAGTCAAAAAATCCCTTGGCATGCAGTCACCCCACCCCTGCCATCCCATCTGGACTAAAAGGCTGGCGATACATGAATGTAGAGCCGCCAAATTATCTTAATTTTCACTCGGCCTAAATAATAGGGACATGACCTCATCTAGGACACACAATGTAACATCACTCATTGTCAAATTATTCAATAAAACCGCACGCTGTCTGTCGTCAAAGGGAACGTCCCTAAGATATTTAAGAAATACGTTGCCTCATTACCATAATATATGTACATAAGGTAATTCTACATGAATATCCAAATGACCATGACAAATCAATTATATGCGGTTGAATACGTCTCTATTTCCATCAGGCTCAACTCAAATAGCTAGCTACATCACATCAGTGTGTGACTAGAGGGGTTGGACGCGCATCAACTCACCGCCCAGAACGATGCGACTTTCGGCGTAGCTTTATGTTCCAATGGGATTATTTCAACGCTACGTTCCAAATGTCTTCAAACGTTCAGTAACCGGAACAGGCTAAAGTTTCGCCTTCAAATATTAATTGCACGGAGAGACTCTGATCCCTTGCTGCACTAGGCGACATTGACAGGCGCCAGGAAGCGTTGCGTAAAGATGTTATTTGACGCGGCAGATGTCGCCGCTGGGATTAATTCCTCAGAGGGATATATATGTAGGCTAAAACAGTATGCGTTATCGTTACTGTCGAGTTCAAACCCCCTCCGGCAGTTAGGCTCCTAACCCATATAGACTAGTGTGTACACTCCTTTTCGGGTGGACATAGTCTACAGCGGTGACGTCATGGTGTCTAAATTCATTGTTTATTAACAAAAACACCTTATTAAAGAAATAGTACCCCCCCCCCCCCCCCCCCAACCCCTGTCTACTTGTAAGGCGAGGAGAGGATTTAGGTTTCCAAACATATTACGCCTCTATAGAAAAAATGGCTTGTGCTTTTTTTTTTTTTTGGACGGAATAGCCTCATAAGAACAAAGTCTACAACCCAACATAGCACCTGCCCAGTCTTCAGTCAGAAATGAAAGGAGTCATTGATCCAAGGGGACCATTTGATATCCCTGACTACGTAGTTGTCCACGAAGAAGACAGGGGGCGCTGCTGCATAATTGATGACGAGGCTGAAAGCCAGCTGTCACACCAGTGGAGATGACGGACGGAGAGTCATCTATCTACTGTGACTGACAGTTTGCTACGACAGATGTGCCAATAAAAAACGGGCTGCACTGACAGTAGTGGTAAATGTTTTAAAGCTTAATGAAAAACTATATTACTACACTCCATTTCTTCACTGGACTAAAACCTGTTATTATATCTCATGGGTGTGTCGTCGTCCCCCCCCCCCCCCCCACCACTCTCAACAACAACAAGACCAATCTATTATAAGTGGAGTACAACAGGGACAACATAACAGGAACAATACTGACTGGTCTGGAGGGACAACATAACAGGAACAATACAGACTGGTCTGGAGGGACAACATAACAGGAACAATACAGACTGGTCTGGAGGGACAACATAACAGGGACCATACTGACTGGTCTGGAGGGACAACATAACAGGAACAATACAGACTGGTCTGGAGGGACAACATAACAGGGACCATACTGACTGGTCTGGAGGGACAACATAACAGGAACCATACTGACTGGTCTGGAGGGACAACATAACAGGAACAATACAGACTGGTCTGGAGGGACAACATAACAGGAACAATACTGACTGGTCTGGAGGGACAACATAACAGGGACAATACTGACTGGTCTGGAGGGACAACATAACAGGGACCATACTGACTGGTCTGGAGGGACAACATAACAGGGACAATACTGACTGGTCTGGAGGGACAACATAACAGGGACAATACTGACTGGTCTGGAGGGACAACATAACAGGGACCATACTGACTGGTCTGGAGGGACAACATAACAGGAACCATACTGACTGGTCTGGAGGGACAACATAACAGGAACAATACAGACTGGTCTGGAGGGACAACATAACAGGAACAATACTGACTGGTCTGGAGGGACAACATAACAGGAACCATACTGACTGGTCTGGAGGGACAACATAACAGGGACCATACTGACTGGTCTGGAGGGACAACATAACAGGGACCATACTGACTGGTCTGGAGGGACAACATACCAGGGACTGACTGGTCTGGAGGGACAACATAACAGGGACCATACTGACTAGTCTGGAGGGACAACATAACAGGAACAATACTGACTGGTCTGGAGGGACAACATAACAGGAACAATACTGACTGGTCTGGAGGGACAACATAACAGGGACCATACTGACTGGTCTGGAGGGACAACATAACAGGGACCATACTGCCTGGTCTGGAGGGACAACATAACAGGGATTGACTGGTCTGGAGGGACAACATAGCAGGGACCATACTGACTGGTCTGGAGGGACAACATACCAGGAACAATACTGACTGGTCTGGAGGGACAACATAGCAGGGACCATACTGACTGGTCTGGAGGGACAACATACCAGGAACAATACTGACTGGTCTGGAGGGACAACATAGCAGGCACCATACCATTCTCAGACAGTTCTAATGTCCATCTGCTTTGACTATGACAATAGTAATGTCCCTCTGCTTTGACTATGACAATTGTAATGTCCCTCTGCTTTGACTATGACAGTAGTAATGTCCCTCTGCTTTGACTATGATAGTAATGTCCCTCTGCTTTGACTATGATAGTAATGTCCCTCTGCTTTGACTATGATAGTAATGTTCCTCTGCTTTGACTATGACAATAGTAATGTTCCTCTGCTTTGACTATGGCAATAGTAATGTCCCTCTGCTTTGACTATGACAGTAATGTTCGTCTGCTTTGACTATGACAATAGTAATGTCCCTCTGCTTTGACTATGACAGTAATTTTCCATCCCACAGCCTGAGTGACAGTTTAGCAGTTGAATTTTAATGTCATTTCTGAAACCAAAAGCCCAGACAGGCTGGAGATTCATCTCAAATGACACCCTATTCCCTAAATGGAGTAGTACTGTTGATCAGTCATAGTGCACTATATAGGGAGTAGGGTGCCATATGGGCTCTGGTCAAAAGGAGTGCACTATATAGGGAGTAGGGTGCCATATGGGCTCTGGTCAAAAGGAGTGCACTATATAGGGAGTAGGGTGCCATATGGGCTCTGGTCAAAAGTAGTGCACTATATAGGGAATAGGGTGCCATATGGGCTCTGGTCAAAAGTAGTGCACCATATAGGGAATAGGGTGCCATATGGGCTCTGGTCAAAAGGAGTGCACTATATAGGGAATAGGGTTCCATTTGTGCTCGGGTCAAAAGGAGTGCACTATATATTGGGCTCCTGAGTGGCGCAGCGGTCTAAGGCACTGCATCTCAGTGCAAGAGGCGTCACTACAGTCCCTGGTTCGATTCCAGGCTGTATCACATCCGGCCCCGGTGATCGGGAGTCCCATAGGGGCGCGTCGTATGGGTTTGGCCGTGGGTAGGCCGTCATTGTAAATAAGAATTTGTTCTTAACTGACTTGCCGAGTTAAAGAAAGGTTAAATAAAAACAAACAGGGAACATGATGCCGTATGGGTCACCTTCTGGCTCTGCTTGTTGTGAGCTTGTTAGCTGCTCCCCCATTACACCCTTCCTGTCAGCCCTTCCTGTCATCTATCTCCACTTGTTTACTTCATACAATATAGCCCATTTGCGGCTAGCTATTGGCTTATGTGTTTACCTTGTCTCATTCTTTATCCCTGGCACTGTCTTTTAAATGGATACATCCTCAGCTGGAGAAGAGGGGACATGACTGTACTACTAATGCTAGGCTGTGTCCTGAATGGCTCCGGGGCCCTGGTCAAAAGTAGGCCTCTGTATAGGGAATAGAGTGCTATTTTGGAGGCAGTCCTGTTCATCAGCTGACTCTATCAGCTTCCTGTCGATCAGCTGACCTCCACCCTTCTCAAGAAATATATTCATTATTCAAATCGCTGTGGTGAGTATAACAATGCTCAGTAACATCATTTTCATTCACATTACAGAGACCAAGATGCCCCTTGTGAGCGAATAATTAAAAATATATCCAGATCCATCTCTAGATCTCGGTACGAGGTTACGTAGAGAACAATATACAACAATACCTACAGTAGATGTCAAAAGTTTGGACACACCTACTCGTTTTTTTCTACATTGTAGAATAATGGTGAAGACATATTTTATATTTGAGATTCTTCAAAGTAGCCACACCTTGCCTTGATGACAGCTTTGCACACTCTTGGCATTCTCTCAACCAGCTTCATGAGGTAGTCACCTGGATTGGAGGTGTGCTTTCTTTAAGGTTAATTTGTGGAATTTCTTTCCTTCTTAATGCGTTTGAGCAAATCAGTTGTGTTGTGACAAGGTAGGGGTGGTATACAGAAGATAGCCCTATTTGGTAAATGACCAAGTCCATATTATGGCAAGAACAACTCAAATAAGCAAAGAGAAACAACAGTCCATCATTACTTTAAGACATGAAGGTCAGTCAATACGGAAAATGTCAAGAACCTTGAAAGTGCAGTCGCAAAAAAACATGAAGCGCTATGATGAAACTGTCTCTCATGAGGACCGCCAGAGGAAAGGAAGACCCAGAGTTACCTCTGCTGCAGAGGATAAGATCATTAGAGTTACCAGCCTCAGAAATTGCAGGCCAAATAAATGCTTCAGAGAGTTCAAGTAACAGACACATCTCAACTTCAACTGTTCAGAGGAGACTGAATCTGGCCTTCATGGTCAATTTGCTGCAAAGAAACCAGTACTAAAGGACACCAATAAGAATAAGACACTTGATGGGCCAAGAAACATGAGCAATGGACATTAGACCGGTGGAAATCTGTCCTTTGGTCTGATGAGTCCAAATGTGAGATTTTTGGATCCAACTGCCGTGTCTTTGTGGGATGCAGAGTAGATGAACGGATGATTTCTGCATGTGTGGTTCCCACCGTGAAGCATGGAGGAGGAGGTAAGATGTTGTGGGGTGCTTTGCTGGTGCCTGTGATTTATTTACAATTCAAGGCACACTTAACCAGCATGGCTACCACAGCATTCTGCAGCGAAACGCCATCCCATCTGGTTTGCGCTTATTGAGATTATCATTTGTTTTTCAACAGGACAATGACCCAACACACCTGCAGGCTGTGTAAGGGCTATTTGACCAAGAAAGAGAGTGATGGAGTGCTGCATCAGATGACCTGGCCTCCACAATCACCTGACCTCAACCCAATTGAGATGGTTTGGGATGAGTTGGACCGCAGAGTGAAGGAAAAGCAGTCAAGAAATACTGAGCATATTTGAGAACTCCTTCAAGACTGTTGGAAAAGCATTCCAGGTGAAGCTGGTTGAGAGAATGCCGCCAAGAGTGTGCAAAGCTTTCATCAAGGAAAAGGGTGGCTACTTTGAAGAATATAAAATCTAAAATATATTTTAATTTGTTTAACACTTTTTGGTTACTACCTGACTCCATATGTGTTATTTCATAGTTTTGATGTCTTCACTATTATTATACAATGTAGAAAATAGTACAAAGAAAGAATAACCCTTGAATGAGTAGGTGTTCTAAAACATTTGACTGGTAGTGTAGTTTAGTCCCATGTATCAGACGGCCAAGTGGAAACAAGGCTGTTTTGGCTCATCTCATTTGCAAAGATGAATAACTTTACAGATATTTCTGATAAACAATGACATTCAAATAAAACCCAGCCTTGAAACCAAATGTAGCATGACAATAATTTGTATGTCATATCATTGGAAAAGACACCGCATTCACATGGATTTGCATGGAATGGGCAGTTAGAATTTGTCACTGCAAGTCCATATATGTCACACTGCCTAAAAAGATGACTTACTGACATAAATTGTGGTGCAACATCACGGGTAAGTTGTGGCCGTTATCTTTCTGCTCAAAAAAAGTGGATTTCTACTGGTGTGGGCATTTTTAAGGATTAGCTCACGAAAGCTTGAACATTGGAGATGTTGTCTCCAACAGCATCGTGCCCCTCCTGAAGGTCTGAAAATAAAGAACAACCCTGGAATGAGTAGGGGTTCTAAAACGTTACCAGAGTAGCCCGCCTTGCCGCCCTTAGGACTAAACCAAGTCGTATAAAAACAGGGGAGGACTTCACTTTACCAGGTAACTAAATTACACACAATTAATAATACACGACATGAATAACCAACACTCAGGCACTGTGAGTATATCCAACATTATTGAAATACAATAACTACAATACAATACAAAACCCCTTTAGTTTACATAACTAACACCAAAACAATTCAAATATTCCTGTGTACATTGACGTTTTACACAGAACTTGACGAAGTTCTATAATCATTGTATCTAACTGGTGGCCCTCCGGCTAATATGCACAGTTGAGGTGAACCAGGAAGTGTACAGTGGGGAGAACAAGTATTTGATACACTGCCGATTTTGCAGGTTTTCCTACTTACAAAGCATGTAGAGGTCTGTAATTTGTATCATAGGTACACTTCAACTGTGAGAGACGGAATCTAAAACACTGTATGTGTTTGTTTATGCAAGTACTTTGGCTGTAAACTTCCACAAAATAATAAATATGTCTGCGTGATTCTGTAACTGTGGTTAATCAATAGTTTGAGTAGGATGTAACAATGTTGACAAACTATAACTAACAAAGCTAGCATGGATCATGTAAAATCTAGCAACGTTAACACAAGCAAACAGCATGGAGCAAGTTAACCCAAGAGACGGAGAGAGAGGAAATACAGTAAATCCCCAACCGTGGGGATTGTACCTGTTCAAACAACACCCTCCAGGGGGCACCCTTTCAGTTTGTTTACCAACTCATAGAATTAAAAGAAGAACAAAATGGAGTTGGCCTCAATGGCGCTGCCCTCACAGACCCCTTAATGGGGCCAGTAAAATGATGCAATGTCTATCTATGTCTCTGTTTCAAACACATGCATTAGAATGCAGTCCTGCAGGAAATGCTGTGGGAATCAGATTGGTGACCACAGTTGAAGTTGGCAAGCCAGCGTGGTTTGTAGAGCTTGCGATGAGGATGTTTATAGTCACACTCATTCGTTGGTCAATACCCTCAAAGACTGAGCCTCACATTTCAACAATGGAGCAAATGACATCACATCCCATGACATTTAGGGGCGGCAGGTAGTCTAGTGGTTAGAGCGTTGGGCCAGTAACCGAAAGGTTGCTCGATTGAATCCCCGATTCCCTGTTCTGCCCCTGAACAAGACGATTCACCGGCTGTTCCTAGGCCGCCATTGTAAATAAGAATTAGTTCTTAACTGACTAGCCTGGTTAAATAAAGGTTATATAACATGCAAATAGCACTTAATTTACCTGATGCATCTGTAGTACTGAAGTCATGATGACTCAGTGGCACAATGAGAGTTCATCAGTGCAGCCAGAAGGCTCACTCTGTATCACTGACTGGTGTGTGCATCCTTAAATTATTATTATTACTGCTGTTGAACAAATGTCCAAATGGTTTAGTCTTTGAGAAGTTAGGAGGGATGTTCATGTTAAATGGGTGTCTGCCCCTTTAAGAGCCCCTGAGACTGGGTTAAGGGAGAGCTGACTAGATAGAGAAACTGCATTTGCAAACAAAGGACGTAATGTAAACTTGACATCTGACGTAAAACCAGAAGAACCAGTTTTAACTGACAATTTTTTTTTTTAACTGGGTCATAAGTTCTCACCAAGGATTTACTTACTGGTGAAAGAGTTATTTAATATTATACTTGTGACCAATCAATGTGAGCGTCTGCTAAATGACTACATTGTAATGTAAATGTAGTGCCATGTATATGTATGTATATTATGTATGTTATGTATTTGTTGTGTTGTTTCCTGTTAGCTCCCCAAGAAGAGTAGCTAATCAGGAATCCTAATTAATACTAAATCTGAGGCCTTATTTGACCTTATTTGGTCATATTTGACCTTATTTGAGTCTACTGTCTTATTTGGATGGACACTACATGTACAACTGGTTAGGGTTGGTTGGTAAAGGATTCTATTTTCAGGTTACTTCTGGTTTGGGTGTGGGTTACCGTGGTGATGTGTGTATAAGTCCATGGAGGTACAGATCAAAGGGCTGTGGCTCCTCCTCCTCATTTGACTAGGCGTGCTGAAGAGATCCACTGGTTTCATTGGAGAGATCTTCATTTGATTGGAAATTGCTTCTAGTGTAGGATAAACTAAATATTTGCTGACACTATTGGAGGAACAATGCGTTTCAGTTCAAATGTAAAGCTGTTTGTTCTCCTTCTCATTGTTGGAATCTTGCTTCTGGGGTATGTATGATTCTATATTTTATGTAATTTCTACTCTGCATGTACTATGTGTGTATGTAAATGGTGTTATTTTGGAGAAACTAAATCTGTATTAAATAAATAGAAGTTGAATTAAAGTGATGTTATAGTACTATTTCATGTCAACTAAGTGTACTAAGTAAAGTATACTGACCCACCTACAAGTGTTTGTAATACCCACCTTATCTACCCACCTTAAACTGTATTTGTAAGATTTTATTTGAGTGTTCTCTATACACATTCGGTGTACTTGTAGTGACACTGAAAGATAATTGCAAATAGTAACGTCACTAGCATATCCCATGTACACTAAAGGTGCACTTTATTTGAAATTTATCTCCAGATAGCTAGGTGGGACAACCACATATCACAGTCATAGTCAGTACATTCATCTTCAGATAGCTAGGTGGGACAACCACATATCACAGTCATAGTCAGTACATTCATCTTCAGATAGCTAGGTGGGACAACCACATGTCATAGTCAGTAGATTCATCTCCAGATAGCTAGGTGGGACAACGACATATCACAGTCATAGTCAGTACATTCGTCTCCAGATAGCTAGGTGGGACAACCACATATCACAGTCATAGTCAGTACATTCATCTTCAGATAGCTAGGTGGGACAACCACATGTCATAGTCAGTAGATTCATCTCCAGATAGCTAGGTGGGACAACCACATATCACAGTCATAGTCAGTACATTCATCTCCAGATAGCTAGGTGGGACAACCACATATCTCAGTCATAGTCAGTACATTCATCTCCAGATAGCTTGGTGAGACAACCACATATCACAGTCATAGTCAGTACATTCATCTCCAGATAGCTAAGTGGGACAACCACATATCACAGTCCTAGTCAGTACATTCATTTTCAGATAGCTAGGTGGGACAACCACATATCACAGTCATAGTCAGTACATTCATCTCCAGATAGCTAGGTGGGACAACCATATATCTCAGGCATAGAAAGAACATTGTTTTCTTCAATAACGTAGCTGTTTGAAGAGGGAGGGTTTCAGATGTTTTCAGAAGATGGGCAGGGACTCTGTTGTCCTAGCTTCAGGGGGAAGATGGTTCCCGCCATTGGGGTGACAGGACAGAGAAGAGTTTGAACTGGGCTGAGAGGGAGGATCAAGAGACCAGAGGTGGCAGAACGGAGTGCTCAGGTTGGAGTGTAGGTTTTGATCAGAACCTGAAGGTAGGGAGGGGCATTTCCTCTTGCTTTACTGTAGGTAAACACCACGGTCTTGTAGTGGAGCTTCAACTGGAAGCCAGTGGAGTGTGTGGAGGAGCGGGGTGACATGAGAGAACTTGGGAAGGTTGGAAGCCAGTGGAGCGTGTGGAGGAGCGGGGTGACATGAGAGAACTTGGGAAGGTTGGAAGCCAGTGGAGTGTGTGGAGGAGCAGGGTGACATGAGAGAACTTAGGAAGGTTGGAAGCCAGTGGAGTGTGTGGAGGAGCAGGGTGACATGAGAGAACTAGGGAAGGTTGGAAGCCAGTGGAGTGTGTGGAGGAGCGGGGTGACATGAGAGAACTTGGGAATGTTGAAAACCACGCGGGCTGCAGTGTTCTGGATTGCAAGGGGTTTGATGGCACAAGCGGGGAGCCCAGCCGACAGCGAGTTATAGTAGTCCAGACGGGAGATGACAAGTGCCTGGATTAGGACCTGCACCGCTTCCAGTGTGAGGGTCGTACTCTACGGGTGTTGTAGAGCAGGGCGGCCCAGACTTTAGTTACATACGATCTGCTTTTTCCACACTCTTCCTAATGCGGTGTACCCCTCCCCTCCTCCCCCCGCCAATATTAAATAAAATGTCACCCTATTGACTGTATGGTTTGCACTGCATGCTGTCAGCTAGCTTAGCATGGTCTGGGTTGTAGCTAGTGATTGCTAGCCTCAAGCAGGTTGTTATGGGTGTAAGATGGCACAGTGATGCCATATGTTGGTAAATGTTCATTACTGCAACTCATGTATTTATACCGGGGTGCTTGAGATACCCGGAGGTGATGTACAGAACAAGGCTGGTTACTCGCATGAATGTCTCTGTCTCGTCATTCAACATACAAACACAGGTGTCCAGGTGATCATCTGTTAGAGTGGACTGCTATTTTGACTTGATCATGTCTGAAAGTGTTGACTCACAAAGCTAGTTAGATCCAAAAAAATGCTGTCAAGTACATGGCAACTTTTCTCATGTTTGGATATTTCTCCTCCACGATAAGGTTCCAAAAGTGTTCCCCCTGATGCCCTCGATTTGATTTGGAGGTCGCTTTGCAGTGTCAAATTTTCACTCTCGACGGCTGATGTTTCCTAATGAAACAATTGTGCTATTTTTTGTTGCAATTTCATCAACATCAACTTCCACACCAAACGGAAAGAACATAAATGTTGCCAGAGGTTCCAGGATCGCAAAGTCTTGAAAGCGTCAGTCAAAGTCTGCGATAATGTTGTTCACCTGTTCAACGTATCAACCACAGTCACAAATTGCAAGTGCTTTACCCTGTCTTTCGAGCTCTGACATCATATTTTTAGAAATTCCTCAGTTCATGTCGCTGCAATTGGGAGTGTGACACTGTGGAGTTGTCAACCATGATGAAGAGGTCTTTGAGCGTGCTATACCTCACCCTCGTCTAACTAGGACTCCCCTCCCCGAAGGCCCTACTTCCTGGGAGGAAGAGCTCCTCCGTCTTGCCGAGGTTGAGCTTGAGGTGGTGGGCCGACATCCAAGCTGAGATCAGATCCTCTCCAGGAAGTAGGGCCTTCAAATGTGCTTATAATTGATAAACTTGAGAATGGAATTCAAAACACAGCGCTGTGAAAACAATTAAGAAGTTTGAGTTTGGGAAACACTGAGATCCTTTGCACAATGTAGCCTAGTCAGATCTCTAATGTTTGGCCTAACGTGGAAATGCAATGCATCAATGGAACGCAATTAAAGGATCTAAAGATACTGCGTGTTAAAACTTTATTAAAGGGGACAAAACTTATAATGGGAAGAAATGTTTAAAACGCATCTAAAATGCCAAACTTGCTCAATGACTTTCAGAATGCTTATGAATCTGTACTAGAGCTGGTCACAGAGGAGGAACAGGAGAATGACTTTCAGAATGCTCATGAATCTGTATTAGAGCTGGTCACAGAGGAGGAACAGGGAAATGACTTTCAGAATGCTCATGAATCTGTACTAGAGCTGGGCACAGAGGAGGAACAGGGAAATGACTTTCAGAATGCTCATGAATCCGTACTAGAGCTGGTCACAGAGGAGAAACAGGGAAATGACTTTCAGAATGCTCATGAATCCGTACTAGAGCTGGTCACAGAGGAGAAACAGGGAAATGACTTTCAGAATGCTCATGAATCTGTACTAGAGCTGGTCACAGAGGAAGGACAGGAAAATGACTTTCAGAATGCTCATGAATCTGTACTAGAGCTGGTCACAGAGGAGGGACAGGAAACTGACTTTCAGAATGCTCATGAATCTGTACTAGAGCTGGTCACAGAGGAGGGACAGGAAAATGACTTTCAGAATGCTCATGAATCTGTACTAGAGCTGGTCACAGAGGAGGGACAGGAAAATAACTTTCAGAATGCTCATGAATCTGTGCTAGAGCTGGTCACAGAGGAGGAACAGGAAAATGACTTTCAGAATGCTCATGAATCCGTACTAGAGCTGGTCACAGAGGAGAAACAGGGAAATTACTTTCAGAATGCTCATGAATCTGTACTAGAGCTGGTCACAGAGGAAGGACAGGAAAATGACTTTCAGAATGCTCATGAATCTGTACTAGAGCTGGTCACAGAGGAGGGACAGGAAACTGACTTTCAGAATGCTCATGAATCTGTACTAGAGCTGGTCACAGAGGAGGGACAGGAAAATGACTTTCAGAATGCTCATGAATCTGTACTAGAGCTGGTCACAGAGGAGGGACAGGAAAATGACTTTCAGAATGCTCATGAATCTGTGCTAGAGCTGGTCACAGAGGAGGAACAGGAAAATGACTTTCAGAATGCTCATGAATCTGTGCTAGAGCTGGTCACAGAGGAGGAACAGGAAAATGACTTTCAGAATTCTCATGAATCTGTGCTAGAGCTGGTCACAGAGGAGGAACAGGAAAATGACTTTCAGAATGCTCATGAATCTGTAATAGAGCTAGTCACAGAGGAGGAACAGGAAAATGACTTTCAGAATGCTCATGAATCTGTAATAGAGCTAGTCACAGAGGAGGACCAGGAAAATGACTTTCAGAATGCTCATGAATCTGTACTAGAGCTGGTCACAGAGGAGGAACAGGGAAAGGACTTTCAGAATGCTCATGAATCTGTAATAGAGCTAGTCACAGAGGAGGAACAGGGAAATGACTTTCAGAATGCTCATGAATCTGTACTAGAGCTAGTCACAGAGGAGGAACAGGAAAATGACTTTCAGAATGCTCATGAATCTGTACTAGAGCTGGTCACAGAGGAGGAACAGGAAAATGACTTTCAGAATGATCATGAATCTGTACTAGAGCTGGGCACAGAGGAGGGACAGGAAAATGACTTTCAGAATGCTCATGAATCTGTACTAGAGCTGGTCACAGAGGAGGGACAGGAAAATGACTTTCAGAATGCTCATGAATCTGTGCTAGAGCTGGTCACAGAGGAGGAACAGGAAAATGACTATCAGAATGCTCATGAATCTGTGCTAGAGCTGGTCACAGAGGAGGAACAGGAAAATGACTATCAGAATGCTCTTGAATCTGTACTAGAGCTGGTCACAGAGGAGAAACAGGAAAATGACTTTCAGAATGCTCATGAATCTGTGCTAGAGCTGGTCACAGAGGAGGAACAGGAAAATGACTATCAGAATGCTCATGAATCTGTGCTAGAGCTGGTCACAGAGGAGGAACAGGAAAATGACTTTCAGAATGCTCATGAATCTGTACTAGAGCTGGTCACAGAGGAGGAACAGGAAAATGACTTTCAGAATGCTCATGAATCTGTACTAGAGCTGGTCACAGAGGAGGAACAGGAAAATGACTATCAGAATGCTCTTGAATCTGTACTAGAGCTGGTCACAAAGGGGGAACAGGATAATGACTATCAGAATGCTCATGAATCTGTGCTAGAGCTGGTCACAGAGGAGGAACAGGAAAATGACTATCAGAATGCTCATGAATCTGTGCCAGAGCTGGTCACAGAGGAGGAACAGGAAAATGACTTTCAGAATGCTCATGAATCTGTAATAGAGCTAGTCACAGAGGAGGAACAGGGAAAGGACTTTCAGAATGCTCATGAATCTGTACTAGAGCTAGTCACAGAGGAGGAACAGGGAAATGACTATCAGAATGCTCTTGAATCTGTACTAGAGCTGGTCACAGAGGAGGAACAGGAAAATGACTTTCAGAATGCTCATGAATCTGTACTAGAGCTGGTCACAGAGGAGGAACAGGGAAATGAGAGCATGAAATTCTGCTACGCACAATGGGGCAGGAGAGTCCTACCATGAGCTTTGAGATATCTGGATTAGAAATTGGCAACGTGGAAGGTGACACATTTCTTACATTACCAAAGGTCTACACCCAGAGTAACATCCCAGTGACAAGAGAGAAGGTAATGTAAGGATAGTGTAAGCAAACTTGTGCAGCCCATAATTTGTAACTCGACTCAACTACGCTGGATCACCATTTTAAGTAGCTAACTGCATTACTGCGTTGCCTAATTGTGTAGGATATAAATTAGGCTTCAAAGACAATCTGCACATCTGATGTGGATGAAAAGCAGCGTAAGCAGCACATGTTGTGTAATAAATTAAATGCTTTTCATGACAGACTTTAACTGATTCTCTACTCTCTTCTGGAAGGTATGTTCACTACAGCTTCTTCAATGAAAGGCTCAATGGGTAAGCCCAAGTTTCTGTTCATTTATTACACCTTAATGATGCTATACTGTGCTATGGATTTTCTGATTTGATTCTTATTCACAGGGTTTGGTTTGAGGCTTCCAACAGAGATATCCCAGTTGATGAGGACCAGAGGAACACCAGGTTAGTTGATATAAACTGAGAAATCCTCCCAACAAGTCATGATACTTGGTACTTCTAAACACTCTTTCCTATTTCCTTAATGTTACCCGTTAAATAATTTACAGAGATGTACTGTACACAGTTACTAGTGGTTCTAATGGCTTATTATGGGATTACATTCAGTCATTCAACACCTTAATGCGCTCCTAAACACTATAGACCTGACAGGACAAGCTGAGAAACTAATATTTAGAACTTCACAGTCAAATCTATCATTTCTCTCAAGGGTATTATTGGCTGTTGATAGATGGTGTCTAACATCTTCATGGCACCAATAAGGATGTGAACAAGTCATATTGTGATGTTGGTTCATCGTTGCTGTTACACTACACTATTATTAAGAAGAGCATACGACAGTTCCTGGAGGATCAAAACCCTCTCGTAGGCCTTCAACGTAGCAAACTTAACGGCCTGCTGATGGGCCATCAACAAGCTTCCCCTTGTATTCAAACTGGTTCGGAGCTACAATTAGAGAAAACCAACTAATTATAGTCCCACTAAAAGCAAACCAACAACCATCAACTTTGGTTCCAACAAACCCAGACCCATCAGAAATACCCAACCCCATGACCCATCAGAAATACCCGACCACAGACCCATCAGAAATACCCAACCCCATGACCCATCAGAAATACCCAACCCCAGACCCATCAGAAATACCCAACCCCATGACCCATCAGAAATACCCGACCCCATGACCCGACTAGCAATGTAAATCAGTCTGATGTTGTCCCGATGGCATGCAAAGGGTCTGGGGGCATTTTCTCTCAGATTGTTTGCTATAGTTGAATCAGGGTTTGATTATTTGTTACAATGTATTTTTTCCATTTGGTTGTTTTCACGTTGTTAAAAATTGTCAAGCAATCTACAATACTTGAACAAAACCATGTGTGTATCGGATGTCACACCGCTTGCTCAGTGAATACCAGTTCCTCCTAATTCGGCTCACACCGAGGCTGGAGCCTGTTGGACGTACTGCCAGATTCTCTAAAAGGACGTTGGAGGCGGCTTATGGTAGAGAAATTAACATTAAATTATCTGGCGGCAGCTCTGGTTGACATTCCTGCAGTCAGCATTTAAATTGCAGACTCCCTCAAAACTTGAGACCTCTGTGGTATTGTGTTGTGGGACAAAACTTCACATTTTAGGGTGGCCTTTTAGTGTCCCCAGTACAAGGTGCACCTGTGTAACAATCACGCTGTTTAATCAGCTTCTTGATATGCCACACCTGTCAGGTGGATGGAGTATATCTTGGCAAATGAGAAATGATCACCAACAGGGATATAAATGCATTTGAAAGAAATACGCTTTTTGTGCATTTCTGGGGGAAAAGATTCAGCTCTTGAAACATGGGACCAACACTTAACATGTTGCATTTACACACTGAGTGTACAAAACATTAAGGACACCGTGTCTTTCCATGACATAAACTGACAGGTGAATCCAGGTGAAAGCTATGATCCCTTATTGATGTCACTTGCTAAATCCACTTCAATCAGTGTAGATGAAGGAGAGGAGACAGGTTAAAGAAGGATTTTGAAACTTTGCGACAATTGTACATGGATTGCATATGACAGCTTGATGAAAACCAGTCAATATTCAGGTCCCCAAGAAAGTAGTCTATGTTTACCGTCACATATACTATCAAGCATCTCACACACATTGTCTAGATACTGACTGTTAGCACTTGGTGACCTATATAAATACCCATTAAAGGCTTTAGATGAGGCAGGGAAACCTGCCACCTCTTCAATAACACTTGACATGAGATATTCTCTAAGCATTACAGGTAAATGGCTCTGAATATATACAGCAACACCTCCCCCATAAGAATTCCTGTCTCTTCTGTAGATGTTATTTCCTTATTGCTACTGCTGTATCATTAAAGGAATTATCTTAGTGAGTCTCATAAATGGCTAATATACAGAATATTATCTGATGTTGGCAAGTTATTGATTTAATAAATCATATTTTTAAGGCTACATAAACAGTGCATTCAGGACGTATTCAGACTCCTTGACTTTTGACACATTTTATTACATTACAGCCTCATTCTAAAATGGATTACATGGTTTTCCCCCTCATCAATCTACACACAATACCTCTTTATGACAAAGCAACAAAATGTTTTTTAGAAATTCAGTTGTCCTAATGGGGAATCAGCATACAGTTGTCCTAATGGAGAATCAGCATACAGTTGTCCTAATGGGGAATCAGTATACAGTTGTCCTAATGAGGAATCAGCATACAGTTGTCCTAATGGGGAATCAGCATACAGTTGTCCTAATGGGGAATCAGCATACAGTTGTCCTAATGGGGAATCAGTATACAGTTGTCCTAATGGGGAATCAGCATACAGTTGTCCTAATGGGGAATCAGCATACAGTTGTCCTAATGGGGAATCAGCATACAGTTGTCCTAATGGGGAATCAGTATACAGTTGTCCTAATGGAGAATCAGTATACAGTTGTCCTAATGGGGAATCAGTATACAGTTGTCCTAATGGGGAATCAGTATACAGTTGTCCTAATGGAGAATCAGCATACAGTTGTCCTAATGGGGAATCAGCATACAGTTGTCCTAATGGGGAATCAGTATACAGTTGTCCTAATGGGGAATCAGCATACAGTTGTCCTAATGGAGAATCAGTATACAGTTGTCCTAATGGGGAATCAGCATACAGTTGTCCTAATGGGGAATCAGCATACAGTTGTCCTAATGGGGAATCAGCATACAGTTGTCCTAATGGAGAATCAGCAGGAAGTTGTCCTAATGGGGAATCAGCATACAGTTGTCCTAATGGGGAATCAGCATACAGTTGGCCTCATGGGGAATCAGCAGACAGTTGTCCTAATGGGGAATCAGCATACAGTTGTCCTAATGGGGAATCAGTATACAGTTGTCCTAATGGGGAATCAGTATACAGTTGTCCTAATGGGGAATCAGCAGACAGTTGTCCTAATGGAGAATCAGCAGACAGTTGTCCTAATGGGGAATCAGTATACAGTTGTCCTAATGGGGAATCAGCATACAGTTGTCCTAATGGGGAATCAGCATACAGTTGTCCTAATGGGGAATCAGCATACAGTTGTCCTAATGGGGAATCAGCATACAGTTGTCCTAATAAGGAATCAGTATACAGTTGTCATAATGGGGAATCAGTATACAGTTGTCCTAATGGGGAATCAGTATACAGTTGTCCTAATGGGGAATCAGTATACAGTTGTCCTAATGGGGAATCAGCAGACAGTTGTCCTAATGGGGAATCAGCATACAGTTGTCCTAATGGGGAATCAGCATACAGTTGTCCTAATGGGGAATCAGCATACAGTTGTCCTAATGGGGAATCAGTATACAGTTGTCCTAATGGAGAATCAGCATACAGTTGTCCTAATGGGGAATCAGCATACAGTTGTCCTAATGGGGAATCAGCATACAGTTGTCCTAATGGGGAATCAGCATACAGTTGTCCTAATGGGGAATCAGCATACAGTTGTCCTAATGGGGAATCAGCATACAGTTGTCCTAATGGGGATTCAGCATACAGTTGTCCTAATGGGGAATCAGCATACAGTTGTCCTAATGGGGAATCAGCATACAGTTGTCCTAATGGGGAATCAGCATACAGTTGTCCTAATGGGGAATCAGCATACAGTTGTCCTAATGGGGAATCAGCATACAGTTGTCCTAATGGGGAATCAGCATACAGTTGTCCTAATGGGGAATCAGCATACAGTTCCTAATGGGGAATCAGCATACAGTTGTCCTAATGGAGAATCAGCAAGAAGTTGTCCTAATGGGGAATCAGCATACAGTTGTCCTAATGGGGAATCAGCATACAGTTGGCCTCATGGGGAATCAGCAGACAGTTGTCCTAATGGGGAATCAGCATACAGTTGTCCTAATGGGGAATCAGTATACAGTTGTCCTAATGGGGAATCAGTATACAGTTGTCCTAATGGGGAATCAGCAGACAGTTGTCCTAATGGAGAATCAGCAGATAGTTGTCCTAATGGGGAATCAGTATACAGTTGTCCTAATGGGGAATCAGCATACAGTTGTCCTAATGGGGAATCAGCATACAGTTGTCCTAATGGGGAATCAGCATACAGTTGTCCTAATGGGGAATCAGCATACAGTTGTCCTAATGGGGAATCAGTATACAGTTGTCCTAATGGGGAATCAGTATACAGTTGTCCTAATGGGGAATCAGTATACAGTTGTCCTAATGGGGAATCAGTATACAGTTGTCCGAATGGGGAATCAGCATACAGTTGTCCTAATGGGGAATCAGTATACAGTTGTCCTAATGGGGAATCAGTATACAGTTGTCCTAATGGGGAATCAGTATACAGTTGTCCTAATGGGGAATCAGTATACAGTTATCCTAATGGGGAATCAGTATACAGTTGTCCGAATGGGGAATCAGCATACAGTTGTCCTAATGGGGAATCAGCATACAGTTGTCCTAATGGGGAATCAGTATACAGTTGTCCTAATGGAGAATCAGCATACAGTTGTCCTAATGGGGAATCAGCATACAGTTGTCCTAATGGAGAATCAGCATACAGTTGTCCTAATGGGGAATCAGCATACAGTTGTCCTAATGGGGAATCAGCATACAGTTGTCCTAATGGGGAATCAGCATACAGTTGTCCTAATGGGGATTCAGCATACAGTTGTCCTAATGGGGAATCAGCATACAGTTGTCCTAATGGGGAATCAGCATACAGTTGTCCTAATGGGGAATCAGCATACAGTTGTCCTAATGGGGAATCAGCATACAGTTGTCCTAATGGGGAATCAGCATACAGTTGTCCTAATGGGGAATCAGCATACAGTTGTCCTAATGGGGAATCAGCATACAGTTGTCCTAATGGGGAATCAGCATACAGTTGTCCTAATGGGGAATCAGCATACAGTTGTCCTAATGGGGAATCAGCATACAGTTGTCCTAATGGGGAATCAGCAGACAGTTGTCCTAATGGGGAATCAGCATACAGTTGTCCTAATGGGGAATCAGCATACAGTTGTCCTAATGGGGAATCAGCATACAGTTGTCCTAATGGGGAATCAGCATACAGTTGTCCTAATGGGGAATCAGCATACAGTTGTCCTAATGGGGAATCAGCAGACAGTTGTCCTAATGGGGAATCAGCATCCAGTTGTCCTAATGGAGAATCAGCAGACAGTTGTCCTAATGGAGAATCAGCAGACAGTTGTCCTAATGGGGAATCAGCATACAGTTGTCCTAATGGGGAATCAGTATACAGTTGTCCTAATGGGGAATCAAGATACAGTTGTCCTAATGGGGAATCAGCATACAGTTGTCCTAATGGGGAATCAGCATACAGTTGTCCTAATGGGGAATCAGCATACAGTTGTCCTAATGGGGAATCAGTATACAGTTGTCCTAATGGGGAATCAGTATACAGTTGTCCTAATGGGGAATCAGCATACAGTTGTCCTAATGGGGAATCAGCATACAGTTGTCCTAATGGAGAATCAGCATACAGTTGTCCTAATGGGGAATCAGCATACAGTTGTCTTAATGGGGAATCAGAATACAGTTGTCCTAATGGGGAATCAGCATACAGTTGTCCTAATGGGGAATCAGCATATAGTTGTCCTAATGGGGAACAGCATACAGTTGTCCTAATGGAGAATCAGCAGACAGTTGTCCTAATGGGGAATCAGCATACAGTTGCCCTAATGGGGAATCAGCATACAGTTGTCCTAATGGGGAATCAGTATACAGTTGTCCTAATGGAGAATCAGCATACAGTTGTCCTAATGGGGAATCAGCATACAGTTGTCCTAATGGGGAATCAGCATACAGTTGTCCTAATGGGGAATCAGCAGACAGTTGTCCTAATGGGGAATCAGTATACAGTTGTCCTAATGGGGAATCAGCATACAGTTGTCCTAATGGGGAATCAGTTGACAGTTGTCCTAATGGGGAATCAGTATACAGTTGTCCTAATGGGGAATCAGTATACAGTTGTCCTAATGGGGAATCAGCATACAGTTGTCCTAATGGGGAATCAGTATACAGTTGTCCTAATGGGGAATCAGCATACAGTTGTCCTAATGGGGAATCAGCATACAGTTGTCCTAATGGGGAATCAGCATACAGTTGTCCTAATGGGGAATCAGCAGACAGTTGTCCCAATGGGGAATCAGTATACAGTTGTCCTAATGGGGAATCAGCAGACAGTTGTCCTAATGGGGAATCAGCATACAGTTGTCCTAATGGGGAATCAGCATACAGTTGTCCTAATGGGGAATCAGTATACAGTTGTCCTAATGGGGAATCAGCATACAGTTGTCATAATGGAATCAGCAGACAGTTGTCCTAATGGAGAATCAGTATACAGTTGTCCTAATGGGGAATCAGCATACAGTTGTCCTAATGGGGAATCAGCATACAGTTGTCCTAATGGGGAATCAGCATACAGTTGTCCTAATGGGGAATCAGCATACAGTTGTCCTAATGGGGAATCAGTATACAGTTGTCCTAATGGGGAATCAGTATACAGTTGTCCTAATGGGGAATCAGTATACAGTTGTCCTAATGGGGAATCAGTATACAGTTGTCCGAATGGGGAATCAGCATACAGTTGTCCTAATGGGGAATCAGCATACAGTTGTCCTAATGGGGAATCAGTATACAGTTGTCCTAATGGGGAATCAGTATACAGTTGTCCTAATGGGGAATCAGTATACAGTTATCCTAATGGGGAATCAGTATACAGTTGTCCGAATGGGGAATCAGCATACAGTTGTCCTAATGGGGAATCAGCATACAGTTGTCCTAATGGGGAATCAGTATACAGTTGTCCTAATGGAGAATCAGCATACAGTTGTCCTAATGGGGAATCAGCATACAGTTGTCCTAATGGAGAATCAGCATACAGTTGTCCTAATGGGGAATCAGCATACAGTTGTCCTAATGGGGAATCAGCATACAGTTGTCCTAATGGGGAATCAGCATACAGTTGTCCTAATGGGGATTCAGCATACAGTTGTCCTAATGGGGAATCAGCATACAGTTGTCCTAATGGGGAATCAGCATACAGTTGTCCTAATGGGGAATCAGCATACAGTTGTCCTAATGGGGAATCAGCATACAGTTGTCCTAATGGGGAATCAGCATACAGTTGTCCTAATGGGGAATCAGCATACAGTTGTCCTAATGGGGAATCAGCATACAGTTGTCCTAATGGGGAATCAGCATACAGTTGTCCTAATGGGGAATCAGCATACAGTTGTCCTAATGGGGAATCAGCATACAGTTGTCCTAATGGGGAATCAGCAGACAGTTGTCCTAATGGGGAATCAGCATACAGTTGTCCTAATGGGGAATCAGCATACAGTTGTCCTAATGGGGAATCAGCATACAGTTGTCCTAATGGGGAATCAGCATACAGTTGTCCTAATGGGGAATCAGCATACAGTTGTCCTAATGGGGAATCAGCAGACAGTTGTCCTAATGGGGAATCAGCATCCAGTTGTCCTAATGGAGAATCAGCAGACAGTTGTCCTAATGGAGAATCAGCAGACAGTTGTCCTAATGGGGAATCAGCATACAGTTGTCCTAATGGGGAATCAGTATACAGTTGTCCTAATGGGGAATCAAGATACAGTTGTCCTAATGGGGAATCAGCATACAGTTGTCCTAATGGGGAATCAGCATACAGTTGTCCTAATGGGGAATCAGCATACAGTTGTCCTAATGGGGAATCAGTATACAGTTGTCCTAATGGGGAATCAGTATACAGTTGTCCTAATGGGGAATCAGCATACAGTTGTCCTAATGGGGAATCAGCATACAGTTGTCCTAATGGAGAATCAGCATACAGTTGTCCTAATGGGGAATCAGCATACAGTTGTCTTAATGGGGAATCAGAATACAGTTGTCCTAATGGGGAATCAGCATACAGTTGTCCTAATGGGGAATCAGCATATAGTTGTCCTAATGGGGAACAGCATACAGTTGTCCTAATGGAGAATCAGCAGACAGTTGTCCTAATGGGGAATCAGCATACAGTTGCCCTAATGGGGAATCAGCATACAGTTGTCCTAATGGGGAATCAGTATACAGTTGTCCTAATGGAGAATCAGCATACAGTTGTCCTAATGGGGAATCAGCATACAGTTGTCCTAATGGGGAATCAGCATACAGTTGTCCTAATGGGGAATCAGCAGACAGTTGTCCTAATGGGGAATCAGCATACAGTTGTCCTAATGGGGAATCAGCATACAGTTGTCCTAATGGGGAATCAGTTGACAGTTGTCCTAATGGGGAATCAGTATACAGTTGTCCTAATGGGGAATCAGTATACAGTTGTCCTAATGGGGAATCAGCATACAGTTGTCCTAATGGGGAATCAGTATACAGTTGTCCTAATGGGGAATCAGCATACAGTTGTCCTAATGGGGAATCAGCATACAGTTGTCCTAATGGGGAATCAGCATACAGTTGTCCTAATGGGGAATCAGCAGACAGTTGTCCCAATGGGGAATCAGTATACAGTTGTCCTAATGGGGAATCAGCAGACAGTTGTCCTAATGGGGAATCAGCATACAGTTGTCCTAATGGGGAATCAGCATACAGTTGTCCTAATGGGGAATCAGTATACAGTTGTCCTAATGGGGAATCAGCATACAGTTGTCCTAATGGAATCAGCAGACAGTTGTCCTAATGGAGAATCAGTATACAGTTGTCCTAATGGGGAATCAGCAGACAGTTGTCCTAATGGGGAATCAGCAGACAGTTGTCCTAATGGGGAATCAGTATACAGTTGTCCTAATGGGGAATACAGTTGTCCTAATGGGGAATCAGTATACAGTTGTCCTAATGGGGAATCAGCATACAGTTGTCCTAATGGGGAATCAGCATACAGTTGTCCTAATGGAATCAGCAGACAGTTGTCCTAATGGGGAATCAGTATACAGTTGTCCTAATGGGGAATCAGCATACAGTTGTCCTAATGGGGAATCAGCATGCAGTTGTCCTAATGGGGAATCAGCATACAGTCGTCCTAATGGAGAATCAGCATACAGTTGTCCTAATGGGGAATCAGCATACAGTTGTCCTAATGGGGAATCAGCATGCAGTTGTCCTAATGGGGAATCAGCATACAGTTGTCCTAATGGGGAATCAGCAGACAGTTGTCCTAATGAGGAATCAGCATACAGTTGTCCTAATGGGGAATCAGCATACAGTTGTCCTAATGCAGAATCAGCAGGAAGTTGTCCTAATGGGGAATCAGCATACAGTTGTCCTAATGGGGAATCAGCATACAGTTGTCCTAATGGGGAATCAGCATACAGTTGTCCTAATGGGGAATCAGCATACAGTTGTCCTAATGGGGAATCAGCATACAGTTGTCCTAATGGGGAATCAGTATACAGTTGTCCTAATTGGGAATCAGTATACAGTTGTCCTAATGGGGAATCAGCAGACAGTTGTCCTAATGGAGAATCAGCAGACAGTTGTCCTAATGGGGAATCAGTATACAGTTGTCCTAATGGGGAATCAGCATACAGTTGTCCTAATGGGGAATCAGCATACAGTTGTCCTAATGGAGAATCAGCATACAGTTGTCCTAATGGGGAATCAGCATACAGTTGTCCTAATGGGGAATCAGCATACAGTTGTCCTAATGGGGAATCAGCATACAGTTGTCCTAATGGGGAATCAGCATACAGTTGTCCTAATGGGGAATCAGTATACAGTTGTCCTAATGGGGATTCAGCATACAGTTGTCCTAATGGGGAATCAGCATACAGTTGTCCTAATGGGGAATCAGCATACAGTTGTCCTAATGGGGAATCAGCATACAGTTGTCCTAATGGGGAATCAGCATACAGTTGTCCTAATGGGGAATCAGCATACAGTTGTCCTAATGGGGAATCAGCATACAGTTGTCCTAATGGGGAATCAGCATACAGTTGTCCTAATGGGGAATCAGCATACAGTTGTCCTAATGGGGAATCAGCATACAGTTGTCCTAATGGGGAATACAGTTGTCCTAATGGGGAATCAGCAGACAATTGTCCTAATGGGGAATCAGCATACAGTTGTCCTAATGGGGAATCAGCATACAGTTGTCCTAATGGGGAATCAGCAGACAGTTGTCCTAATGGGGAATCAGCATACAGTTGTCCTAATGGGGAATCAGCATACAGTTGTCCTAATGGGGAATACAGTTGTCCTAATGGGGAATCAGTATACAGTTGTCCTAATGGGGAATCAGCATACAGTTGTCCTAATGGGGAATCAGCATACAGTTGTCCTAATGGGGAATCAGCAGACAGTTGTCCTAATGGGGAATCAGCATACAGTTGTCCTAATGGGGAATCAGCATACAGTTGTCCTAATGGGGAATCAGCAGACAGTTGTCCTAATGGGGAATCAGCATACAGTTGTCCTAATGGGGAATCAGCATACAGTTGTCCTAATGGGGAATCAGTATACAGTTGTCCTAATGGGGAATCAGCATACAGTTGTCCTAATGGGGAATCAGCATACAGTTGTCCTAATGGGGAATCAGCATACAGTTGTTCTAATGGGGAATCAGCATACAGTTGTCCTAATGGGGAATACAGTTGTCCTAATGGGGAATCAGTATACAGTTGTCCTAATGGGGAATCAGCATACAGTTGTCCTAATGGGGAATCAGCATACAGTTGTCCTAATGGGGAATCAGCATACAGTTGTCCTAATGGGGAATCAGCATACAGTTGTCCTAATGGGGAATCAGTATACAGTTGTCCTAATGGGGAATCAGCATACAGTTGTCCTAATGGGGAATCAGTATACAGTTGTCCTAATGGGGAATCAGTATACAGTTGTCCTAATGGAGAATCAGTATACAGTTGTCCTAATGGAGAATCAGCAGACAGTTGTCCTAATGGGGAATCAGCATTCAGTTGTCCTAATGGGGAATCAGCATTCAGTTGTCCTAATGGGGAATCAGCATACAGTTGTCCTAATGGAGAATCAGCATACAGTTGTCCTAATGGGGAATCAGTATACTGTTGTCCTAATGGGGAATCAGCAGACAGTTGTCCTAATGGGGAATCAGCATACAGTCGTCCTAATGGGGAATCAGCATACAGTCGTCCTAATGGGGAATCAGCATACAGTTGTCCGGACTTCACAAAGCCATGGAGGTGAACAGAAACAGAAAAAAAAGGAACAGTTGCAATGGATTGAATGGACTGAAATGGAATGGACCCCTCTTGCAAATCAAATCAAATCAAAGTTTATTTGTCACGTGCGTTGAATATAACAGGTGACCAGGGCCCATACAACCTTACAGTGAAATGCTTACTTACAGGCTCTAACCAACAGTGCAAAAAGGTATTAGGTGAACAGCAGGTAAGAAAATAAATAAAAACAACAGTAAAAAGACAGTGAAAAATAACAGTAGAGAGGCTACATACAGTAGAGAGGCTACATACAGTAGAGAGGCTATATACAGTAGACAGGCTATATACAGTAGAGAGGCTATATACAGTAGAGAGGCTATATACAGTAGAGAGGCTATATACAGTAGAGAGGCTATATACAGTAGAGAGGCTACATACAGTAGAGAGGCTACATACAGTAGAGAGGCTATATACAGTAGAGAGGCTATATACAGTAGAGAGGCTATATACAGTAGAGAGGCTATATACAGTCGAGAGGCTATATACAGTCGAGAGGCTATATACAGTAGAGAGGCTATATACAGTAGAGAGGCTATATACAGTAGAGAGGCTATATACAGTAGAGAGGCTATATACAGTAGAGAGGCTATATACAGTAGACAGGCTATATACAGTAGAGAGGCTATATACAGTAGAGAGGCTATATACAGTAGAGAGGCTATATACAGTAGAGAGGCTACATACAGTAGAGAGGCTATATACAGTAGAGAGGCTATATACAGTAGAGAGGCTATATACAGTAGACAGGCTATATACAGTAGAGAGGCTATATACAGTAGAGAGGCTATATACAGTAGAGAGGCTATATACAGTAGAGAGGCTATATACAGTCGAGAGGCTATATACAGTAGAGAGGCTATATACAGTAGAGAGGCTATATACAGTAGAGAGGCTATATACAGTAGACAGGCTATATACAGTAGAGAGGCTATATACAGTAGAGAGGCTATATACAGTAGCGAGGCTATATACAGTAGAGAGGCTATATACAGCAGAGAGGCTATATACAGTAGAGAGGCTATATACAGTAGAGAGGCTATATACAGTAGAGAGGCTATATACAGTCGAGAGGCTATATACAGTCGAGAGGCTATATACAGTAGAGAGGCTATATACAGTAGAGAGGCTATATACAGTAGAGAGGCTATATACAGTAGACAGGCTATATACAGTAGAGAGGCTATATACAGTAGAGAGGCTATATACAGTAGCGAGGCTATATACAGTAGAGAGGCTATATACAGCAGAGAGACTATATACAGTAGAGAGGCTATATACAGTAGAGAGGCTATATACAGTGGCGAGGCTATATACAGTAGAGAGGCTATATACAGTAGAGAGGCTATATACAGCAGAGAGACTATATACAGTAGAGAGGCTATATACAGTAGAGAGGCTACATACAGTAGAGAGGCTATATACAGTAGAGAGGCTATATACAGTAGAGAGGCTATATACAGTAGAGAGACTATATACAGTAGAGAGGCTACATACAGTAGAGAGGCTACATACAGTAGAGAGGCTACATACAGTAGAGAGACTATATACAGTAGGGAGGCTACATTCAGTAGAGAGGCTACATACAGTAGAGAGGCTATATACAGTAGACAGGCTACATACAGTAGAGAGGCTACATACAGTAGCGAGGCTATATACAGTAGAGAGGCTATATACAGTAGAGAGGCTACATTCAGTAGAGAGGCTACATACAGTAGAGAGGCTATATACAGTAGAGAGGCTATATACAGTAGAGAGGCTATATACAGTAGAGAGGCTATATACAGTAGAGAGGCTACATTCAGTAGAGAGGCTATATACAGTAGAGAGGCTATATACAGTAGAGGCTATATACAGTAGAGAGGCTATATACAGTGGCGAGGCTATAAAAGTAGCGAGGCTACATACAGACACCGGTTAGTGAGGCTGATTGAGGTAGTATGTACATGTAGACATGGTTAAAGTGACTATGCATATATGATCAACAGAGAGTAGCAGTAGCGTAAAAGAGGTGTTGACGGGTGGTGGGTGGCGGGACACAATGCAGATAGACCGGTTAGACAATGTGCGGGGGCACTGGTTGGTCGGGCCAATTGAGGTATTATGTACATGAATGTATAGTTAAAGTGACTATGCATATATGATAAACAGAGATTAGCAGCAGCGTAAAAAGAGGGTTTGGGGGGTGGCACACAATGCAAATAGTCCGTGTAGCCATTTGATTACCTGTTCAGGAGTCTATTGGCTTGGGGGTAAAAACTGTTGAGAAGCCTTTTTGTCCTAGACTTGGCACTCCGGTAGCGCTTGCCATGCGGTAGTAGAGAGAACAGTCTATGACTGGGGTGGCTGGGGTCTTTGACAATTGTTAGGGTCTTCCTCTGACATCGCCTGGTATAGAGGTTCTGGATGGCAGCCAGCTTAGCCTCAGAGATGTTCTGGGCCGTACGCACTACCCTCTGTAGTGCCTTGTGGTCGGAGACCGAGCAATTGCCGTACCAGGCAGGGATGCAACCAGTCAGGATGCTCTCGATGTTGCAGCTGTAGAACCTTTTGAGGATCCATCGGAAATACCCAAACCCATGACCCATTAGAAATACCCAACCCCATGACCCATCAGAAATACCCAAGCCCATGACCCATCAGAAATACCCAAGCCCATGACCCATCAGAAATACCCAACCCCAGACCCATCAGTAATACCCAACCCCATGACCCATCAGAAATACCCAACCCCAAGACCCATCAGAAATACCCAACCCCAGACCCATCAGAAATACCCAACCCCAGACCCATCAGAAATACCCAACCCCATGACCCATCAGAAATACCCAACCCCAGACCCATCAGAAATACCCAACCCCAGACCCATCAGAAATACCCAACCCCAGACCCATCAGAAATACCCAACCCCAGACCCATCAGAAATACCCAACCCCATGACCCATCAGAAATACCCAACCCCAGACCCATCAGAAATACCCAACCCCAGACCCATCAGAAATACCCAACCCCAGACCCATCAGAAATACCCAACCCCAGACCCATCAGAAATACCCATCCCCATGACCCATCAGAAATACCCAACCCCATGACCCATCAGAAATACCCGACCCCACGACCCGACTAGCAATGTAAATCAGTCTGATGTTGTCCCGATGGCATGCAAAGTGTCTGGGGGGCATTTTCTCTCGAATTGTTTGCTATAGTTGAATCAGGGTTTGATTATTTGTTACAATGTATTTTTTCCATTTGGTTGTTTTCACGTTGTCAAAAATTGTCAAACAAACTACAATAGTTGAAAAAAACCATGTATGTATCGGATGTCACACCGCTTGCTCAGTGAATACCAGTTCCTCCTAATTCGGCTCACACTGAGGCTGGAGCCTGTTGGACGTACTGCCAGATTCTCTAAAAGGACGTTGGAGGCGGCTTATGGTAGAGAAATTAACATTAAATTATCTGGCGGCAGCTCTGGTTGACATTCCTGCAGTCAGCATGTAAATTGCACACTCCCTCAAAACTTGAGACCTCTGTGGCATTGTGTTGTGTGACAAAACTTCACATTTTAGGGTGGCCTTTTAGTGTCCCCAGCACAAGGTGCACCTGTGTAATGATCATGTTGTTTAATCAGCTTCTTGATATGCCACACCTGTCAGGTGGATGGAGTATATCTTGGCAAATGAGAAATGATCACCAACAGGGATATAAATGCATTTGAAAGAAATACGCTTTTTGTGCGTATGGATCATTTCTGGGGGAAAAGATTCAGCTCTTGAAACATGGGACCAACACTTAACATGTTGCATTTACACACTGAGTGTACAAAACATTAAGGACACCGTGTCTTTCCATGACATAAACTGACAGGTGAATCCAGGTGAAAGCTATGATCCCTTATTGATGTCACTTGCTAAATCCACTTCAATCAATGTAGATGAAGGAGAGGAGACAGGTTAAAGAAGGATTTTTAAGCCTTGAGACAATTGTACATGTATTGCATATGACAGCTTGATGAAAACCAGTCAATATTCAGGTCCCCAAGAAAGTAGATTCTCTGTTTACCGTCACGTATACTATCAAGCATTTCACACACATTGTCTAGATACTGACTGTTAGCACTTGGTGACCTATATAAATACCCCTAAAAGGCTTTAGATGAGGCAGGTAAATCTGCCACCTCTTCAATAACACTTGACATGAGATCTTATCTAAGCATTACAGGGAAATGGCTCTGAATATATAAAGCAACACCTCCCCCATAAGCATTCCTGTCTCTTCTGTAGAAGTTATTTCCTTATTGCTACTGCTGTATCATTAAAGGAATTATCTTAGTGAGTCTCATAAATGGCTAATATACAGAATGTTATCTGATAAAAGTTATGCTGCCAGATAATTTACAGTTGTCCTAATGGGCAATCAGCATGCAGTTGTCTGGACTTCACAAAGCCATGGAAGTGAACAAACAATGAAACATTGACACAGTTGCAATGTTATTTCCAATGGAACGAAAACATCGGACTCCTCTTCCTGGTGGAAAAACAAATGAACCTACTGCACGTTTGGGATTCTCTACTTTATAATATATTTTCTCCCTCTGCTGCCGCTTCCCCCTCCTGTGTGTGTGTGAAGTTGGGAGAGTTAGCGAAGAGTTCAGGATTAATTTAGTTTTATAATTTTTTAGATACAATATTTTTACTATTATATTTATCAAAATGGCTGCTATTCTACTTGGAATGGAAAAACAAACTTGGAAGGAAAACATTTGGCAACGACAGACTTTTATCTTGTCTCTGTAACATCATTTGTTGTTTAGCTCCAGGGAAAAGGCTTCCGATTCGCTAGCACAGCCTCAGGTTATTCATAAAACCAATATGATATATAAATTGGTTATTCATAAAACCATTATGATATTTAAATTGGTTATTCATAAAACCAATATGATATTGATATCAGCTTGAAAAAAATGTAGCTGACATCGATATAGAGTTTCCATATCGGTGCCCATCACTAATAATCAAATCAAATGTTATTGGTCACATACACATATTTAGCAGACGGTATTGCGGATGTAGCGAAATGCTTGTGTTCCTAGCTCCAACAGTTCAGTAGTATATAACAATTCACAACAATACACAAATCTAAAAGTAAAATAATGGAATTAAGAAATATATGAATATTATAATTATCATTATCAGTGGCATTGACTAAAATAAAGTAGAATATAATACAGTATGTACATATGAGATTAAAGTGACTAGTGTTCCATTATTAAAGTGGCCAGTGATTCCATGTATATGGAATATACAGCAGCCTCTAAGGTACAGGGTTGTGTAACCGGGTGGTAGCTGGCTAGTGATGGCTATTTAACAGTCTGAAGGTCTATGTAGCTGGCATAGATAATAGCTACAATAGATACAGTATGTGTATTATGTATACTGTACAGCCATAGTTGTCATTAATCATTTTACTATGTCTTTCTATTCATACAGCTTGAATAAGCCCATATTCAGGAGCAGAGTACAGAATATCATCTCTCCAGAAAGGTGGGTATCTGTATTTTACTGTACCATCATTCATCATTTGACTGGCTGTCCAAACTCCATGCTCCTGGCCAAACGCTACGCCACGCCCATGGACGTTAGTTTCTTCACCGCAATGAATCTGGCTCTGAGTACATCAGCAACAATTTCTAGAACAAAACAATTAATGTCCATGTACATACACATATGCACACATATACACATACCTATATAGACATACTGAGAGGCTTTTATTCTCTGTTTTGGTTAGGCCAGGGTGTGACAGGATGGGTGGGGTAGGGTGGGCATTCTAGTTTCTTTATTTCTATGTTGTCTATTTCTTTGTGTTTGGCCGGGTGTGGTTCTCAATCAGGGACAGCTGTCTATCGTTGTCTCTGATTGAGAACTATACTTAGGCAGCCCTGTCTATCGTTGTCTCTGATTGAGAACTATACTTAGGCAGCCCTGTCTATCGTTGTCTCTGATTGAGAACCATACTTAGGTATCCCTGTCTATCGTTGTCTCTGATTGAGAACTATACTTAGGTATCCCTGTCTATCGTTGTCTCTGATTGAGAACCATACTTAGGTATCCCTGTCTATCGTTGTCTCTGATTGAGAACCATACTTAGGTATCCCTGTCTATCGTTGTCTCTGATTGAGAACTATACTTAGGTATCCCTGTCTATCGTTGTCTCTGATTGAGAACCATACTTAGGTATCCCTGTCTATCGTTGTCTCTGATTGAGAACCATACTTAGGTATCCCTGTCTATCGTTGTCTCTGATTGAGAACTATACTTAGGCAGCCCTGTCTATCGTTGTCTCTGATTGAGAACCATACTTAGGTATCCCTGTCTATCGTTGTCTCTGATTGAGAACTATACTTAGGCAGCCCTGTCTATCGTTGTCTCTGATTGAGAACCATACTTAGGTATCCCTGTCTATCGTTGTCTCTGATTGAGAACCATACTTAGGTATCCCTGTCTATCGTTGTCTCTGATTGAGAACTATACTTAGGTATCCCTGTCTATCGTTGTCTCTGATTGAGAACCATACTTAGGTATCCCTGTCTATCGTTGTCTCTGATTGAGAACCATACTTAGTTAGCCCTTTTTTCCACCTGTCTTTGTGGGAAGGTGACTTTGTTAAGAGCATATAGCCTTTAGCTTCACGGTTTGTTGTTGTTTTGTTCGGCGTCATTTTTATTAATAAAATACATACTATAGTTCTGTATGAACTACCTACATGATTACACATTGTGGAAAATAATAAAGATTTGCAATACTTTTTATATATACAGTATATACAGTATATATACACAGTACATGTCAAAGTTTGGACACACCTACTCATTCAAGGGTTTTTATTTTAAAATGTTGTAAAGAGAAATAATATAATTGTTACGTGCCTCCTAACGGAGGGAGGTGCAGGAATCAGGACCAGGAGAGCAAGGATATCCCTGTGGCAAAATAATGTTTATTGAGCAGTCCTAACTCTCCACTAACTAAAGACAATTGTAAAAAAATATATATTCTATTAATAATGTAAAATTAGCAGCTGTATAGAAAGACTCATGTGAAAGCCAAATTACAGAGGAGGAACTTCTTGATGCAATTAAAGCCTTTAAGTACAGAAAAACTGGATGGGCTGGATGGCAGACCAGTTGAGGTATA
Source organism: Salvelinus alpinus (assembly GCF_045679555.1). Lineage (NCBI taxonomy): Eukaryota > Metazoa > Chordata > Actinopteri > Salmoniformes > Salmonidae > Salvelinus > Salvelinus alpinus. The sequence continues at coordinate 2,777,896 of NC_092096.1, read as the reverse complement.
CCAAAACTTTTTTGATATACTCAGAGGACCATTATTAGCAGATACTCAACAAGAAGGTCTGATTTAATTATTATTAAAACAGGAGCCAGGTGGTAAATATAAAGATCCAGTCCATTTAAAAACATTTGAGGCCTCTTACACTTCAGTGTTGTGATGCAAAAATGATATCAAAATGCATAGCACATAGAATGAAAAAAAGGTATTGTCGGATATTATTCATTCTAATCAGACAGGTTTTTTTTACATGGATGATACATTGGAGATAATATAAGACAAGTACTGTAAACAACAGAATACCATGAAAGTCACAGCTGACTTTGAAATGGCTTTTGATAAAGTACGCCTGTAATTTAGATATAAATGCCTGTAATATTTCAATTTTGGAGAATCTCTAATACAATAGGTTAAAGTCATGTTATAGTGACCCTAGGTGGAAAATAGTAAATAACGGCTACTTCTCAGGAAGTATTAAACTGTCAAGAGGAGTAAAACAAGGGTGTCCACTATCGTCATATCTATTTATTTTTGCCATCAAAATTTTGGCTGTTAAAATCAGATCCAACAATAATATCAAGGGATTTGAAATCCATAAAACCAAAGGTGTCATTGTCCGCTGACGATTAATGTGTTCTTATAAATCCACAATTTGGATCCCTACACAGCCTCATAGAGTATCTAGACAATTATTCAAACCTCTCTGGATTACAACCAAATTTAAACAAGTGTACTACTATATTACGTATTGGATCACAAAAAAAAAAACGTGTTCATTACCGTGTAGTTTACCAATAAAATGGTCTGACAGCGAAGCTGACATACTCTGTATTCATATCCCGAAAGAAAGACATTTTCTCACTACAATATATTTTAATAGAAAGTTAACAAAAATAGATGAGATCTTGCTACAATGGAAAGGAAAATATCTGTCTATTTGTGGAAAAATCCCCCTGTTTAACTCTTCAGTCATACCCCAGTTTACCTATTTCCTTATGGCCTTGACTACACCTACCAAATAGTTTTTTTAATTACAGGAGCAAAAAATATTACATTTTACTTGGAACGGTATGCCAGAAAAAATTAAACGGGCCTATTTATACACTAAAGCATTAGACCTCTCACTAAAGGCTTCAGTAATACAAAAGCTATACTTAAATCCAAACTAGTTCTCTGGCAGATTTATAAGAATAGCTCACACCATGTTCACTGTAAAACCAGATAAGTTCCGTGAACTCAAATGTTTTTAAGAAACAGATTACCTCGAAAAATGTTAGTTAAACTCAAAAGTAAAAAGTAAGGTTACACCTAAATCTTTTTGAATTACTTGTACTTATGCAGACTATATTTTTTTAAATGTACTTATCTTAAAAATATGTTTAAATAATGTAATTGCTGCATATTTATTTGCTATGCTTTATCTTAACTCAACTTCATTGAGTAGTGCAATAGTTGTACCATCTCAAAATATTAACTTCAATGAAACTCAGATTCTTAGGACCTTACTGAAACCATTTTTGGAAACTGATTACCTTGATTTAGTTAGGTACTATTAACTAAAAACTTACCAAACCATACTATATTCTTAGTATGCACAACAAAGTCAGTCAATTTTCTATTCTAAGGCTTGAATAATATATAATCAATAATATAGATTACTATAAATATACTGTACAAAAATACAATTGGGAATCAAATAAAGTAAACAATTTAAAATGTTTTTGACAACTCAAACCAGACTTTAATATTCATATTCTACCGGACATTTCATCGTTTAACATTGTTTAAAACAAACAATCACAGAAAACACACACACAAACCTCAGCAGTTCTAAAAATAGTTCTATAAAGGATTATCCAAATAACCAATATAAAAAAGGTTTCCCCTACAGTAGAAAAGATGAAAACCCTTTTTGGCATTAGCAACTTTCTATGAGAGTAACAACATCTCTTCATTACAATGACGCAATTAACTAATGAATTACATTTTGTTCTCCCAGGCTATTGTACAAGCAGCCCAGTGTCTTGGTGGGGTGAGTAGTGTTGTTATCTTATGTTAGTTACTTCTCGTTGTTATCTTCCACATCAGCGTGTAGCCTAGTATACCACACGTCTCTTCATGGACCTTAAATTGCAAAACTATTGAGATAATAATCAGTACAACACAGTCAGGCTTGATCTGTATATCTGTAAACATTGAGATAATAATCAGTACAACACAGTCAGGCTTGATCTGTATATCTGTAAACATTGAGGTAATAATCAGTACAATACAGTCAGGCTTGATCTGTATATCTGTAAACATTGAGGTAATAATCAGTACAATACAGTCAGGCTTGATCTGTATATCTGTAAACATTGAGATAATAATCAGTACAACACAGTCAGGCTTGATCTGTATATCTGTAAACATTGAGGTAATAATCAGTACAACACAGTCAGGCTTGATCTGTATATCTGTAAACATTGAGGTAATAATCAGTACAATACAGTCAGGCTTGATCTGTATATCTGTAAACATTGAGGTAATAATCAGTACAATACAGTCCGGCTTGATCTTGTTTTGTTTCTTTAGTCGTACTGATGTGATGGCAGTCACCCCATGGTCGGCACCCATCATCTGGGAAGGAACCTTTGACCCTAACCTCGTTGACATAATCTACAAGTCCATGAACCTCACCATAGCAACCACAGTGTTTGCCGTTGGAAAGTGAGTAGCCTACAACTTTTCCCAAATGTTCAAAAGTGAAGTTAATACGGCAGGTGATACAATATCATGATTCATGTCTTGGCTAAGATGTGAATAACTGTACTTTGTTTATTTTCTGGAAGACTGTAATTTCTGGTCAGAAACTGTTGAGAATGTTCTATACAGTCCTATGAGAATGACCATACAGTTACAGAGGGTTGCTGGCATCAGAATCTCAGGTGCCTGATACCGCCGTTGTGCCCTTAAGCAAGGCACCTTAAACCCTTATGTTATGTACAGGTAACTGACAAAATAATGGAAAGCACCAGTGAATGAGGGATACAAAGTATATTGAATGCAGGTTCTTCCACACAGGTGTGGATTCTGAGTTAATTAAGCAATAAGCATCCCATTATGCTAACGGTCATGAAAATAAAGGCTGGGATGGCCATTATTTCGGTCATTCTTTTTGCTACCACAGCTATGCCCCCAGAACAACAGTGCCCCCCATCCACAGGACACAAGTGGTCACTATATGGTTTGATGAGCATGAAAACGATGTAAACCATATGACATGGCCATCTCAGTCACCAGATCTCAATCCAAATGAAGCGGTGCCTGAGATAGCGTTTTCTACCACTCGTGGCCCAACACTCTGTTCAGGCACTTTAACAAATTAGCAAAATCATCCTCGATAACACTTGCGGGTGCAGCCGCTGCACACTACAACAAAAGCTAGCTAGACCCAGGGGAAATTAGGTTACTGCTCGCGCACTCAGGAGTGACGTGTCTAGGCCTTCAAGAAGACAGAAGTTAGATTTTGTGACTAGTTGATTAACTGTCACTCCAAAAGTTTGCCACAATACAGTTGCCTTCTGTCTTGCTTCTGAGGGCCTAGTCAATGGCTGACTTAGCTAGCTAGATTTCTCTCCCTGGAGACCATCAAAGAAAAATCCTGATTGGATCTTTTTTCTCTCTTCAGTGTTAACCCTTCCCCTTCTTTTCCTTTCCTTGAAACATACAGTACCAGTCAAAAGTTTGGACACACCCACTCATTCAAGGGTTTTTCTTTGTTTATCCTGTTAGGGCTGCAAGCCCGAGGTCGGTACACTTATGACAACATCCAGCTCAAGTGCAGGGCGCGAAATTCAAAATCTATTTTTTAAAAATATTTAACTTTCACACATTAACAAGTCCAATACAGCATTTGAAAGATAAACATCTTGTGAATCCAGCCAACGTGTCCGATTTTTAAAATGTTTTACAGCGAAAACACCACGTATATTTATGTTAGTTCACCACCAAATACAAAAGAGGACAGACATTTTTCACAGCACAGGTAGCATGCACAAAGCCAACCTAACTAACCAAGATCCAACCAAACAAACCTAGAAACAACTTCCTCAGATGACAGTCCTATAAATCCTGTCTCGCCCCCCCGTTCCGCTAGCGGAACTCCTCCCACATTCCACTGAAAAGCCAGAATGCGAAATTCAAAAAAAAATATATATATATATTTAACTTTCACACATTAACAAGTCCAATACAGCTAATGAAAGATACACATCTTGTGAATCCAGCCAACATGTCCGATTTTTAAAATGTTTTACAGGGAAAACACAATATATATTTATGTTAGCTCACCAACAAATAGAAAAAAGCACAGACATTTTTCACAGCACAGGTAGCATGCACAAAATCAACCAAACTAACCTAGAACAAACCAAAGAAACCAAGAAACAACTTAATCAGATGACAGTCTTATAACATGTTATACATTAAATCTATGTTTTGTTAGAAAAATGTGCATATTTCAGGTATAAATCATAGTTTACATTGCGGCTACAATCAGAAATTGCACCGAAAGCAGCCAGAATAATTACAGACACCAACGTGACATACCGAAATACTCATCATAAAACATTTCTGAAAAATACATGGTGTATAGCAAATGAAAGACAAAGATCTTGTGAATACAGCCAATATTTCCGAATTTTTTAAGTGTTTTACAGCGAAAACACAATATAGCGTTATATTAGCATACTGCAATAGCTAACACACAACAGCATTGATTCCAAGTAATCGGTAGCGATAGCACAGTTCGACAGATATATGAAATAGCATCCCAAATTGGGTCCTTATCTTTGTTGATCTTCCATCAGAATGTTGTACAAGGGGTCCTTTGTCCAGAACCGTCTTTGTTTGGATCCAGAACGAACTCTTTCCCTCTTGAATTAGCAAGCACACTGGCCGTGCGGCGCTAACCTCTCCTTCTTGATCAAATTCATACAACGCATCACGCCTAAAGTCCCGAATAAATTTCAATAATATAATTTAACTATATTGAAAAAACATACTTTAGGATGATATTGTGACATGTATCAAATAAAATCTAAGCCGGAGATCATATTCACCCATAACGACGGTTTTCCAGAAGGCGATTCCAGGTCCAACTTCGCGCCTTCGAAAAAAATAATAATGGTGGACCTCTCATTCCAAGAGGATGTATTCAATCCCAGAACAAGATAATTAACTCATTTCTGCTCTCACTTCCGCTTGACACCCAGGGGAAGGTGTATGACGTGTTTCTATAGTCCCAAGTGACATGCCCTTTTATAGACAAGCTCTTGAACAAAGACCTCGCTTTTGGAAATCTCACTTCCGGATAGGAAATGGGCTGCAGAAAGAGTTCTGGTTCACTTAGAGAAATAATTCAAACGGTTTTAGAAACTAGAGAGTGTTTTCTATCCAATAGTAATAATAATATGCATATTGTACGAGCAAGAATTGAGTACGAGGCCGTTTGAAATGGCCACCTCTTTACAGGTTACTCAATACTGCCCCTTCAGCCATAACAGGTTAAACTAAGCTGTCATCAAGGTGAAGGGTGGATACTTTGAAGAATTTCATGTATAACATATATTTAGATTTCTTTAACACTTTTTTGATTACTACATGATTCCATATGTGTTTTTTCATAGTTTTAATGTCTTCACTATTATTCTACAACATAGAAAATAGTAAAAATTATAGAAAAACCCTTGAATGAGTAGGTGTGCCCAGACTTTTGACTGGTACTGTATGTGTTTTGTTGTTGTAGTTTTTCCCCCATTTTGTTAAGAACTTGTCTCATCGCTGCTATTCCTTAATGGGCAGAGGCGAAGGTCCGCAGTACTTCTTAAAACCTCTTGAAGCGAGGGGGCAGAATCTTTATGTTTGGAAAAATAACATTCCCATGCCTATTTCTCAGGTCCAGATGCCAGAATATGCATATAATTGACAGAGTAGGATAGAAAACACTCTAAAGTTTCCAAAACTGTCAAGATTTTGTCTGTGAGTATAACAGAACTGATTTTGCAGGCACAACCTGAAGAAATCCAACCCGGAAGTGACTCTTATTTTGAAAAATCACTGTTCAATTGCCTGCCTTTCGTCCATTTAAAGGGATATCAACCATATTCCTTTTCCTGTGGCTTCCTCAGGGTGTGAACAGTCTTTAGACATAGTTTCAAGCTTTTATTCTGAAAAATGAGCGAGATTTATCAAATCGCGTCAGTGGATGGCCAATGTCCTTCCATTAGTTCATGCGCGCAACACTGGTAGCTAGACATTTTCTTTCTCTCCAGTATTGAATAGTTTATAGTCCGGTTGAAATATTAGCGATTGTTTATGTTAAAAACAACCTGAGGTTTGATTATTAAAAACGTTTTACATGTTTCTACGAACTTTACGGATACTATTTGGAATTTTCGTCAAGCCTTGATGACCCGCCTAAGGCTGTGGAATACTGAACATAACGCGCCAAACAAATGGAGTTTTTTTTATATAAAAATCTTTATCGAACAAAAGAAACATTTATTGTGTAATTGGGAGTCTCGTGAGTGCAAACATCCGAAGATCATCAAAGGTAAGCGATTCATTTTTATTGCTTTTCTGACTTTCGTGACCAATCTACATTGCTGCTAGGTGTTCTTAGTGTTTTGTCTAGTGATCGATAAACTCACAGAAACGCTTGGATTGCTTTCACTGTAAAGCATATTTTCAAAACCTGACACGACAGGTGGATTAACAACAAGCTAAGCTGTGTTTTGCTATATTGCACTTGTGATTTCATGAATATAAATATTTTTAGCCATTTTTTTTAATTTGGCGCTCTGCAATTTAGCGGTTGTTGGTGAAAATGATCCCGCTAAAGGGATTCGTGCGTCAAAAAGAACACACTGGCAGCAATGTTGTGGAGGAAACACCGTTCGACTGATGACCGAAGTCAGCTTGCAGGTCCGCCACAAGTAGTTGCTAGAGTAAGATAAGCCTAGGAAAAGCCCCGACCAAACCCTCCCCTAACCCAGACGGCCAATTGTGCGCTACCCTATGTGGCTCCTGGTTATGGCAGATAAAAAATGTATCCCCAGGCAATACAGTGCCTTAGACTACTTCGCCACTTGGAACCAAACCCTTTTCAATACGAACTTAATCAGAATATCATTTAAAATTATAGAAGAGATTCAATAAAATTAATAAATAAAAAATATTGTATTTTTAATAAAGGTGTAGAAGGCCCTTAACAGGATGGGTGTCCCCACCACGGGACGGTTGAGCTAACGTGCGCTAATGTGATTAGCATGACATTGTAAGTAACAGGAACATTTTCCAGGACATAGACATGTCTTATATGGGCATAACGCATAAATTCTTGTTAATCTAACTACACTGTCCAATTTACAGTAGCTATTACAGTAGTTTGAGGAGAGTGCACAACTACCCCCCTTTTACCTGATCCTCCCTTACGTTTGTTCCTCAGTCGGTATTGTTCTTGTGTTCATGCTTTTTCGCCACTGTGATATCTCGTTTCTTTCTTATTGTTTTATTAAACGTTTCACCTGCACCTGCTTCTCGACACACAGCGTCTCCATTACAGCAACGGTCATATACCCGATGAAAGTGCATATTTACAGACTATCTTTGAGTGACAGGAATATTTCAAAATGTAGATAAACTGTCTCAGTAAGATTGAGAACAGACCAGACCAGACACAACATGTAGTTAACACCTCAATAAGATTTAGACCAGACCAGACACAACATGTAGATAACACCTCAATAAGATTTAGACCAGACCAGACACAACATGTAGATAACACCTCAATAAGATTTAGACCAGACCAGACACAACATGTAGATAACACCTCAATAAGATTTAGACCAGACCAGACACAACATGTAGATAACATCTCAATAACGGACGGTTGAGCCAATGCAGGCTAATGTGATTAGCATGAGGTTGAAGTAACAACAAAAAATCCAAGGACATAGACATATCTGATATGGGCAAAAAGTTTAAATTATTGTTAATCTAACTGTCCAATTTACAGTAGCTATTACAGTGAAAGAATACCATGCTATTGTTTGAGGAGAGTGCACAATTATGAACTTGACAATTTATTAATAAACAAATTAGGCACATTTGGGCAGTCTTAATACAACTATTTGAACAGCAATGCAATGGTTCATTGGATCAGTCTAAAACTTTGCACATACACTGCTGCCATCTAGTGGCCAAAATCAAAATTGCACCTGGGCTGAAATAATGCTTTACGGCCTTTCTCTTGCATTTCAAAGATAATGGTACAAAAGATACAAAAAATAAAACGGATGTTTATCTTTTACCAGATCTAATGTGTTATATTATCCTATATTAATTTCACATTTCCACAAACTTCAAAGTGTTTCCTTTGAAAGGGTATCAAGAATATGCATATCCCTGCTTCAGGTCCTGAGCTATAGGCAGTTAGATTTGTGTATGTCATTTTAAGTGAACATTTAAAAAAAGAGTCGTTAGAGGTCGCTGTTATGCCTGAATTGAACCCAAAACCATTGAGGAAGTCTGCAGTGTTGGGAGCAGTTGTATTGAACCAAATTGGTATTTCAAAACAAGCTCTAAACCATGCCAGCCCGCTCTTGATTTCTATTCAATTCGACGTCTGAACTGTGTGTAAGATTTCACATGCTCTACGTTTTTCTCCAGTGGTAAAAAAAACAGAAGGGGTAAGGTACAAAACGCCAGGCAGTCTCATGGTCAGGGAAGGTAGAACGGTCAAAACCAGGAAGGACTAGAAAACAGGAGCAGGAAAACAGGCAGGAGCAAACAAACACTGGTAGGTTTGATAAACAAAAATGGCACTAGATAGTTTAAATTTTGAATGATTTATTTCTGTTTTTAGAGGGAGAGAAACCAAAAGCCCCACCATGCCTATTTTTTCCGAAAATCGTCAGTCCACATGTCAAGTGTAATTCCCCCATTGTATTTACCATCGTTCTCTCTTAACTCCAGGACCACCGACAGTTGTTCTTGTTGTTTCCTGATGCAGGACTCTACTGCCAGAGAACAGAGACTCTCAGACTGAAAACACCTCCATTCATTTACAAGAAGACAGTCAATTTGTGCCACAGTTTAGACTACTGATAGATCAGCATTCTAACACCCCCCTTGTGTTAGTATGGTGCAATGACTGAATGACACCATCTACCACTAACGGTCGCGACATAACTTCTAAAGGAAGAACAACTGTAGGTCATAAAAGCTCATGATTCTGTCCCACTAAAAAGGATGCAGTCGGGAGGGTTTCTGGCATCAGAATCTCAGGTGCCACCGACTGCCGTTGTGTCCTTGGGCAAGGAACTTAATCACCGTTCTCTTTTGTGTGTCTTAAATTCTGACAGATACGTCCTCTTTCTCCGAGATTTCCTGGAGACAGCAGAGAAGCACTTCATGGTCGACTTCAACGTGCGCTACTATGTTTTCACAGATCGTCCCGACGATGTTCCATCAGTCAACATGTCCCAGGGGAGACATTTGAGTGTGATCCAGGTCCCAGGTTCAAACCGCTGGCAGGAGATATCAGCCCGGAGGATGGAGATCATCCAGACAGCCATCGAACGTCAGATCAGCACGGAGGCTGACTACATCTTCTGTCTGGACGTGGACAGCAAGTTCCACGCTCGCTGGGGGGCCGAGTCTCTGGGCAGGCTGGTTGCTGTGATTCACCCATGGTTTTACCAGGCGACCCGTGACCACTTCACATACGAACGGCGTCCAGCCTCGACAGCCTACATCCCCATGGATGAGGGAGACTACTACTATGCCGGGGCCGGGTTCGGAGGATTCGTGGAGGATGTATACACACTAACAAAGGTATGTCGTAACCAGCTTGAAGAGGACGCGAGGAATTCCATCGAGGCTGCCTGGCAGGAGGAGAGTCACCTCAACAGGTACCTGCTTTACAACAAGCCCAGCAAGCTGTTGTCTCCAGAGTACCAGTGGGACGACAAGAAGACCAACGCCAAAGAGGTCAAAGTCATTCGCTTCTCTTCTGTCATTAAAAACTATGCTGAAATTCGTCCCAATGTATAGGACTAGGAATTGGATATTCGACCGACAGAAGAAAAACTTAATTGGTTATGGTTAATGTTAGGTTAAGTTCAGGTATAGCTTCACTGAGGTTTGGGTTAAGGTTAGGGAAAGGCATAAAATGTCACATTGGGTATACAGCTGTCCGGCGCCGTTCATTTTCTGTTGGTGAAATATTTACACTGACATAAAACTACTATTTTAAATGTACTGTATATCAGTCACTGCTGTAGTTTGGGGATCACAACGTCCTTCACTTAGAGGAAAATATAATTGTTTTATTACCTTATTCATCCTGTATTCTGTAGCCTATCTACTGTGTATGTTGATTACTGGGAACAATCTCAATAAATATTATGTTTAAAAAAATATTACGATTATGTGTATTTTTCTTGAAATAAATATTTAACCACTTTCAGAATGTTTGTGTTATTTCACTACTTGTTATATTTTCTAAAGTCTAACTAAAAACTACATCTACTCTGTGACAATGATATGCGGTGTATGAGTAACAAACCAGGGGTTATAGGGAATATTGCACCGGTTCCATCTATAGATGTGTAGATCAGACAAGACCCACTGGTGGACTGAATTTCCATTAAGAATAACATTGGCAGAAGGTCAACGTGGAGCTGGCATTCCTGTCCAGAAACAACCTCTGACCACTAGACATATACTGTAAACAGTATGAAAACAAACATGAAAACAAACATGAAAACAAAGGAAAATACCCCTTTAAAAAGGTATTATGGAGGATTCACTTCCTTGTGTAAAAGCATCCTGCCAATGTCAAGGCAAAAGGGCAAATCCTTCAATTCAAGTTGTACCATCTAATCATAATGTTATGTAAGGGATAATCAATGTTATGTAAGGGATAATCAATGTTATGTAAGAGATAATCAATGTTATGTAAGAGATAATCAATGAGGGGCTATGGGTTCAATGGAAAACAGAACAGAAACAACCCCTGACCACTAGACATATAATGTAAACTGTGGGGCACTCTGTTCACAACATTGACATCATCAAACCTCTTGCACACACGACACCGTACACGCTGTCTGCCATCTGTCCAGGAAACCAGGATTCATCCGTGAAGAGCACATTTCTCCAGCGTGCCATTGACCATCAAAAGTGAGCATTTGCCCAATGAAGTCAGTTACAACGGTGAACTGCAGTCAGGTGAAGATGCTGGCGTGAACGACAAGCATGCAGATGAGCTCCCGTGAGACGGTTTCTGACAGTTTGAGCACAAATTCTTTGGTTGTGCAAACCCACAGTTTAATCTGCTGTCCGGGTGGCTGGTCTCAGATGATCCAGCAGGTGAAGAAGCCGGATGTGGAGCTCCTGGGCAGGTGTGGTCAGACATGTTCTACAGTTGTAAGACCTGTTGCATGTCCTGCCAAATTCTCTAAAATTACATTGGAGGTGGCTTATGGTTGAGAAATGAACATGTAATTATCTGGCCACAGCACTGTTGGACATCCCTGCAGTCAGCATGACAATTGCATGCTCCCTCAAAACTTAAGAGGTCTGTGGCTTTACGCTGTGTGACAAATCTGCACATTTTAGAGTGGCCTTTTATTGTCCCCCAGCACAAGGTGCACCTGTGTAATGATCATGCTGTTTAATCAGCTTCTTGATATGCCACACCTGTCAGGTGGATGGATTATCTTGTCAAAGGAGAAATGCTCACTAACAGGGATGTAAACAAATTTGTGTACAACATGTTGAGAGAAATAAGCTTTTTGTGTGTATGGAACATTTCTGGGATCTTTGACTTTACATGTCGTGTTTCTATTATTGTTCAGTATATTATACTTTCTCTTAGCCTGTTCTGTTTAAAACATTTAGTACCATTTGTTAAGGACTTAAAACTCACTAGCGTAGGGATGAATTTGGTTTGGTACACAACTCCATTCCCCTGCACCAGTGTTAAGGAAATAGCTTTTTCCAGCCAGGCTCCTATAGCGCAGCGGTCTGATATGGGCAACTACGAGAGTCTGTAATGAAATTTAAATAACCAGACAGGTAACTGAATGTGGTGTACTACTTTAAACACCATGAACAGATTGATCTGCACCAACCAGAGATCAAATGGAAGCCAGTTCAGTTCCCTGAAAGGATTATGATCAGATTGTTCTGGGCCGTTGCTGAGTCACTATTTAGCCTGTTTAGCTTGTTTTCCATTGTCACTCTAAGCAGTGTGTTCCAGTTTGTGTAATTTAAACATGGTTGCCATGGTATTCAAACAACCACGTAGTTGGTTGAAGTCCCAAATCCCAGATCCAGGATGTCCCGGGCAGGCACCCACGCCCACTCCTCGGGGCCTTAGCCCTCCGCCTCGGACCCAATGAGCCTCCAACAGATGCCGGACAGTGTAGGCGGGGCGGCCATCAACAAGTCGAGGGGGTGGAGGGGCAGGTGTAGGGAGAGAGAAGGGACTGGTAATAACCAGCTTGAGATGGGAGACATGGAAGGATGTACAGACCCTCATAGACCTGGGAAGTTGGAGATGATAGGTGGCCCGGGTTGATGCAACTCAGGATCTTGAATGGTCCTATGGAGTCAGCTTCCACGAGTCCACCTTTAAGGGAATATCACAGGTGGATAGCCACACCCGTTGACCCGGTCGGAGGAGCCGAAGAGGCCCTCGGTGCCGGTTTGCCTGGTGTTGGTGACGTGCAGAGGAGCGGAGCAAAGAGGATTGCGCTCTGATCCAGGTGCGGCGAGATCATCGACTGAACACCTCAGCTCGGCCTATTGTTCATGAAACAGGGGGGTGGCAAACCCAAACTGACACTCGAAGGGCGACAGTCCAGTGGACGAGTTCAGCAGTGTGTTAAAAGCATATTCCGCCCAGACGAGGAACTTGCTCCAGTTGATGGCCTGAGGTGCAACAAAACAGTGTTGGAAATTCTCCAGCTCCTGATTCACCCACTCAGTCTGCCCATTAGACTGTGGTTGGAACCCAAGGAGAGACTCACTGACGCCCCCAGCAGGGAGCAGAAGGCTTTCTAGTACCGCACAACGAACTGGGGCCCACAATCCGAGACAATGTCCTGGGGAAGTCCATGTTGTCGAAAGAGATGAGTAATCATGAGATCAGCGGTCTCCTTCGCCAAGGGCAACTTGTTTAAGGCGATGAAATGGGCAAGGGCTTGGGGGTGGGGGTAACCCTGTGATAAATTCCACGTACAGACCATCAGGCTAATCTGAAGATGGTGCTGGCTAAAGCTAAAACTGGCGAGTGTAGAGAGTATAGGGATAGTGTTATCCACGTCGGCACCAACGATGTTAGGATGAAACAGTCAGAGGTCACCAAGCGCGACATAGCTTCAGCGTGTAAATCAGCTAGAAAGATGTGTTGGCATCGAGTAATTGTCTCTGGCCCCCTCCCAGTTAGGGGGAGTGATGAGCTCTACAGCAGAGTCTCACAACTCAATCGCTGGTTGAAAAAACATTTCTGCCCCTCCCAAAAAATAGAATTTGTAGATAATTGGCCCTCTTTCTGGGACTCACCCACAAACAGGACCAAGCCTGGCCTGCAGAGGAGTGACAGACTCCATCCTAGCTGGAGGGGTGCTCTCATCTTATCTACGAACATAGACAGGGCTCTAACTCCCTTAGCTCCACAATGAAATAGGGTGCAGGCCAGGCAGCAGGCTGTTAGCCAGCCTGCCAGCTTAGTGGAGTCTGCCACTAGCACAGTCAGTGTAGTCAGCTCAGCTATCCCCACTGTGTCTGTGCCTCGACCAAGGTTGGGCAATTAAGGCAGGGCGCGAAATTCAAAATCTATTTTTTTTTTATATTTAACTTTCACACATTAACAAGTCCAATACAGCATTTGAAAGATAAACATCTTGTCAATCCAGCCAACATGTCCGATTTTTTAAATGTTTTACAGAGAAAACACCACATATATTTATGTTAGCTCACCACCAAATAAAAAAGAGGACAGACATTTTTCACAGCACAAGTAGGATGCAAGTAGCATGCACAAGCCAACCTAACTAACCTAGAACCAACCTAAATAACCTAGAAAAAACTACCTCAGATGACAGTCCTATAACATGTTACACAATAAATCTATGTTTTGTTCAAAAAAATTGCATATTTTAGCTATAAATCAGTTTTACATTACTGCTACCATCATAGCTGCAGGTGCTTCTACACCTGCATTACTAGCTGTTTGGGGTTTTAGGCTGGGTGTCTGTACAGCACTTCGAGATATTAGCTGATGTACGAAGGGCTATATAAAATAAAATTGATTGATTGATTGATAGCTACAGTCAGAAATCGCACGGGAGTAGCCAGAGAAAATACAGACACCAACGTCAACTACTAATTACACATCATAAAACATTTCAGAACAATATATGGTGGATAGCTAATGAAAGAGAAAGATCTTGTGATTTTTATTTTTTTATTTTTTAATCTTTATTTTAACAGGGAAAACAGACTGAGACCTGGATCTCTTTTACGGCTGTGCCCTGAGTAAACATGTTGACATGTACAGTTTTAGACATAGAGACAAGAACATTTCAAAACATACACAATTCAACAGAAACAATCACAGACAACATCATATTGATCCTCCATAAGCATTTTAAAATGGGCAAGGGACACCAGAGTGTCTAACTTAAGTTGGATCTGCAGTTTGTTCCATGAATAAGGTGCAAAGGAACTGAAGGCAGTCCTACCCAACTCTGTGGAGACCGCAGGAGTCTCTAATGTAATCCACATCTGTGATCTGGTTTTAAAATTAGTACATCTTGTGGAAATTAATGATGATATATATGGAGGTAGTTTTAAAAGAAGTGCTTTATAAATAAACAAGAGAGCATGTTGCTCTCGCCTCACAGATAGAGAGACCCAACCCACATGTTGATATAGGATACAGTGATGAGTTCTGTAACTATCACCCGTGATAAACCTGAGTGCACAATGGTAAATAGCATCCAGTGGTTTTAATGTATTTGCCGATGCATGCATATAGATAATATCACCATAATCTAAAACGGACATAAAAGTAGCCTGCACAAATTTTTTCCTATTTACAGAGGACAGACAAGCCCTGTTTCTGTAAAGGAATCCTATCTTAAATTTGAGCTTTTTTCCCAATTCAGTAACATGTTTTTTAAAAGAAAGCCTATCATCTAACCATACCCCTAAGTATTTATATGTAGAGACCTTATTGATTTGAGTACCATCCAAGCTAGTGATTACAAACGTGTTTCTAACTGAGAGTTTAGACCTAGAAAAAAACATGACATTTGTTTTCTTAGCGTTTAAAACAAGTTTAAGCTGTAAAAGAGACCCCTGTAGTATCCTAAAATCAGACTCCAACTGCATTAAAGCTTGGTCCGCTGTTGGAGCAATAGAGTACATCACTGTGTCATCTGCATATAAATGGAATTTACAATATCTGACATCATCACCAATGTTGTTTATATAAAGTGAGAACAATAGTGGGCCAATTATTGAACCCTGAGGGACCCCTTTAAGTAACTGTAAGGGGTCAGACTTGACCCCATCGACCATGACGGCTTGAGTTCTATCTTTAAGATAGTCATAAAACCATCGGCAGGCATCAGTGCCCAGTCCTATAGATGACAGCTTACTCAAAAGGATAGCATGGTCTACAGTGTCAAAAGCTTTTGACAAATCTACAAACAACGCAGCACAGTGCTTTCTATCGTCTAAGGCATTTGCAATATCATTTACAACAAGCATAGTGGCCGATGTGGTACTGTGTTTAGATCTAAAACCAGATTGATTGGTACTAAGAATACTGTTAGCAGAAAGAAAAGATTGTAACTGTTTGTTGACTATAGATTCTAGAATCTTTACCAGACAAGGGAGCCTAGAGATGGGTCGATAGTTATCCAAATCACTACCGTCACCTCCCTTATGTAAAGGCAGAACAAAAGCTGCTTTCCACACCTTAGGGATATTTCCTGTGCTTAATGTTAGATTAAAAATGTGTGTTACTGAACCAGCAAAAATAGGTGCAGCACACTTAAGTAAGTACGGGTCTAAATTGTCAGCGCCTAAGGATTTCTTAGTATCAATGGCACACAGGGCAATAGAGCCAATATTTCAGATTTTTGAAGTGTTTTACAGCGAAAACACAATATATCGTCATATTAGCTTACTACAATAGCTAACATCACAACAGCATTGGCTCAAGGCAAACGGTAGCATAGCACAGTTCGACAGATATATGAAAAAGCATCCCAAATTGGGTCCTTATCTTTGATGATCTTCCATCAGAATGTTCTCCAAGGGGTCCTTTGTTCAGAAATGTCTTTATTTCGATCCAGAACGAACAATTTCCCTCTTGAATTAGCAAGCACACTGGCAGTGCGACGCTAACCTCTCCATCTTGAAAAAATTATTGCGTCGCATCACGTCTAAAGTCCAGAATACATTTCAATAATATAATTAAACTATATTGAAATAACATACTTTAGGATGATATTGTGACATGTATCAAATAAAATCGAAGATTATATTCACCTTTACATAGTGTTTTCCAGGAGCCGAGTCCAGGTCCTACTTCGCGCCCAGAAAAAAAAATAAAGTGCGCACACCTCACTCCAAGAGGTTGTGTTCAATCCCAGGACGAGATAATCAAGTCATTTCTGCTCTCACTTCCGCATGACACGCAGAGGAAGGCGTATGACGTGTTTCTACAGTCCTAAGTGACATGCCCTTTTATAGACAAGGGCTTGAAGAGCGACATCGATTTTGGAAATTTCACTTCCGGATAGGAAATGGGCTGTAAAAATAGTTCTGTTCCACTTAGAGAAATAATTAAAACGGTTTTAGAAACTAGAGACTGTTTTCTATCCAATAGTAATAATAATATGCATATTGTAAGAGCAAAAATTGATTAAGAGGCCGTTTGAAAATTTGCACATATTTTCCAGTTTTTCAATACGCTCCCTGCAGCCATAACAAGTTAATGTTTTTCCTCATAATCCTGGACTATCGGACCACCATTTTATTATGTTTGCAATCGCAACAAATAATCTGCTCAGACCCCAACCAAGAATCATCAAAAGTTGTGCTATAAATTCTCAGACAACCCAAAGATTCCTTGATGCCCTTCCAGATTCTCTCTGTCTACCCAAGGACGTCAGAGGACAAAAATCAGTTAACTACCTAACTGAGGAACTCAATTTAACCTTGCACAATACCCTAGATGCAGTTGCACCCCTAAAAACTAAAAACATTTGTCATAAGAAAATAGCTCCCTGGTATACAGAAAATACCCGAGCTCTGAAGCAAGCTTCCAGAAAATTGAAACGGAAATGGCGCCATACCAAACAGGAAGTCTTCATACTAGCTTGGAAAGACAGTACCGTGCAGTATCGAAGAGCCCTCACTGCTGCTCGATCATCCTATTTTTCCAACCTAATTGAGGAAAAATAAGAACAATCCGAAATTTATTTTTGATACTGTCACAAAGCTAACTAAAAAGCAGCATTCCCCAAGAGAGGATGGCATTCACTTCAGCAGTAATAAAATCATGAACTTCTTTGAGGAAAAGATCATGATCATTAGAAAGCAAATGACGGACTCCTCTTTATATCTGCGTATTCCTCCAAATCTCAGCTGTCCTGAGTCTGCACAACTCTGCCAGGACCTAGGATCAATGGAGACACTTAAGTGTTTTAGTACTATATCTGTTGACACAATGATGAAAATAATCATGGCCTCTAAACCTTCAAGCTGCATACTGGATCCTATTCCAACTAAACTACTGAAAGAGCTGCTTCCTGTGTTTGGCCCTCCTATGTTGAACATAATTAACGGGTCTCTATCCACCGGATGTGTACTAAACTCACTAAAAGTGGCAATAATAAAGCCTCTCTTGAAAAAGCCAAATCTTGACCCAGAAAAAATATAAGAAACGATCGACCTATATCGAATCTCACATTCCTCTCTAATATTTTAGAAAAAGCTGTTGCGCAGCAACTCACTGCCTTCCCGAAGACAAATAATGTATACGAAATGCTTCAGTCTGGTTTTAGACCCCATCATAGCACTGAGACTGCACTTGTGAAGGTGGTAAATGACCTTTTAATGGCGTCAGACCGAGGCTCTGCATCTGTCCTCGTGCTCCAAGACCTTAGTGCTGCTTTTGATACCATCGATCACCACATTCTTTTGTAGAGATTGGAAACCCAAATTGGTGTACAAGGACAAGTTCTGGCCTGGTTTAGATCTTGCTGTCTCTGCCTAGCCGGATGCCCTCTCTCCACTGGGATTCTCTACCTCTAACCCTATTACAGTGGAGTCACTGGCTTACTGGTGCTCTTCCATGCCGTCCCTAGGAGGGGTGCGTCACTTGAGTGGGTTGAGTCACTGACGTGATCTTCCTGTCTGGGTTGGCGCCCCCTTTTGGGTTGTGCCGTGGCAGAGATCTTTGTGGGCTATACTCGGCCTTGTCTCAGGATGGTAAGTTGGTGGTTGAAGATATCCCTCTAGTGGTGTGGGGGCTGTGCTTTGGCAAAGTGGGTGGGGTTATATCCTGCCTGTTTGGCCCTGTCCGGGGGTATCATCGGACAGGGCCACAGTGTCTCCTGACCCCTCCTGTCTCAGCCTCCAGTATTTATGCAGCAGTAGTTTATGTGTCGGCGGGCTAGGGTCAGTCTGTTATATCTGGAGTATTTCTCCTGTCTTTTCCAGTGTCCTGTGTGAATTTAAGTATGCTCTCTCTAATTCTCTCTTTCTTTCTTTCTCTCTCTCTCAGAGGACCTGAGCCCTAGACTCCTTGATGACTCCTTGTTGTCCCCAGTTCACCTGGCCGTGCTGCTGCTCCAGTTTCAACTGTTCTGCCTGCGACTATGGAACCCTGACCTGTTCACTTTGATTACTATTATTTGACCTTGCTGGTCATTTATGAACATGTGAACATCTTGGCCATGTTCTGTTATAATCTCCACCCGGCACAGCCAGAAGAGGACTGGCCACCCCTCATAGCCTGGTTCCTCTCTATGTTTCTTCCTAGGTTTTGGCCTTTCTAGGGAGTTTTTCCTAGCCACCGTGCTTCTACACCTGCATTGCTTGCTGTTTGGGGTTTTAGGCTGGGTTTCTGTACAGCACTTTGTGACATCAGCTGATGTAAGAGCGTCTGCTGAATGACTAAATTGTAATGTAATTGTTGTTCTATGTACAGTATATTTATGTATATTATGTATTTGTTGTGTTATTTCCTGTTTAGTTCCCGAGAAGAGTAGCTAATTAGGAATCCTAATTAATGCTAAATATGAGGCTGTTATATTTGACCTTATTTGACTCTACTTCCTTATTTGGATGGACACTACATGTACAACTGGCTAGGGTTGGTTGGTAAAGGACTCTATTTTCAGGTTACTTCTGGTTTGGGTTTGGGTTACCGTGGTGATGTGTGTATAAGTCCATGGAGGTACAGATCAAAGGGCTGAGGCTCCTCCTCCTCATTTGACTAGGCTTGCTGAAGAGATCCACTGGTTTCATTGGAGAGATCTTCATTTGACTGGATATTGCTTCTAGTGTAGGATAAACTAAATACTTGCTGACACTATTGGAGGAACAATGTGTTTCAGTTCAAATGTAAAGCCGTTTGTTCTCATTGTTGGAATCTTCTTGCTTCTGGGGTATATATTTGTCTATATTTTATGTAATTACTATGCATGTACTATGTGTGTAAATGGTGTTATGTTGGATCAACTAAATCTGTACTAAATAAATAGAAGTTGAATTAAAGTGATGTTATAGTACTATTTCATGTCAACTAAGTGTACTAAGGAAAGTATGCTGACCCACCTACAAGTGTTTGTAATACCCACCTTATCTACCCACCTTAAACTGTATTTGTAAGATTTTATTTGAGTGTTCTTTATACACATTCGGTGTACTTGTAGTGACACTGAACGATAATTGCAAATAATAATGTCACTAGCATATCACTAAAGGTGCACTTTATCTAGCTTTGGTGTACTTTTTCAGTATACTTTTCATTTTTGTATTTTTTATATACTATGCATGTATTTAATGTTACTTAAATGGTGTTACTTTGGGACAACTACATTTAAAGTTGAATTCAAGTGGTGTTTTAGTGCTATTTCCTGTCAACTAAGTGTACTTTGCGTGCTAATTTGTCCCACATTTTATTATACTGACACACCTAAAAGTGTACTTGCAATACCCACCTCATAGAGGATCTGAACCAGAAAAACTACTTCACTGGTTGAAATCATCCTGTGGCATCAATGTTAGTCAAACATTGATTCAAGGGGCAAAGTTGACTACAAAGTGTAAATAGCATAATGTTGGTCATAAAGATAGTATCTTACAAAGATTTGCAATATTTAGGGGAAACTATGATGTTCCTAAATCCTTTGATATTTTTAGGGTTGGGTTTAAATGTTCAATCATGGCCAGTCTTGCCCACCAACACGGGACGGTAATGTCTAGGGAGAATTGTCATGCAGAGAGCAACAGCTGAGTCTATTCCAGCCAATCATAGCAGCAGAATCAATCTAGCAACAGCCTACCCATTTATTTAAAGACAACTAAAATACCCATTAGCATTGTTTACATGAGACAACAGTACATACAAAACGTTGTGGTCAATGTTATGTTAAAGTTCTTTGTTTTTTTCCAACTCAAACATCCTCCAACTGTAGCACATAGAGATGGATAAAGGACTCATATTTATGTCTATGCCGTTAGAGGATTTTATCCAACCAAACGACCATTCATGTTGTAGCTGGGACCCTTGGGATTGCAAACAGAGGAAGATTTTCAAAATTAAGTGACTTATTTCATCGCTATTTGTGATTTTATGAAGCCTGTGCTGGTTGAAAAATATGTTGATGTGGAGCGCCATCCTCAAACAATCGCGTGGTATGCTTTCGCTGTAAAGCCTATTGAAAAACGGACAATGCAGTTAGATTAACAAGAATTGAAGCTGTTAACTTCTCTGGTGCAGGTGGGACGCGAACGTCCCGCAGGACAATAGCCAGGGAAAATACAGGGAGCCATATTCAAATAACATGATATAAAAATCAAACTTTCATTAAATCACACATGTAAGATACCAAATTAAAGCTACCATCGTTGTGAATCCAGCCAACATGTCAGATTTCAAAAAACCTTTTCGGCGAAAGCATAAGATGCTATTATCTGATGACAGCACATCAGTAAACAAACAGAGTAGCATATTTCAACACTGCAAGCACGACACAAAACGCAGAAATAAAATATAAATCATGCCTTACCTATGACGAATTTCTTTTGTTGGTACTCCAATATGTCCCATAAACATCACAAATGGTCCTTTTGTTCGATTAATTCCGTCGATATATATCCAAAATGTCAATTTATTTGGACCATTTCATCCAGAAAAACACAGCTTCCAACTTTCGCCAAGTCACTACAAAATATATCAAAAGTTACATGTAAATTTACCAAAACATTTCAAACTGCTTTTGTCATACAACGTTAGGTATTTTTAAACGTTAATAATCGATCAATTTGAAGGTGATGATCTGTGTTCAATACAAAACGAAACCAAACTGACGCAACTTTTTTCATAACATGACTCTCTCCAAACATTTACTTCATGTGACCCTCATTTACGATAGCCCTACTTCTTCAGTACACAAAGGAATAACCTCAACCGATTTCCAAGGACTGGTGACATCCAGTGGAAGCGGTAGGAACTGCAAGCAAGTCCTTTAAAAATCTGGTGTCTCTTAAAAAACACACCTCAGGGTTTTGCCTGCTACATAGGTTTTGTTATTCTCACAGACATGAGTCAAACAGTTTTAGAAACTTCAGAGTGTTTTCTATCCAAACCTACTAATAATATGCATATCTTATATTCTGGGGACGAGTAGCAAGCAGTTGAATTTTGGCATGCTATTTTTCCCGAAAGTGAAAAAGCTGCCCCCTGCCCTCAAGAAGTTAAACTATATAAGATACTTGTATGTTCATAAATGTTTAATATTACGATTATTTATTTGAATTGCACGCCCTCCAATTTCACCGTTGTGACGCCTAACCTTAAACGAAGGTCTCATTGTACGCTGATGATTCATGTTTTCATTTAGAACAACAATTAGAATCCCTCCACAGCCTCATAGAGGATCTAGATACTTTTGCTAACGTCTCTGGATTAAAACCAAATTATGATAAGTGTACTATAGTATGTATTGGATCACTAAAAAATACTACATGATTCCATATGTGTTATTTCATAGTGTTGATGTCTTCACTATTATTCTACAATATTGAAAATAGTACAAATAAAGATTTCACCTTTGAATGAGTAGGTGTATTCAAAACTTTTGACTGGTACAGTACATAGACACCCTGGATTTACTCAAAGCCAGTTCTCATTCAAGATTGAAAAAAGTAAGGGGCCTAGACAGCTGCCTTGAGGAATTCCTGATTCTTCCTTGATTATGTCGCGGAGGCTTCCATTAAAGAACACCCTCTGTGTTCTGTTAGACAGGAAACTCTTTATCCACAATATAGCAGGGGGTGTAAAGCCATAAAATATATGTTTTTCCAGCAGCTGACTATGATTGATAATAAATAAAAACCGCACTGAAGTCTAAAAAAACGGCCCCCACAATCTTTTTATAATCCATTTCTCTCAGCCAATCATCAGTCATTTGTATATGTGCTGTGCTTGTTGAATGTCTTTCCCTATACGTGTGCTGAAAGTCTGTTGTCAATTTGTTTACTTTAAAATAGCATAGTATCTGGTCAAACACCATTTTTTCAAAAGTTTACTAAGGGTTGGGAACAGGCTGATTGGTCGGCTATTTGAGTCAGTAAAGGAGGCTTTACTATTCTTGGGTAGTGGAAGGACTTTTGCTTCCCTCAAGGCCTGAGGGCTGACACTTTATAGTAGGCTTAAATTTAAGATATGACAAATAGTAGTGGCAATATGGTCTGCTATTATCCTCAGTAATGTTCCATCCAGGTTGTCAGACCCTGGTGGCTTTTCATTGTTTTTAGACAACAATCATTTGTTTCACCTTTTCAACACTCACTTTACGTAATTCAGAATTTGGTCAGATGTACTTGGATGTGTAGTGTCAGAATTTGTTGCTGGCATGCAGTGGTGTAAAGTACTTAAGTAAAAATAATACCGCTTAAGTTTTTTTTTTTTTGTATCTGTACTTTACTTTACTATTCATAATTTTGACAACTTTGCCTTTTACTTCACTACATTCCTAATGAAAATATTGTACTTTTTACTCCATACATTTTCCCTGACACCCAAAAGTATTCATTACATTTTGAATGCTCAGCAGGACAGGAAAATTGTCAAACTCACTGACTTATCAAGAGAACATTCCTGGTCATCCCTACTGCCTCTGATCTGGCAGACTAACTAAACACACATACTTAATTTGGGAATTATGTCTGATGTTTGGAGTGTGCCCATGGCTATCCGTAAATAAAAACGAACAAGAATATGGTGCCGTCTGGTTTGCTTAATATAAGGAATTAAAAAATATTTTACTTTTCATTTGACTTTTGACACTTAGGTATATTTGAGCAATTACATTTACTGTTGATATTATATTTAAAGTTTATTTAAAACCAAAAACGATTACACTTTTACTCAAGTACTATTTTATTAGGGACTTTCACTTTTTACTAGAGACATTTTCTAATAAGGTATCTTTACTTTTATTCAAATATAACAATTGGGTACTTTTTCCACCACTGCTGGCATGTCATGCCTACATTTGCTAATCTTGCCAATGAAAAAAATCATTAAAGTAGTTGGCAATATCAGTGGGTTTTGTGATGAATGAGCCATCTGATTCAATGAATGATGGAGCTGAGTTTGCCTTTTTGCCCAAAATGTCACTTAAGATTCTCCAAAGCTTTTTACTGTCATTCTTTATATTATACACGTTTGTATAGTTTCATCTTCTTTTTATTTAGTTTAGTCACATCATTTCTCAATATCCAGACTTATTTGCCATACCATTTGTCAATTCCTTATCAATCCAAGTGGATTAACAGTTTTTACAGTCATTTTCTTAATGGGTGCATGCTTATTAGTAACTGGAATAAGCAATGTCATAATTGTGTCAAGTGCAGCGTCTGGTTGCTCCTCATTACAGACCAGCAAATATTCTTTACATCATCAACTTAACAATCACTACAAAACTTCAAGTATGACCTCTTCCACACTATATTAGGCCCAGTCTTTGGAGCTTTGGTTTTCCTAGATATGGCTACTATATTGTGATCACTACATCCTATGGATTTGGATACTGAATTAAAACACATTTCTGCAGCATTAGTAAAGATGTGATCAATACATGTTGATGATTTCATTCCTGTGCTGTTTGTAGCTACCCTGGTAGGTTGACTGGTTTTCAAGATTGAAGCATTTTCTTGAGTGGGCAGCTTGATGAAAGCCAGTCAATATTGAAATCACCCAGATAAATATACTTCTCTGTTGATATCACATACATTATCAAGAATTTCACAGATATTATCCAGATACTGACTGTTAGCACTTGGTGGTCTATAGCAGCTTCCCACCAGAATGGGCTTTAGTTGAGGCAGATGAACCTGTAGCCATATTACTTCAACAGTTTTCAACATGAGGTCCTCTGTAATCTTTACAGGATTGTGGTTCTGAATATAGTCTGCAACACCTCCACCATTGACATGTCTGTCTTTTCTGTAGATGTTATAACCATGTATGTATCATACAATGCATCCATATGGCAGAGGGAGACACATTCATAATTGGAGTTTAGAGGCCCGCCCACCCATGATAGATGGAGCGCCATCTTTGCAAAAGCCCACCATTCATTCCCATGGAATCAGTTTGTCATCAATATAGCCACACAGCACACTGAACATCCCCTGTGCAGTTTCATTCTCGGGAATCGTGAGACAGAACAGTTTGTCCTCGTGAATAGTATTCCCCGACATGTAGTGAACAAAAGTCAATGCATGGACATCTCGTTCCTCACAGCTAACATCCATTTGAAGAGCATAAGGTGGGGAGTTTGAGTGGTTCAGTCAGAGTTTCCTCTTGATTGCAGCTATAGCATCAATTCTTAGTTTCACAGTGTTACTGACAAAGGTATTGATGTGAGTTTCTGTGCCTTTCTGCACATTGTTTTCACCATATAAATTGTGGCTGGTAATATCAAAGCCTCTGCAATAGCGTGTGGTTTCATAGTTTATCAGGCTTAGCCATTCACACTGGGAATTATTAAAAGTGCAACGGTCAAGTGTGGCCTTTTGCCACGATCTAAGGTCGCTCTGTAGTTGAATTTTAACTATTCGGCTTTAATAATTTTCATTTCGACTCCTCTTCCTGGTGGCAAAACAAATGAACCTACTGCACGTTTGGGATTCTCTACTTAACAATATTTTTCTCCCTCTGCTGCCGCTTCCCCCTCCTGTGTGTGTGTGAAGTTGGGAGAGTTAGCGAAGAGTTCAGGATTAATTTTGTTTTATCATTTTTAGATACAATATTATTATTATTATAATTATCATAAAGACTGCTATTCTACTTGAAATGAAAAAATAACTTGTGAGGAAAACATTTGGCAACGACAGTCTTTGATCTTGTCTCTAAATTGGTTATTCCTAAAACCAATATGATATTTAAATTGGTTATTCATAAAACCAATATGATATATAAATGGGTTATTCATAAAACCAATATGATATTGATATCAGCTTGAAAAAATGTAGCTGACATCGATATAGAGTTTCCATATCGGTGCCCATCACTAATAATCAAATCAAATGTTATTGGTCACAAACACATATTTAGCAGACGGTATTGCGGATGTAGCGAAATGCTTGTGTTCCTAGCTCCAACAGTTCAGTAGTATCCAACAATTCACAACAATACACACATCTAAAAGTAAAATAATGGAATTAAGAAATATATGAATATTATACTTAGCATTGTTAAAGTGACTAGTGTGTTAACATTATGTTAACATTATTAAAGTGACTAGTGTTCCATTATTAAAGTGACCAGTGATTCCATGTATATGTATATAGGGCAGCAGCCTCTAAGGTACAGGGTTGAGTAACCGGGTGGTAGCTGGCTAGTGATGGCTATTTAACAGTCTGATGGTCTATGTATATAGGGCAGCAGCCTCTAAGGTACAGGGTTGAGTAACTGGGTGGTAGCTGGCTAGTGATGGCTATTTAACAGTCTGATGGTCTATTTAGCTGGCATAGATAATAGTTACAATAGATTCAGTATGTGTATTATGTATACTGTACAGCCATCATTAATCATTTTACTATGTCTTTCTATTCATACAGTCTGAATAAGCCCATATTCAGGAGCAGAGTACAGAACCTCGTCTCTCCAGAAAGGTGGGTATCTGTATTTTACTGTACCATCATTCACCATTTGGCTGGCTGTCCAAACTACATGCTCCTGGCCAAACTCCATGCTCCTGGCCAAACTCCATGCTCCTGGCCAAACTCCATGCTCCTGGCCAAACTCCATGCTCCTGGCCAAACTCTACGCCACGCCCATTCACTGCAATGGGTCTGAGTACGCCCGTGACGAATTCTCGAACAAAAACACATTTAAACTTTTTTAAATTAGTGGAATTTCCATGTCGTTTTTTTATCCACGTGGTTTAACCCATGGATGTAAACATGAGGTTTGTGGAGAACTGATTTGGGGGGGGGGGGGGGGGTGGTAATTAGTTAGGGGTGTGTCCTCCAGTGGCTGTGGGATTTAGTTATGTAAATTAAGACTAAATTTGATCTATCACCGTAGATGTCTAATTACACATATGTAATGTTTATATTATTATTAAACCAGATGTTGTATAGATCATTGAAGATCTATTACACGTATGAACATAATGATTTCCCCTGATGCTGAAGACATCAGTTTTGTAAGAATGGAAATGTCTAATGAGCAACGATACATCACAAACACAATCCATTCTCATTGTGGTCAGTGAAGATTACAAAGAAAAAGCCATATCTCAGACTGGCCAATTAAAAGAAAAGATTAAGATGGGCAAAAGATCACAGACACAGAGTCACTCTGCCTAGAAGGCCAGCATCCTGGAGTCACCTCTCCCGGAGTCTGGTCAATATGTTGTGAGGTTGCGTCAATTGTCGGATTCACGTGATTTCGGGTTAATGAGAGACGAAATTATCAGAGACTTGTGATTGGCTGTAAAGATGAACAGACACAGATACAATTTAAAAAAGATGAGTCAGAATCCGTCAATTATACCACTCAGAACAAAGACAGAGACCATGTTCGATAGAAAATGGAAACTTAATTCATCGGAAAATGATCTAAGGCAGAAAAACACTAAAGAAGGGTCCATGTACTGTGGATCAACACACACCCCACCAGCATATGGGGTTATATGTGAATTCTGTGGGGAAAAAACTACAATTTTGCTAAAGTGTGCAGGCAAAGACAAAGTAAGCCTGTCAATCTGCTAGAGCAGGATACACACAGTGATCACAACGATGAGGAAGAAGAGGACATGGCTATACACGACAGACGTTAATTCTGTTCAAAGTGACAAAGATACATGGTTTACAAACTTAAAGCTGACCCCACTGACATGTGATAACTGTGATTATGATCCAAGCAGCACTATCAAATGCCAGTTAGACAGTGGTTCAACTGTCAATATACTCAGCTACAGAGACTTTATGCAAATAATGCAGCAAGGAGATGCAAAGCAACAACCAAGGCAAGCCCAGGCTAATTGGTTATTACACCAGTAGGGTAGGGGGAGTGTGAACTACAAGCCAATCATGATGGGGTAAACATATGTGCTAAAGTTCCAAGTGGGGAAAACCTTCCAGAAGCCTCTCCTTTCAGCAGAAACGTGTGAAAAAGGCTCAACCACCAACATGTCATTCATCACGTCAGCACTAAAGAAAAAACAACAAGGTCCCGTCAGACTCGAACACCTCAGAGGCAATACTGAAAGAGTTTGAGGATGTTTTTGAAGGGATGGGGGCTCTGCCAGGTGAGCTTCACCTGGTGGTGGGTGAGCCTGTTAGACCAGTTCAACAGCTTCCCTGAAGGAAAAGATACCAAAGGCTGTTGATTCAATGGAGGAACAGAATGTCAGCAAACCGACTAAGTGGAGAAGCAACATGGTTGTGGTGGGAAAGCCTGGCAAAATAAGAGTCTGCCTTGATCCAAGTGCCCTGAACAAAGCCTTATGTAGAGATACTGCCAAGCCTGGCAAAAGCACAAATATTTTCGGTTATGGATGCAAAACAATGGGTACTGGCAGGTAAGTTTAGACGAAAATAGTAGTTACCTCACCACATTTAGGATCCCCAATGGTAGATACCGGTGGACAAGGTTACCTTTTGGAGTGAAGCCAGCTGCAGAGGAATATCAGCGAAGGGAACACGATGCACTTCAGGGACTGCCAGGAATAAGCGCCACACCTGATGACATCACGCCTGTGGTGCAACAACGGAGGAAGCAATGGCAGGACCATGACCACAACCTGACTCCGCTCTTACAAAGAGCAAAGGGAGATGAATCTAAAGCCGGGTAAAGATTAAAGTTAAGCTCAGGCTCACAAGGCTACTCTGTACCGGTACCCCCTGTATATAGCCTCCACATTGACTCTGTACCGGTACCCCCTGTATATAGTCTCCACATTGACTCTGTACCGGTACACCCTGTATATAGCCTCCACATTGATTCTGTACCGGTACTCCCTGTATATAGCCTCCACATTGACTCTGTACCGGTACTCCCTGTATATAGCCTCCACATTGACTCTGTACCAGTACTCCCTGTATATAGCCTCCACATTGACTCTGTACCGGTACCTCCTGTATATAACCTCCACATTGACTCTGTACCGGTACCCCCTGTATATAGTCTCCACATTGACTCTGTACCGGTACCCCCTGTATATAGCCTCCACATTGACTCTGTACCGGTACACCCTGTATATAGCCTCCACATTGACTCTGTACCGTAACACCCTGTATATAGCCTCCACATTGACTCTGTACCAGTACCCCCTGTATATAGCCTCCACATTAACTCTGTACCGTAACACCCTGTATATAGCCTCCACATTAACTCTGTACCGTAACACCCTGTATATAGCCTCCACATTGACTCTGTACCGGTACCCCCTGTATATAGCCTCCACATTGACTCTGTACCGTAACACCCTGTATATAGCCTCCACATTGACTCTGTACCGTAACACCCTGTATATAGCCTCCACATTGACTCTGTACCGGTACCCCCTGTATATAGTCTCCACATTGACTCTGTACCGGTACCCCCTGTATATAGCCTCCACATTGACTCTGTACCGGTACTCCCTGTATATAGCCTCCACATTGACTCTGTACCGGTACCCCCTGTATATAGCCTCCACATTGACTCTGTACCGGTACCCCCTGTATATAGCCTCCACATTGACTCTGTACCGGTACTCCCTGTATATAGCCTCCACATTGACTCTGTACCGGTACCCCCTGTATATAGCCTCCACATTAACTCTGTACCGTAACACCCTGTATATAGCCTCCACATTGACTCTGTACC
This sequence comes from Salvelinus alpinus, assembly GCF_045679555.1. Classification (NCBI taxonomy): domain Eukaryota; kingdom Metazoa; phylum Chordata; class Actinopteri; order Salmoniformes; family Salmonidae; genus Salvelinus; species Salvelinus alpinus. The sequence continues at coordinate 2,748,210 of NC_092096.1, read as the reverse complement.
GGTACCCCCTGTATATAGTCTCCACATTGACTCTGTACCGGTACCCCCTGTATATAGCCTCCACATTGACTCTGTACCGGTACCCCCTGTATATAGCCTCCACATTGACTCTGTACCGTAACACCCTGTATATAGCCTCCACATTGACTCTGTACCGGTACCCCCTGTATATAGTCTCCACATTGACTCTGTACCGGTACCCCCTGTATATAGCCTCCACATTGACTCTGTACCGGTACTCCCTGTATATAGCCTCCACATTGACTCTGTACCGGTACCCCCTGTATATAGCCTCCACATTGACTCTGTACCGGTACCCCCTGTATATAGCCTCCACATTGACTCTGTACCGGTACCCCCTGTATATATCCTCCACATTGACTCTGTACCAGTACCCCCTGTATATAGCCTCCTATTGTTATTTACTGCTGCTCTTTAATTATTTGTTTTTCTTATCTCTTACTTGTTTTTGTATTTTCTTAAAACTGCGTTTCTGTTTAAGGACTTGTACCTAAGCACTTCACTGTAAGGTTGTATTTGGTGCATGTTGTATTTGGTGCATGTTGTATTTGGTGAATGTTGTATTTGGTGCAGGTTGTAATTGGTGCATGTTGTATTTGGTGCAGGTTGTAATTGGTGCATGTTGTATTTGGTGCATGGTGTATTTGGTGCATGGTGTATTTGGTGCAGGTTGTAATTGGTGCATGTTGTATTTGGTGCATGGTGTATTTGGTGCATGGTGTATTTGGTGCAGGTTGTAATTGGTGCATGGTGTATTTGGTGCATGGTGTATTTGGTGCAGGTTGTATTTGGTGCATGTTGTATTTGGTGCATGTTGTATTTGGTGCATGTTGTATTTGGTGCAGGTTGTACTTGGTGCATGTTGTATTTGGTGCAGGTTGAATTTGGTGCAGGTTGTATTTGGTGCATGGTGTATTTGGTGCATGTTGTATTTGGTGCATGTTGTATTTGGTGCAGGTTGTATTTGGTGAATGTTGTATTTGGATGCAGGTTGTATTTGGTGCAGGTTGTATTTGGTGCATGTTGTATTTGGTGCATGTTGTATTTGGTGCAGGTTGTATTTGGTGAATGTTGTATTTGGATGCAGGTTGTATTTGGTGCATGTTGTATTTGGTGCATGTTGTATTTGGTGCAGGTTGTATTTGGTGAATGTTGTATTTGGTGCATGTTGTATTTGGTGCAGGTTGTATTTGGTGCATGGTGTATTTAGTGCAGGTTGTATTTGGTGCATGGTGTATTTGGTGCATGGTGTATTTAGTGCATGTTGTATTTAGTGCATGTTGTATTTGGTGCATGTTGTATTTGGTGCAGGTTGTATTTGGTGCATGTTGTATTTGGTGCATGTTGTATTTGGTGCATGTTGTATTTGGTGCATGTTGTATTTGGTGCATGTTGTATTTGGTGCATGTTGTATTTGGTGCATGGTGTATTTGGTGCATTGTATTTGGTGCATGTTGTATTTGGTGCAGGTTGTATTTGGTGCAGGTTGTATTTGGTGCATGTTGTATTTGGTGCATGTGATAAATAAAATTTGATTTGATTTGACGCATATCCCACGGTAGTTATTGGGGTCAAATTTATCTCCACTTTTGTGGATTGGGGTGATCAGTCCTTCGTTCCAAATATTGGGGAAGAGGCCAGAGCTGAGGATGATGATAAAGAGTTTAAGGATTGCCAATTAGAATTTGTGATCTGTGGATTTTATCATTTCATTCGGATACCATCAACACCAAAGGCCTTTTTGGGTTGGAGGGTTTGTATTTTGTCCTGTAGTACTGAAGTCCTTTTTTAATCTTAAAAAGTAATTTGTTTGGATGCAAATATGTTTTGCAACCAAGAGTAATACAGAGAGAGAGAGTGAGTGTGTTAGAGAGCAAGTGTGTGACCTTACGTCAGGTTAGTGCGTGTCTGAGGGGTATCCTCCGTGTCTTCTGTCAGAGCAGGAGATGTGTTGTTGATGTGATTCTAGTCTGTCAGAACAGGAGATGTGTTGGTGATGTGATTCTAGTCTGTCAGAACAGGAGATGTGTTGTTGATGTGATTCTAGTCTGTCAGAACAGGAGATGTGTTGTTGATGTGATTCTAGTCTGTCAGAACAGGAGATGTGTTGTTGATGTGATTCTAGTCTGTCAGAACAGGAGATGTGTTGTTGATGTGATTCTAGTCTGTCAGAACAGGAGATGTGTTGGTGATGTGATTCTAGTCTGTCAGAACAGGAGATGTGTTGTTGATGTGATTCTAGTCTGTCAGAACAGGAGATGTGTTGTTGATGTGATTCTAGTCTGTCAGAGCAGGAGATGTGTTGTTGATGTGATTCTAGTCTGTCAGAACAGGAGATGTGTTGTTGATGTGATTCTAGTCTGTCAGAACAGGAGATGTGTTGTTGATGTGATTCTAGTCTGTCAGAACAGGAGATGTGTTGTTGATGTGATTCTAGTCTGTCAGAACAGGAGATGTGTTGTTGATGTGATTCTAGTCTGTCAGAGCAGGAGATGTGTTGTTGATGTGATTCTAGTCTGTCAGAACAGGAGATGTGTTGTTAGAACTAGCAGGTTGTTGATGTGATTCTAGTCTGTCAGAGCAGGAGATGTGTTGTTGATGTGATTCTAGTCTGTCAGAACAGGAGATGTGTTGTTGATGTGATTCTAGTCTGTCAGAGCAGGAGATGTGTTGTTGATGTGATTCTAGTCTGTCAGAATAGGAGATGTGTTGTTGATGTGATTCTAGTCTGTCAGAACAGGAGATGTGTTGTTGATGTGATTCTAGTCTGTCAGAATAGGAGATGTGTTGTTGATGTGATTCTAGTCTGTCAGAACAGGAGATGTGTTGTTGATGTGATTCTAGTCTGTCAGAACAGGAGATGTGTTGTTGATGTGATTCTAGTCTGTCAGAATAGGAGATGTGTTGTTGATGTGATTCTAGTCTGTCAGAACAGGAGATGTGTTGGTGATGTGATTCTAGTCTGTCAGAACAGGAGATGTGTTGTTGATGTGATTCTAGTCTGTCAGAGCAGGAGATGTGTTGTTGATGTGATTCTAGTCTGTCAGAACAGGAGATGTGTTGTTAGAACTAGCATGTTGTTGATGTGATTCTAGTCTGTCAGAACAGGAGATGTGTTGTTGATGTGATTCTAGTCTGTCAGAACAGGAGATGTGTTGTTGATGTGATTCTAGTCTGTCAGAGCAGGAGATGTGTTGTTGATGTGATTCTAGTCTGTCAGAGCAGGAGATGTGTTGTTGATGTGATTCTAGTCTGTCAGAGCAGGAGATGTGTTGTTGATGTGATTCTAGTCTGTCAGAACAGGAGATGTGTTGTTGATGTGATTCTAGTCTGTCAGAGCAGGAGATGTGTTGTTGATGTGATTCTAGTCTGTCAGAGCAGGAGATGTGTTGTTGATGTGATTCTAGTCTGTCAGAACAGGAGATGTGTTGTTGATGTGATTCTAGTCTGTCAGAGCAGGAGATGTGTTGTTGATGTGATTCTAGTCTGTCAGAGCAGGAGATGTGTTGTTGATGTGATTCTAGTCTGTCAGAACAGGAGATGTGTTGTTACAACTAACAGGTTGTTGATGTGATTCTAGTCTGTCAGAACAGGAGATGTGTTGTTGATGTGATTCTAGTCTGTCAGAACAGGAGATGTGTTGTTGATGTGATTCTAGTCTGTCAGAACAGGAGATGTGTTGTTGATGTGATTCTAGTCTGTCAGAACAGGAGATGTGTTGTTGATGTGATTCTAGTCTGTCAGAACAGGAGATGTGTTGGTGATGTGATTCTAGTCTGTCAGAACAGGAGATGTGTTGTTGATGTGATTCTAGTCTGTCAGAACAGGAGATGTGTTGTTGATGTGATTCTAGTCTGTCAGAACAGGAGATGTGTTGTTAGAACTAGCATGTTGTTGATGTGATTCTAGTCTGTCAGAACAGGAGATGTGTTGGTGATGTGATTCTAGTCTGTCAGAACAGGAGATGTGTTGTTGATGTGATTCTAGTCTGTCAGAACAGGAGATGTGTTGTTGATGTGATTCTAGTCTGTCAGAACAGGAGATGTGTTGTTGATGTGATTCTAGTCTGTCAGAGCAGGAGATGTGTTGTTGATGTGATTCTAGTCTGTCAGAACAGGAGATGTGTTGTTGATGTGATTCTAGTCTGTCAGAACAGGAGATGTGTTGGTGATGTGATTCTAGTCTGTCAGAACAGGAGATGTGTTGTTGATGTGATTCTAGTCTGTCAGAACAGGAGATGTGTTGTTGATGTGATTCTAGTCTGTCAGAACAGGAGATGTGTTGTTGATGTGATTCTAGTCTGTCAGAACAGGAGATGTGTTGTTGATGTGATTCTAGTCTGTCAGAGCAGGAGATGTGTTGTTGATGTGAATCTAGTCTGTCAGAGCAGGAGATGTGTTGTTGATGTGATTCTAGTCTGTCAGAACAGGAGATGTGTTGTTGATGTGATTCTAGTCTGTCAGAACAGGAGATGTGTTGTTGATGTGATTCTAGTCTGTCAGAACAGGAGATGTGTTGTTGATGTGATTCTAGTCTGTCAGAGCAGGAGATGTGTTGTTGATGTGAATCTAGTCTGTCAGAGCAGGAGATGTGTTGTTGATGTGATTCTAGTCTGTCAGAACAGGAGATGTGTTGTTGATGTGATTCTAGTCTGTCAGAACAGGAGATGTGTTGTTGATGTGATTCTAGTCTGTCAGAACAGGAGATGTGTTGTTGATGTGATTCTAGTCTGTCAGAACAGGAGATGTGTTGTTGATGTGATTCTAGTCTGTCAGAGCAGGAGATGTGTTGTTGATGTGAATCTAGTCTGTCAGAGCAGGAGATGTGTTGTTGATGTGATTCTAGTCTGTCAGAACAGGAGATGTGTTGTTGATGTGATTCTAGTCTGTCAGAACAGGAGATGTGTTGTTGATGTGATTCTAGTCTGTCAGAGCAGGAGATGTGTTGTTGATGTGAATCTAGTCTGTCAGAGCAGGAGATGTGTTGTTGATGTGATTCTAGTCTGTCAGAACAGGAGATGTGTTGTTGATGTGATTCTAGTCTGTCAGAACAGGAGATGTGTTGTTACAACTAGCAGGTAGTTGATGTGATTCTAGTCTGTCAGAACAGGAGATGTGTTGTTGATGTGATTCTAGTCTGTCAGAACAGGAGATGTGTTGGTGATGTGATTCTAGTCTGTCAGAACAGGAGATGTGTTGTTGATGTGATTCTAGTCTGTCAGAACAGGAGATGTGTTGTTGATGTGAATCTAGTCTGTCAGAACAGGAGATGTGTTGTTAGAACTAGCAGGTTGTTGATGTGATTCTAGTCTGTCAGAACAGGAGATGTGTTGTTGATGTGATTCTAGTCTGTCAGAACAGGAGATGTGTTGTTGATGTGATTCTAGTCTGTCAGAACAGGAGATGTGTTGTTGATGTGATTCTAGTCTGTCAGAACAGGAGATGTGTTGTTGATGTGATTCTAGTCTGTCAGAACAGGAGATGTGTTGTTGATGTGATTCTAGTCTGTCAGAACAGGAGATGTGTTGTTGATGTGATTCTAGTCTGTCAGAACAGGAGATGTGTTGTTGATGTGATTCTAGTCTGTCAGAACAGGAGATGTGTTGTTGATGTGATTCTAGTCTGTCAGAACAGGAGATGTGTTGTTGATGTGATTCTAGTCTGTCAGAACAGGAGATGTGTTGTTGATGTGATTCTAGTCTGTCAGAACAGGAGATGTGTTGTTGATGTGAATCTAGTCTGTCAGAGCAGGAGATGTGTTGTTGATGTGATTCTAGTCTGTCAGAACAGGAGATGTGTTGTTGATGTGATTCTAGTCTGTCAGAACAGGAGATGTGTTGTTGATGTGATTCTAGTCTGTCAGAACAGGAGATGTGTTGTTGATGTGATTCTAGTCTGTCAGAACAGGAGATGTGTTGTTGATGTGATTCTAGTCTGTCAGAACAGGAGATGTGTTGTTGATGTGATTCTAGTCTGTCAGAGCAGGAGATGTGTTGTTGATGTGATTCTAGTCTGTCAGAACAGGAGATGTGTTGTTGATGTGATTCTAGTCTGTCAGAACAGGAGATGTGTTGTTGATGTGATTCTAGTCTGTCAGAACAGGAGATGTGTTGGTGATGTGATTCTAGTCTGTCAGAACAGGAGATGTGTTGTTGATGTGATTCTAGTCTGTCAGAGCAGGAGATGTGTTGTTGATGTGATTCTAGTCTGTCAGAACAGGAGATGTGTTGTTGATGTGATTCTAGTCTGTCAGAACAGGAGATGTGTTGTTGATGTGATTCTAGTCTGTCAGAGCAGGAGATGTGTTGTTGATGTGATTCTAGTCTGTCAGAACAGGAGATGTGTTGTTAGAACTAGCAGGTTGTTGATGTGATTCTAGTCTGTCAGAGCAGGAGATGTGTTGTTGATGTGATTCTAGTCTGTCAGAACAGGAGATGTGTTGTTGATGTGATTCTAGTCTGTCAGAACAGGAGATGTGTTGTTGATGTGATTCTAGTCTGTCAGAGCAGGAGATGTGTTGTTGATGTGATTCTAGTCTGTCAGAATAGGAGATGTGTTGTTGATGTGATTCTAGTCTGTCAGAACAGGAGATGTGTTGTTGATGTGATTCTAGTCTGTCAGAATAGGAGATGTGTTGTTGATGTGATTCTAGTCTGTCAGAACAGGAGATGTGTTGTTGATGTGATTCTAGTCTGTCAGAACAGGAGATGTGTTGTTGATGTGATTCTAGTCTGTCAGAATAGGAGATGTGTTGTTGATGTGATTCTAGTCTGTCAGAACAGGAGATGTGTTGGTGATGTGATTCTAGTCTGTCAGAACAGGAGATGTGTTGTTGATGTGATTCTAGTCTGTCAGAGCAGGAGATGTGTTGTTGATGTGATTCTAGTCTGTCAGAACAGGAGATGTGTTGTTAGAACTAGCATGTTGTTGATGTGATTCTAGTCTGTCAGAACAGGAGATGTGTTGTTGATGTGATTCTAGTCTGTCAGAACAGGAGATGTGTTGTTGATGTGATTCTAGTCTGTCAGAGCAGGAGATGTGTTGTTGATGTGATTCTAGTCTGTCAGAGCAGGAGATGTGTTGTTGATGTGATTCTAGTCTGTCAGAGCAGGAGATGTGTTGTTGATGTGATTCTAGTCTGTCAGAACAGGAGATGTGTTGTTGATGTGATTCTAGTCTGTCAGAGCAGGAGATGTGTTGTTGATGTGATTCTAGTCTGTCAGAGCAGGAGATGTGTTGTTGATGTGATTCTAGTCTGTCAGAACAGGAGATGTGTTGTTGATGTGATTCTAGTCTGTCAGAGCAGGAGATGTGTTGTTGATGTGATTCTAGTCTGTCAGAGCAGGAGATGTGTTGTTGATGTGATTCTAGTCTGTCAGAACAGGAGATGTGTTGTTACAACTAACAGGTTGTTGATGTGATTCTAGTCTGTCAGAACAGGAGATGTGTTGTTGATGTGATTCTAGTCTGTCAGAACAGGAGATGTGTTGTTGATGTGATTCTAGTCTGTCAGAACAGGAGATGTGTTGTTGATGTGATTCTAGTCTGTCAGAACAGGAGATGTGTTGTTGATGTGATTCTAGTCTGTCAGAACAGGAGATGTGTTGGTGATGTGATTCTAGTCTGTCAGAACAGGAGATGTGTTGTTGATGTGATTCTAGTCTGTCAGAACAGGAGATGTGTTGTTGATGTGATTCTAGTCTGTCAGAACAGGAGATGTGTTGTTAGAACTAGCATGTTGTTGATGTGATTCTAGTCTGTCAGAACAGGAGATGTGTTGGTGATGTGATTCTAGTCTGTCAGAACAGGAGATGTGTTGTTGATGTGATTCTAGTCTGTCAGAACAGGAGATGTGTTGTTGATGTGATTCTAGTCTGTCAGAACAGGAGATGTGTTGTTGATGTGATTCTAGTCTGTCAGAGCAGGAGATGTGTTGTTGATGTGATTCTAGTCTGTCAGAACAGGAGATGTGTTGTTGATGTGATTCTAGTCTGTCAGAACAGGAGATGTGTTGGTGATGTGATTCTAGTCTGTCAGAACAGGAGATGTGTTGTTGATGTGATTCTAGTCTGTCAGAGCAGGAGATGTGTTGTTGATGTGAATCTAGTCTGTCAGAGCAGGAGATGTGTTGTTGATGTGATTCTAGTCTGTCAGAACAGGAGATGTGTTGTTGATGTGATTCTAGTCTGTCAGAACAGGAGATGTGTTGTTGATGTGATTCTAGTCTGTCAGAACAGGAGATGTGTTGTTGATGTGATTCTAGTCTGTCAGAACAGGAGATGTGTTGTTGATGTGATTCTAGTCTGTCAGAGCAGGAGATGTGTTGTTGATGTGAATCTAGTCTGTCAGAGCAGGAGATGTGTTGTTGATGTGATTCTAGTCTGTCAGAACAGGAGATGTGTTGTTGATGTGATTCTAGTCTGTCAGAACAGGAGATGTGTTGTTGATGTGATTCTAGTCTGTCAGAGCAGGAGATGTGTTGTTGATGTGAATCTAGTCTGTCAGAGCAGGAGATGTGTTGTTGATGTGATTCTAGTCTGTCAGAACAGGAGATGTGTTGTTGATGTGATTCTAGTCTGTCAGAACAGGAGATGTGTTGTTACAACTAGCAGGTAGTTGATGTGATTCTAGTCTGTCAGAACAGGAGATGTGTTGTTGATGTGATTCTAGTCTGTCAGAACAGGAGATGTGTTGGTGATGTGATTCTAGTCTGTCAGAACAGGAGATGTGTTGTTGATGTGATTCTAGTCTGTCAGAACAGGAGATGTGTTGTTGATGTGAATCTAGTCTGTCAGAACAGGAGATGTGTTGTTAGAACTAGCAGGTTGTTGATGTGATTCTAGTCTGTCAGAACAGGAGATGTGTTGTTGATGTGATTCTAGTCTGTCAGAACAGGAGATGTGTTGTTGATGTGATTCTAGTCTGTCAGAACAGGAGATGTGTTGTTGATGTGATTCTAGTCTGTCAGAACAGGAGATGTGTTGTTGATGTGATTCTAGTCTGTCAGAACAGGAGATGTGTTGTTGATGTGATTCTAGTCTGTCAGAACAGGAGATGTGTTGTTGATGTGATTCTAGTCTGTCAGAACAGGAGATGTGTTGTTGATGTGATTCTAGTCTGTCAGAACAGGAGATGTGTTGTTGATGTGATTCTAGTCTGTCAGAACAGGAGATGTGTTGTTGATGTGATTCTAGTCTGTCAGAACAGGAGATGTGTTGTTGATGTGATTCTAGTCTGTCAGAACAGGAGATGTGTTGTTGATGTGAATCTAGTCTGTCAGAGCAGGAGATGTGTTGTTGATGTGATTCTAGTCTGTCAGAACAGGAGATGTGTTGTTGATGTGATTCTAGTCTGTCAGAACAGGAGATGTGTTGTTGATGTGATTCTAGTCTGTCAGAACAGGAGATGTGTTGTTGATGTGATTCTAGTCTGTCAGAACAGGAGATGTGTTGTTGATGTGATTCTAGTCTGTCAGAACAGGAGATGTGTTGTTGATGTGATTCTAGTCTGTCAGAGCAGGAGATGTGTTGTTGATGTGATTCTAGTCTGTCAGAACAGGAGATGTGTTGTTGATGTGATTCTAGTCTGTCAGAACAGGAGATGTGTTGTTGATGTGATTCTAGTCTGTCAGAACAGGAGATGTGTTGGTGATGTGATTCTAGTCTGTCAGAACAGGAGATGTGTTGTTGATGTGATTCTAGTCTGTCAGAGCAGGAGATGTGTTGTTGATGTGATTCTAGTCTGTCAGAACAGGAGATGTGTTGTTGATGTGATTCTAGTCTGTCAGAACAGGAGATGTGTTGTTGATGTGATTCTAGTCTGTCAGAACAGGAGATGTGTTGTTGATGTGATTCTAGTCTGTCAGAACAGGAGATGTGTTGTTGATGTGATTCTAGTCTGTCAGAGCAGGAGATGTGTTGTTAGAACTAGCAGGTAGTTGATGTGACTCTCATTTGACTGATAATGAGAGTGGGCAGGACTGAGGCCTTTAGGACACACCCACTAGTGTAGAGCGGAGGACATGCCTGGTTGCTGTTGTGCAGTACCTTATCATTTCCTCATCTCTTCCCCTCACATCATCTGAATTCACTCCTCTTCCTCCTCAACAGTGACTATTACAATCCAGAAGCAGGTAGAAAAGAGCAGACGTTCTGAGCTATCCTACCCAGACCAAGCTACTGCTACTACTGTCACTGTGTTACTAGCTAGCTCAGGTACTCTCAACATTCTCTGATTCACGTAGAGGTAATGTACTACGTTACAGATGGAGCTGCTCTCTTATGTAACGTTATGTCATGTTATGTCATGTTATGTCTTGTTAACTTATGTCACTTAAAAGTTAACTTGTGTTATGTTTTGTCATGTTATGTTACGCAATGTAATTTTAAATTAAGTTATGTTAAAGGGATAATGTACGATTCTAGCTTAATCACTAGAAGTCCACAGGTACATTAGCAATGCTACCGTACCTGTAGACTTCCAGTCATTGTGCTAATGCTAGATAGCATTTGCTCGTGAAACAACCACTACCTTCCTTTATAATGCGCACAGAGACATTAAAATGGTATCCATGATCCCTTTAACACTATTAAAGGTTATTAAATGTGAAGTTAAGTTGTTATGTTATGTAATGTAATATCATTGTTTCCTCTGTAGATCGGTTGGCAGAATGTCTCTGCTGCTTTGTTGGGCAGTGATGGCTCTGCACCTCGCAACAGGTAAATATAAAACTTGAAATTAAACTGTGTGTGTGTGTGTGTGTGTGTGTGTGTGTGTGTGTGTGTGTGTAAATAGTTTAATTCAATGATAAAGAACACCCTCTGTGTTCTGTAATAAAATAAAATAAAGTAATCTTTATTTAACTAGGCAGGACAGGTAACTCTTTATCCACAATATAGCAGGTGATGTAAAGCCATAACACATACGTTTTTCCAGCATCAGACTTTGATTGATAATGTCAAAGGCCACACTGAAGTCTAACAAAACAGCTCCCACAATCTTTTCATCATGAATTTCACTCAGCCAATCATCAACCATTTGTGAAGCGCCGTGCTTGTTGAATGTCCTTCCCTATAAGCGTGCTGAAAGTCTGTCGTCAATTCGTTTACTGTAAAATTGCATTGTATCTGCTCAAACACAACTCAAAATGCTATAAAGTTTTTGAGGTGCTACTTGATCCAGCTTCGTTTGCACTTTCGGGATTATTCCATGAATTGCTTCCAATGTACCAGGTAAACTAAGTCAAGCACAGCTCTTGAACAGTACATACTGTCTGTGTGTTGTTCCAGGGCTGGATGCTGCCTCGGGGGTGGTGAACACTACAGAGGAGGAGGTGGAAGGGGTGGACTCCCAGTCACCATGCCCAGCCGGGTGGCATCAGAATGAGCATCGCTGCTTCTCCTTCTACCCCGTCCTGGCCACCTGGGCCACTGCAGAGGTAACACTTGTAATTGGGAGAGACTAATTTCTAATTACTACTACTATTTCACAACCATTGATACTGCAAGACTAGCAAGCACACATTTACTTCAGGAAATGTCCATTTCTAGCTAGCATTGATCTTTGCTCCCTGAGGTACTGGGCTTTAGCTCAGCGGGCTAACAGTGTTCTCTGGCTGTCCCTCTAGTTGTACTGCTCCCAGCACAGAGGGAACCTGGTGTCGGTTCACAGCCCTGGTCAACATGTGTTTGTCCAGGATCTGGTGAGGAGACACACAGACCAGCCGGTCTGGATAGGAGGCTACGACGCAGCTCAGGTAAACTGGGTCAATAATTGTCAGTCAGTCAGTCTGTCAATCAATCTGTCAAATGTCTACAGGTTACAGAGGCAAAAGCTCAACGTACTTTCTGTTTAAAAACAATGAAGTGGTTTCAATCCATTAATCAATGTTTTTCTGTGAAAAGGAGGGGATGTGGCTGTGGAGTGACGGCTCAGCTGTTGATGGTTTTAACTGGGAGGAGGAGGAGCCCAGTAACTCTGGACAGGGGGAGAACTGTATGGAGCTACACACTGGAGGTACACACTCACACACACACACACACACACACACACACACACACACACACACACACACACACACACACACACACACACACACACACACACACACACACACACACACACACACACACACACACACACACACACACTCACTCACTCACTCACTCTGAGCACATTGAAATAACTGAAGTGTGATTTGTTGTTGCCTTGACAACAGGTGGTCGGGGCTGGAATGACGTGTCCTGTGGAGAGCTGAGGTTCTATGTGTGTTCTATGGAGACCAGGTAGCAGGCTAACACTGTCTTGTATCTGGACATGTTTATACAGAGACCATATTAACACTTAATTACATTCATGTATTTTTTTTTTCATTTTCTTGTAGATCTGGTTTAGCAGTAATGCCAAGTCAGAAGCAAGCACACGAGAGAGGTAGGAATGTCTTGGCTCATTACCTCGGCTAGACAATAAGTTAATGTTACAGGTGCAGCTCCTTGTTGAATGGTACTCTGACATTTAGAAGAAGACAGATTCTGATCATTAATGATCAAAATTCAAACTTTAAAATGTGTTGACCGGTCTGGAATTGTTTTTAAACTATTAAGCTTTTTGTCCTCCTAGAAAACCTCATCCTATTTAATGGGATATCTTCAACATTCTAAATCTCCCTTTATTCAAATCTCCCATTTTAAAACTGACTTCCAACATTCTATTCACTCTAAACAATGTGACTTTGACACGAATCAGCTATCAGCTATTGTAACCACTTTCCCAGTAGCTTCGACAAAAACCAGAGCATATTATTAGTCTACTCTGCTATTCAAATCTAAAATTAAAACAGAAATAACTTTTACCAATCAAACTATACAGCTGTTTCGGTAACTAGTTTAATGTAGCTAACTTCCCACTGTTGAATTAACTACCATATAACTAGTTAATTTAGCTAACTTCCCACTGTTGAATTAACTGCCATAGAACTAGTTTAATGTAGCTAACTTCCCACTGTTGAATTAACTACCATAGAACTAGTTAATGTAGCTAACTTCCCACTGTTGAATTAACTGCCATAGAACTAGTTAATTTAGCTAACTTCCCAATGCTGAATTAACTGCTATAGAACTAGTTTAATGTAGCTAACTTCCCACTGTTGAATTAACTACCATAGCTACATTAAACTAGTTCTAGGAGGGAGACTCTGGCAGCTCCGGACAGGAGGGAGACTCTGGCAGCTCCGGACAGGAGGGAGACTCTGGCAGCTACGGACTGGGGATCGTCGCTGGAGGCTCCGGACTGAAGGGCGTCACTGTGGTGGAGAGACAAACAGGAGGCTTCGTGCCATGGATCATCACTGGAGGCTTTGTGCCATGGATCATCACTGGAGGCTTCGTGCCATGGATCATCACTGGAGGCTTTGTGCCCTGGATCATCACTGGAGTGGAGAGACACACAGGAGGCCTGGCTCTGGGAGAAGGCACAGGACTCACCAGGCTGGTGAGACATGCAGGAGGGTTAGGGATTTGCACAGGCACAGGACTCACCAGGCTGGGGAGACAGGCAGTAGGCCTCTTCCTTGGCCGAGGCACCGGATACACTGGGCCGTGGAGGCGCACTGGAGATCTCGAGCTAAGAGCCTGCACAACCCATCCTGGCTGGATGGTGACTTTGGCCCGGCACGTACGGGGCGCAGGCACAGGACGCACTGGGCTGTGCAGACGCACTGGAGACACAGTGTGCAGAGCCGGCGCAGGATATCCTGGGCCGTAGAGACGTCCTGGAGGTCTGGAGTGCAGGGCTGGCACACTCCGTCCTGGCTCGATGCCCACTCTAGCCCGGCCGATGCGAGGAGCTGGGATATAGCGCACCGGGCTAAGAACACATACTGGAGACACCGTTCGCTCCACTGCATAACACGGTGCCTGATCAGTACGACGCCCGCCACGGTAAGCACGGGGAGTTGGCTCAGGTCTCCGACCTGACTCCACCAATCTACCCGTGTGCCCCTCCCCAAAATAATTCTGTGGCTGCCTCTCGTGCACGTTTCCTCGAGCCAACTCCTTGTAGCGTTGCCGCTCCACCTTAGCTGCATCCAGCTCTTCTTTAGGACGGCGATACTCCCCTGTCTGTGCCCAGGGTCCCTTGCCGTCCAGGATTTCCTCCCATGTCCAGGAGTCCTGAACCCTCTGCTCCTCCATACCACGCTGCTTGGTCCGTTGGTGGTGGGTAGTTCTGTAACAATATTCGTCTTCGTCGGATGAGGAGGAAGGATCGGACCAAAACCCAGCGAGGTATGTTTTTTAATTTGAATTAACTAAATAAACAGAACACTGAAACAACAAAAACAACAAAGAGAGTGAACGAAACGAAACAGTCCTGTAAGGTGCAGCAACACAAAACAGATGCCCCAAAACAGGGGGACTCAAACAGTCCGGAGAAAAACCCACGCACGAAACATTTCAACATAGAAGGTGCTCAGAGCAACACAAAACAGAAAACAACTACCCACAAAACCCAGGTGTGAAAAGGCTACCTAAGTATGGTTCTCAATCAGAGACAACGATAGACAGCTGCCTCTGATTGAGAACCACACCCGGCCAAACAACAAAGAAATACAAAACATAGAACACAAAACATAGAATGCCCAGCCCAACTCACGCCCTGACCAAACCAAAATAGAGACATAAAAAGGATCTCTAAGGTCAGGGTGTAACAGAATTGAGGAATACAATTTACACACAGTGCTAATGGGACTAATCCCTCTGTGGTTCAATGTGATTTCAGGGTCCTTTTTGGAGGATTTGGAAATAGGCTTGATTATGGATATGTACTATACAGAAGGAATAATGACAATCTCAAAACAAGCCTGGAAGAGTTCAAATAATATTTGGAAAAGTATTTGGGAAATTAGGACATATTTCACAATAATTGATGCAAAAAATAAATGTATTGTTCCGATATCATTACAACAGGTGTACTGTAATCAAACGAGACAAATTAAATGAATGAAAGAAACAAGGTTTAGCAGGCACTAGTTAGCATCAAGCCTGTCTGGAGCAACTGGCCATAAGTTCTCATCCACATCACAGTAAATGTCCTCATTGTTCATGCACCTGGTGGAAAAACGTTTTGGAATGGCAAATACAAGCCTGACATAGTTTTTTATTATTTTCTATTCATTGCATGTCTTCACTATTATTCTTCAATGTATGACTAAATAAAAACCCTGGAATGAGTAGGTGTGTCTAAACGTTTGACTAGTACTGTAGTTCTGGATTGATGTCAGTGCATGTCTCATCCTTGGCCTGGGGGACGGCGGTATGCTCACGGGGATGGCCATCTTACATCTTCCACCTGTATTGGAATCATTACATCTATTTTACAGTGTTTTATTGTATTTATGTATTGTAGTGTCTTGTGTGGCTTAATTTGTATGAGCATGGCACTAGCAACACCAGAGTTGTGGGTTTGATTCCCACTGGGGTCACATATGAAAATGCATAGACTCACTGCTGTCACTTTGGATTAAAGCCCCTGCTACATAAATGGCATATATTAGAGTGATAGTAAAATGTATTTTAACAAATGAGAAGAGAATCATATCTAAAGTAAAGTGAACGTTGTGAAAAGCATTTACTTTATATGAACATGTATTGCAATGTGAAACATGTATTTCTAGATGAAACACTGAGTAAGTTTGGTGAATAAATTACTGTATGATTGTATGTGCTCTAATAGTCAATAGAAAATGTGCTCAGAGTTTTGAAACAACTGTCTTTTTGATTATCTGTTTTGGGTTTTGTAATAATCACTGCTAAAATGTACCAAATAGTTGTAAACACTAGTATATACCAAAACAATAAAGAAAATGTATCTTTCCCTCCCTCCCTCCCTCCCTCCCTCCCTCCCTCCCTCCCTCCCTCCCTCCCTCCCTCCCTCCCTCCCTCCCTCCTTAACTCCCTCCCTGTCCCCTCCCTCCCTGTCTCCCCCAGAGCTGGTTGAAGAAGTGAGTATTTATGACGTCCTGTGGGAGACCAGTGAGAAAGTAGCAGATGAGACCCTCGACTCAGCCTTCCTCAGAGGAATGTATTCCAGACGTCTGCCTGGCCACTGCTACACTGACTTCTGCCACCAGGAGGTGCTATACCTGGACAGAGTCATCACCATGCTGCAGGTGAAAAGAAAATACATTAAATAAAACGAATACCGTAAAGTTTTACTTACTATGACTGTGATATGTGGTTGTCGTGCCTAGCTATCTTAAGATAAGTTGCTCTGTATAACAGTGTAAATGTGTGTGTGAAACAGGTGCTGATCAGAACAGTCCAGGGTCCTCCAGACATCATGCTGTTTCTCCAGAGAACACATCAACGCTACCAGGAGTCTCTGAAGGAGGCCCAGAACCAAACTACACCACACCTGGTAAGAAGCTGTTATAACAATCACCCGTAATATACAATTTAAAATAATATATCTAATTATACAATTTAAGATAATATATCTTAATATATAATTTAAGATAATATATCTTAATATAAAATGTAAGATAATATATCTTAATATACGATTTAAAATAATATATCTAATTATATAATTTAAGATAATATATATTAATATATAATTTAAGATAATATATATTAATATATAAGTTAAGATACTATATATTAATATATAATTTAAGATAATATATATTAATATACAATTTAAGATACTATATATTAATATATAATTTAAGATAATATATATTAATATACAATTTAAGATACTATATATTAATATATAATTTAAGATAATATATATTAATATACAATTTAAGATACTATATATGAATATATAATTTAAGATACTATATATTAATATATAATTTAAGATAATATATATTAATATATAATTTAAGATAATATATATTAATATATAATTTACGATAATATATTTAATTTAAGAGGATTTATAGCAAGAAAAAGCAACTGGAACGTAGTAGGTGATTTATTAATTCAATAAACCTTCCATAAACCTTTTCAATGACCCTTTTTTAACCTTTAATCTTTTAACCTTTTTTTGTTTTGGTTAAAATCAAGTTCAATTTCGGTTACCCAAGTTTTCGTGTATTTAGACACCCCCCCAAAAAAGGTAAATCAATAATATCTTCTATCTTTTCCTTTTTTGACTCCCTTTAGTTCATTCAGTTCAGTTCATAGTCTTTTAGCATTACAATTATGTTTCCCTATATTGGTTTTTAATGTGTTTATAGCTGGTTTCCAGCCAATTGGTGACAGATTTTCATGGGAATATTAAAAAATCTTCATATAATCAATATGCCATTTCAGAGTTTCCTTTAAGAAAATTTGGTGCCAGACAACATGACAGGGCAGATTTTAATTACCGGATATTTGATAAACCCATATGCATTCAGATCCAACCTGGTGCAGCCAGAGGGATGTTGGCTAAATGAGCCACATTTACGTAGCCTAAAAAACAGCTGTAATAAATTACAAAACACTATTACATGTGTTTCGATGTGTAGCACACACACAACTTCATAGCCAATTTCTTTATTGGGGTTTAGGCTACATCCCTAAAAAACAACAATTGTCAACTATAGGCTTAAGTGTTCACTGCATACTACAGTTGAAGTCGGAAGTTTACATACACTTAGGTTGGAGTCATTAAAACTCGTTTTTCAACCACTCCACAAATTACTTGTTCACAAACTATAGTTTTGGCAAGTCGGTTAGGACATCTACTTTGTACATGACACAATTCATTTTTCCAACAATTGTTTACAGACAGATTATTTAACTTATAATTCACTATCACAACTCCATTGGGTCAGAAGTTTACATACACTAAGTTGACTGTGCCTTTAAACAGTTTGGAAAATTCCAGAAAAGGATGTCATGGCTTTAGAAGCTTCTGATAGGCTAATTGACATCAATTGAGTAAATTGGAGGTGTACCTGTGGATGTATTTCAAGGCCTAGAAGATGCTGGAGGAAACAGGTACAAAAGTATCTACACTGCTCAAAAAAATAAAGGGAACACTTAAACAACACAATGTAACTCCAAGTCAATCACACTTCTGTGAAATCAAACTGTCCACTTAGGAAGCAACACTGATTGACAATACATTTCACATGCTGTTGTGCAAATGGAATAGACAAAAGGTGGAAATTATAGGCAATTAGCAAGACACCCCCAATAAAGGAGTGATTCTGTAGGTGGTGACCACAGACCACTTCTCAGTTCCTATGCTTCCTGGCTGATGTTTTGGTCACTTTTGTATGCTGGCGGTGCTTTCACTCTAGTGGTAGCATGAGACGGAGTCTACAACCCACACAAGTGGCTCAGGTAGTGCAGCTCATCCAGGATGGCACATCAATGCGAGCTGTGGCAAGAAAGTTTGCTGTGTCTGTCAGCATAGTGTCCAGAGTATGGAGGCGCTACCAGGAGACAGGCCAGTACATCAGGAGACGTGGAGGAGGCCGTAGGAGGGCAACAACCCAGCAGCAGGACCGCTACCTCTGCCTTTGTGCAATGAGGAGCACTGCCAGAGCCCTGCAAAATGACCTCCAGCAGGCCACAAATGTGCATGTGTCTGATTGTATGATTTTTAAGTAATTATTTGCATTTGTTTGCATATATCCCTGTATATAGCTGCACATTGATCTGGTACTGATACTCCCTGTATATAGCTCCACATTGATCTGGTACTGGTACTCCCTGTATATAGCTCCACATTGATCTGGTACTGGTACTACCTGTATATAGCTCCACATTGATCTGGTACTTCCTGTATATAGCTCCACATTGATCTGGTACTGGTACTCCCTGTATATAGCTCCACATTGATCTGGTACTGGTACTCCCTGTATATAGCTCCACATTGATCTGGTACTGGTACTCCCTGTATATAGCTCCACATTGATCTGGTACTGGTACTCCCTGTATATAGCTCCACATTGATCTGGTACTTCCTGTATATAGCTCCACATTGATCTGGTACTGATACTCCCTGTATATAGCTCCACACTGATCTGGTACTGATACTCCCTGTATATAGCTCCACACTGATCTGGTACTGGTACTTCCTGTATATACCTCCACATTGATCTGGTACTGGTACTTCCTGTATATACCTCCACATTGATCTGGTACTTCCTGAATATAGATCCACATTGATCTGGTACGGGTTCTTCCTGTATATAGCTCCACATTGATCTGGTATTGGTACTTCCTGTATATAGCGCCACATTGATCTGGTACTGGTACTTCCTGTATATAGCTCCACATTGATCTGGTACTTCCTGTATATAGATCCACATTGATCTGGTACTTCCTGTATATAGCTCCACATTGATATGGTACTGGTACTTGCTGTATATAGCTCCACACTGATCTGGTACTCCCGGTATATAGCTCCACACTGATCTGGTACTTCCTATATATAGCTCCCCACTGATCTGGCACTTCCTGTATATAGCTCCTCACTGATCTGGTACTGGTACTTCCTGTATATAGCTCCACACTGATCTGGTACTGGTACTTCCTGTATATAGATCCATTCTTGTGTAATGTATTTTATTCCTCCTGTTTTATTTGTGTTATTATGTTTTAACTGTGGATCGTTGGGAAGGGCTCGTAAGCATAAAGTCAACACCTGTTGAATTCAGAGTATGTGACAACTAAAATGTAAATTAGATTTTGCTTCTCCTTTTACTCCTCCTCCATATCCTCCTCCTCCTCATTCCTCTCCTCTTCCTCCATCTCCTCCTCCTCTTCCTCCATCTCCTGCTCCTCCTCCTCTGCCTCCTCCTCCTCATTATTCTCCTCTACCTCCATCTCCTCCTCCTCTTCCTCCTCTTCCTCCTCCTCCTCCTCATTATTCTCCTCTGCCTCCATCACCTCCTCCATCATCCTCCTCCTCATTCTTCTCATCTACCTCCATCACCTCCTCCATATCCTCCTCCTCCTCTACCACCATCTCCTCCTCCTCTTCCTCCTCCTCCTCATTATCCTCCTCTACCTCCTCCTCCTCCTCCTCCTCCTGCCTACAGAACCTGTCCTCCATCCAGCCCTCTGCAGCCGTGCGTCAGTACCTCCAGAGCTTCCATGACATTGTGCATGAGGAGCCCATCTACTGGCTGGTGTCTCTGCTGCCCAGAGCCCTGCTCAGACCTTACCTGGCAAAGAACCTACCCCTGGGAGAGAGGACCAGACCAGGCCCCAGCCCCTGCCTCCACCCCTGGCTAAGCCTCTTCCCCTGCCCCTGTTACCAGTGGGGGGGAGAGGACATGAAATCAGACCAGAGGAACCAGAAGGATGAGTCAGGGACATCTTACAGGTATCTTGAGGTTTATAGCCTATGGAGGTTTATAGTGTCTCAAGTCCACATTGTTGTGTTTAATCTTGTCAAGTGTGGTGATATTGTGGAGTGACTCTTTTCTAATCTGTCTCTCTCTCCAGGCATCTACTGGAGAAGTACCAGGATGTGATGGACGTCTATAAGGCTGTCAACATCTTCAGAGTCCAGATGATCAACGAGAAGGCTCTCTTCACCTCCAGGTGCAGGTAGGTCTACAGTTAGCCTGACTTAGGTCTACAGTTACCCTGGTCCTGCTATCTAATTATACAGTTAGCCAGGTCCTGCTTTCTAATTCTACAGTTACTCTGGTCCTGCTATCTAATTATACAGTTAGCCTGGTCCTGCTATCTAATTCTACAGTTAGCCAGGTCCTGCTATCTAATTCTACAGTTAGCCAGGTCCTGCTATCTAATTCTACAGTTAGCCTGGTCCTGCTATCTAATTCTACAGTTAGCCAGGTCCTGCTATCTAATTCTACAGTTAGCCAGGTCCTGCTATCTAATTCTACAGTTAGCCAGGTCCTGCTATCTAATTCTACAGTTAGCCTGGTCCTGCTATATAATTCTACAGTTAGCCTGGTCCTGCTATCTAATTCTACAGTTACTCTGGTCTTGCTAACTAAGTTTACTGTTAGCCTGGTCCTGCTAACTAAGTCTACAGTTAGCTAGGTCCTGCTAAACAAGTCTTGCCAGGTCTCCCTCGCAAAACAGGCTCTCAACCCTATGGATCTCCATAGCCTGGGTAACAGTCTATTTTGTGATAACATTCTACTCCTCGTCAACATAATTTGGCATATGACATGGAGTACAGGAAGTGGAATCCCAACTAGCAAATTTGGTTTGTTGAAAGTTGTGGGAATGTACATTTTTGGTTTACCATTGGTTCTGGGAAAACTTAGCCTGTTCTGGGAACCTTAAGTTTAAGGTAGCAGGGAGGTTCTGAGAACGTCTTACTATGGTTCCAGGGAGGTTCTGAGAACGTCTAACTATGGCTCCAGGGAGGTTCTGAGAACGTCTTACTATGGTTCCAGGGAGGTTCTGAGAACGTCTAACTATGGCTCCAGGGAGGATCTGAGAACGTCTTACTATGGTTCCAGGGAGGTTCTGAGAACATCTAACTATGGCTCCAGGGAGGTTCTGAGAACGTCTTACTATGGTTCCAGGGAGGTTCTGAGAACGTCTAACTATGGCTCCAGGGAGGATCTGAGAACGTCTTACTATGGTTCCCTGAAAGTTTTCCTGGGAGGTTTATTAACGCAGATAGAAATGGAATTCTAGGTGATTTGGATTTTTTTTTTTACTTCCTTAAAACGTTCACTGAATGTTTCAATAATTATTTTATTGAAAGTGTTAGTTTTTTTTGGCTTAACTCTGATCTCTGTATTAATGTTTAATGTCTCTATGATATTCATCTCTGGCAGCATATTATCACTGTGGTCATATGGGGCGGCAGGGTAACCTAGTGGTTAGAGCGTTGGACTAGTAACCGAAAGGTTGCAAGTTTGAATCCCCGAGCTGACAAGGTAAAAATCTGTCGTTCTGCCCCTGAACAAGGCAGTTAATCCACTGTTCCTAGGATTTGTTCTTAACTGACTTGCCTAGTTAAATAAAGGTAAAAAAAAATGTAATGTTGTCTCCGGCTGGAGATAGTAGTTTAAATATCAAATAAATTCATTAAATCAATGAATATCTGATGTAATCAAATCCGCCTGTGTAATATTATCCTAGTTGGTTTCCCACTGGTGAC
The DNA here is from genome assembly GCF_045679555.1 of Salvelinus alpinus. Taxonomy (NCBI): domain Eukaryota; kingdom Metazoa; phylum Chordata; class Actinopteri; order Salmoniformes; family Salmonidae; genus Salvelinus; species Salvelinus alpinus. The sequence continues at coordinate 2,726,092 of NC_092096.1, read as the reverse complement.
GAGGAGGAAGTGGAGGACCAACTCAACCTGTGGTCTGTGGAGTCTGGACCTGATGTTAGGGTGAGTGATGTATTTATTTATGACATGTTTATCTTGTATTGAAATCAGTCGAGAATTGTGCACATTTAGTCATTTTTTATTTCACCTTTCACCTATTTCACCTATTTAACCTGGTAGGCTAGCTGAGAACAACTTCTCATTTACAACTGTGACCTGGCCAAGATAAAGCAAAGCAGTTCGACACATACAACAACACAGAGTTACACATGGAATTAACAAACATACAGTCAATAATGCAGTAGAAAAGTCTATATACAGTGTGTGCAAATGAGGTAGGATAAGAGAGGTAAGGCAATAAATAGGCCATGGTGGCGAAGTAATTACAATATAGCAATTAAACACTGGAGTCATAGATGTGCAGAAGATGAATGTGCAAGTAGAGATACTGGGGTGCAAAGGAGCAAGATAAATAAATAAATACAGTATGGGGATGAGGTAGTTGGATGGGCTATTTACAGATGGGCTATGTACAGGTGCAGTGATCTGTGATGATTGATAATGTCCCAAAACAGTTATTCTTTGCAAAACCCCCAATTTAGACCAGCCCACTGTGCTTAGAGATGGACCGGCCCATCTGGCCCCAAACTGTCCTATGGCCAGTCAGTTTCTGGTTCATAGTGACTCTATTGGGACAGCTATGTCAGGAGAGTCTTACAGATAAGATGTGTTATCGTTCATTGGTCTTGTTTGTCCTGTCCCTTAAATCTGTTTGTTTCTGTCGCCCCTCTCTAGGTGAAGCTGTAGCAGTGCAGCTGTAGAATACAGGGAGCTGTGTGTGTTGGCTTTCACACTGGGCAGGACTGTTCCTCTTGTCAGACATATTCCAATATTTCACTTTTATGTTTGAAACTTCCTCCCCAACAACTACTGTTTAAACTGTATTAATGCAATAACACAATGAATGTACACATCTAATAATTGTCAACAAAGGATCTACGATAAAATAAAGAACATTTAGTTAATAAAATCATAGAATAAAATTGTATTTTCTTATGGGTGTTGCAATACGAATATTACACAGCCAATCACACTGCTGTGCTCTACCACAATCAGAATAATTGCTCTGGCTAGCCAATAAACAGATGGTATTGCTTCCAAGAATTGACCAATCAGAAATAGTTATTAAGGTTGCCCCACTAGCAGTGGGCCAGTATTTAAATGCTCCATTGTACAAACTGCTGTATTTTTCCTGTGTTTTATATTCATGTTGGATCCACTGATTTCAAACCATTAGAGAATAGTTGTCCTGATCACATCTTCCTCAAATTCTGTCTTTAATTATTTCCTGGATGTACAATCAAAACATCTTGGCAACATTATGGTTGAGA
>NC_092096.1:2697248-2724604 GCF_045679555.1 Salvelinus alpinus | reverse complement strand
CTCTAATAAGGTGTCTGTCTCTAATAAGGAGTCTGTCTCTAATAAGGTGTCTGTCTCTAATAGGGAGTCTGTCTCTAATAGGGAGTATGTCTCTAATAAGGAGTCTGTCTCTAATAAGGTGTCTGTCTCTAATAGGGAGTCTGTCTCTAATAGGGAGTCTGTCTCTAATAGGGAGTCTGTCTCTAATAGGGAGTCTGTCTCTAACAGGGAGTCTGTCTCTAATAAGGAGTCTGTCTCTAATAAGGAGTCTCTCTAATAGGGAGTCTGTCTCTAATAGGGAGTCTGTCTCTAATAGGGTCTGTCTCTAATAGGGTCTGTCTCTAATAGGGAGTCTGTCTCTAATAAGGAGTCTGTCTCTAATAGGGAGTCTGTCTCTAATAGGGAGTCTGTCTCTAATAGGGAGTCAGTCTCTAATAAGGAGTCTGTCTCTAATAAGGAGTCTGTCTCTAATAAGGAGTCTGTCTCTAATAAGGAGTCTGTCTCTAATAAGGAGTCTGTCTCTAATAGGGAGTCTGTCTCTAATAGGGAGTCTGTCTCTAATAAGGAGTCTGTCTCTAATAAGGAGTCTGTCTCTAATAAGGAGTCTGTCTCTAATAAGGAGTCTGTCTCTAATAGGGACTCTGTCTCTAATAGGGAGTCTGTCTCTAATAGGGAGTCTGTCTCTAATAAGGAGTCTGTCTCTAATAGGGAGTCTGTCTCTAATAGGGAGTCTGTCTCTAATAGGGATTCTGTCCCTAATAGGGAGTCTGTCTCTAATAGGGAGTCTGTCTCTAATAAGGAGTCTGTCTCTAATAAGGAGTCTGTCTCTAATAGGGAGTATGTCTCTAATAGGGTCTATCTCTAATAGGGAGTCTGTCTCTAATAGGGAGTCTGTCTCTAATAGGGAGTCTGTCTCTAATAAGGAGTCTGTCTCTAATAAGGTGTCTGTCTCTAATAGGGAGTCTGTCTCTAATAGGGTGTCTGTCTCTAATAAGGAGTCTGTCTCTAACAGGGAGTCTGTCTCTAATAGGCAGTCTGTCTCTAATAAGGAGTCTGTCTCTAATAAGGAGTCTGTCTCTAATAGTGAGTCTGTCTCTAATAAGGAGTCTGTCTCTAATAGGGTGTCTGTCTCTAATAAGGAGTCTGTCTCTAATAAGGTGTCTGTCTCTAATAAGGTGTCTGTCTCTAATAAGGTGTCTGTCTCTAATAGGGAGTCTGTCTCTAATAGGGAGTCTGTCTCTAATAGGGAGTCTGTCTCTAACAGGGAGTCTGTCTCTAATAAGGAGTCTGTCTCTAATAAGGAGTCTCTCTAATAGGGAGTCTGTCTCTAATAGGGAGTCTGTCTCTAAGAGGGTCTGTCTCTAATAGGGAGTCTGTCTCTAATAAGGAGTCTGTCTCTAATAAGGAGTCTGTCTCTAACAGGGAGTCTGTCTCTAATAGGGAGTCTGTCTCTAATAGGGAGTCAGTCTCTAATAAGGAGTCTGTCTCTAATAAGGAGTCTGTCTCTAATAAGGAGTATGTCTCTAATAGGGAGTCTGTCTCTAATAAGGAGTCTGTCTCTAATAGGGAGTCTGTCTCTAATAAGGAGTCTGTCTCTAATAAGGAGTCTGTCTCTAATAAGGAGTCTGTCTCTAATAGGGACTCTGTCTCTAATAGGGAGTCTGTCTCTAATAGGGAGTCTGTCTCTAATAAGGAGTCTGTCTCTAATAGGGAGTCTGTCTCTAATAGGGAGTCTGTCTCTAATAGGGATTCTGTCCCTAATAGGGAGTCTGTCTCTAATAGGGAGTCTGTCTCTAATAAGGAGTCTGTCTCTAATAAGGAGTCTGTCTCTAATAAGGAGTCTGTCTCTAATAGGGAGTATGTCTCTAATAGGGAGTCTCTCTAATAGGGAGTCTGTCTCTAATAAGGAGTCTGTCTCTAATAGGGAGTCTGTCTCTAATAGGGAGTCTGTCTCTAATAGGGAGTCTGTCTCTAATAGGGAGTCTGTCTCTAATAAGGAGTCTGTCTCTAATGGGGAGTCAGTCTCTAATAGGGAGTCTGTCTCTAATAGGGAGTCTGTCTCTAATAGGGAGTCTGTCTCTAATAAGGAGTCTGTCTCTAATAGTGAGTCTGTCTCTAATAGGGAGTCTGTCTCTAATAAGGAGTCTCTCTAATAGGGAGTCTGTCTCTAATAGGGAGTCTGTCTCTAATAGGGAGTCTGTCTCTAATAGGGAGTCTCTCTAATAGGGAGTCTGTCTCTAATAGGGAGTCTGTCTCTAATAGGGAGTCTGTCTCTAATAGGGAGTCTGTCTCTAATAAGGAGTCTGTCCCTAATAGGGAGTCTGTCTCTAATAGGGAGTCTGTCTCTAATAGGGAGTCTGTCTCTAATAGGGAGTCTGTCTCTAATAAGGAGTCTGTCTCTAATAGGGAGTCTGTCTCTAATAGGGAGTCTGTCTCTAATAAGGAGTGTCTCTAATAGGGAGTCTGTCTCTAATAGGGAGTCTGTCTCTAATAGGGAGTCTCTCTAATAGGGAGTCTGTCTCTAATAGGGAGTCTGTCTCTAACAGGGAGTCTGTCTCTAATAGGGAGTCTGTCTCTAATAGGGAGTCTCTCTAATAGGGAGTCTGTCTCTAATAGGGAGTCTGTCTCTAATAGGGATTCTGTCCCTAATAGGGAGTCTGTCTCTAATAGGGAGTCTGTCTCTAATAAGGAGTCTGTCTCTAATAAGGAGTCTGTCTCTAATAAGGAGTCTGTCTCTAATAAGGAGTCTGTCTCTAATAGGGAGTATGTCTCTAATAGGGTCTATCTCTAATAGGGAGTCTGTCTCTAATAGGGAGTCTGTCTCTAATAGGGAGTCTGTCTCTAATAAGGAGTCTGTCTCTAATAAGGTGTCTGTCTCTAATAGGGAGTCTGTCTCTAATAGGGTGTCTGTCTCTAATAAGGAGTCTGTCTCTAACAGGGAGTCTGTCTCTAATAGGCAGTCTGTCTCTAATAAGGAGTCTGTCTCTAATAAGGAGTCTGTCTCTAATAGGGAGTCTGTCTCTAATAAGGAGTCTGTCTCTAATAGGGTGTCTGTCTCTAATAAGGAGTCTGTCTCTAATAAGGAGTCTGTCTCTAATAAGGTGTCTGTCTCTAATAGGGAGTCTGTCTCTAATAAGGTGTCTGTCTCTAATAAGGAGTCTGTCTCTAATAAGGTGTCTGTCTCTAATAGGGAGTATGTCTCTAATAAGGTGTCTGTCTCTAATAGGGAGTCTGTCTCTAATAGGGAGGCTGTCTCTAATAGGGAGTCTGTCTCTAACAGGGAGTCTGTCTCTAATAAGGAGTCTGTCTCTAATAAGGAGTCTCTCTAATAGGGAGTCTGTCTCTAATAGGGAGTCTGTCTCTAATAGGGTCTGTCTCTAATAGGGTCTGTCTCTAATAGGGAGTCTGTCTCTAATAAGGAGTCTGTCTCTAACAGGGAGTCTGTCTCTAATAGGGAGTCAGTCTCTAATAAGGAGTCTGTCTCTAATAAGGAGTCTGTCTCTAATAAGGAGTCTGTCTCTAATAGGGAGTCTGTCTCTAATAAGGAGTCTGTCTCTAATAGGGAGTCTGTCTCTAATAAGGAGTCTGTCTCTAATAAGGAGTCTGTCTCTAATAGGGAGTCTGTCTCTAATAGGGAGTCTGTCTCTAATAGGGAGTCTGTCTCTAATAGGGAGTCTGTCTCTAATAGGGAGTCTGTCTCTAATAAGGAGTCTGTCTCTAATGGGGAGTCAGTCTCTAATAGGGAGTCTGTCTCTAATAGGGAGTCTGTCTCTAATAGGGAGTCTGTCTCTAATAAGGAGTCTGTCTCTAATAAGGAGTCTGTCTCTAATAGGGAGTCTGTCTCTAATAGGGATTCTGTCCCTAATAGGGAGTCTGTCTCTAATAGGGAGTCTGTCTCTAATAAGGAGTCTGTCTCTAATAAGGAGTCTGTCTCTAATAAGGAGTCTGTCTCTAATAAGGAGTCTGTCTCTAATAGGGAGTATGTCTCTAATAGGGAGTCTCTCTAATAGGGAGTCTGTCTCTAATAAGGAGTCTGTCTCTAATAGGGAGTCTGTCTCTAATAGGGAGTCTGTCTCTAATAGGGAGTCTGTCTCTAATAGGGAGTCTGTCTCTAATAAGGAGTCTGTCTCTAATGGGGAGTCAGTCTCTAATAGGGAGTCTGTCTCTAATAGGGAGTCTGTCTCTAATAGGGAGTCTGTCTCTAATAAGGAGTCTGTCTCTAATAGGGAGTCTGTCTCTAATAGGGAGTCTGTCTCTAATAAGGAGTCTCTCTAATAGGGAGTCTGTCTCTAATAGGGAGTCTGTCTCTAATAGGGAGTCTGTCTCTAATAAGGAGTCTGTCCCTAATAGGGAGTCTGTCTCTAATAGGGAGTCTGTCTCTAATAGGGAGTCTGTCTCTAATAGGGAGTCTGTCTCTAATAAGGAGTCTGTCTCTAATAGGGAGTCTGTCTCTAATAGGGAGTCTGTCTCTAATAAGGAGTGTCTCTAATAGGGAGTCTGTCTCTAATAGGGAGTCTGTCTCTAATAGGGAGTCTCTCTAATAGGGAGTCTGTCTCTAATAGGGAGTCTGTCTCTAATAGGGAGTCTGTCTCTAATAGGGAGTCTGTCTCTAATAGGGAGTCTCTCTAATAGGGAGTCTGTCTCTAATAGGGAGTCTGTCTCTAATAGGGAGTCTGTCTTTAATAGGGAGTCTGTCTCTAATAAGGAGTCTGTCTCTAATAGGGAGTCTGTCTCTAATAGGGAGTCTGTCTCTAATAGGGAGTCTGTCTCTAATAAGGAGTCTGTCCCTAATAGGGAGTCTGTCTCTAATAGGGAGTCTGTCTCTAATAGGGAGTCTGTCACTAATAAGGAGCATGTCCCTAATAGGGAGTCTGTCTCTAATAAGGAGTCTGTCCCTAATAGGGAGTCTGTCTCTAATAGGGAGTCTGTCTCTAATAGGGAGTCTGTCTCTAATAGGGAGTCTGTCTCTAATAGGGAGTCTGTCTCTAATAGGGAGTCTGTCTCTAATAGGGAGTCTGTCTCTAATAGGGAGTCTCTCTAATAGGGAGTCTGTCTTTAATAGGGAGTCTGTCTCTAATAGGGAGTCTGTCTCTAATAGGGAGTCTGTCTCTAATAAGGAGTCTGTCTCTAACAGGGAGTCTGTCTCTAATAAGGAGTCTGTCTCTAATAAGGAGTCTGTCTCTAATAGGGAGTCTGTCTCTAATAGGGAGTCTGTCTCTAATAGGCAATCTGTCTCTAATAAGGAGTCTCTAATAGGGAGTCTGTCTCTAATAGGGAGTCTGTCCCTAATAGGGAGTCTGTCCCTAATGGGGAGTCTGTCTCTAATAGGGAGTCTCTAATAGGGAGTCTGTCTCTAATAGGGAGTCTGTCCCTAATAGGGAGTCTGTCCCTAATGGGGAGTCTGTCTCTAATAGGGAGTCTGTCTCTAATAGGGAGTCTGTCTCTAATAGGGAGTCTGTCTCTAATAAGGAGTCTGTCTCTAATAGGGAGTCTGTCTCTAATAGGGAGTCTGTCTCTAATAGGGAGTCTGTCTCTAATAAGGAGTCTGTCTCTAATAGGGAGTCTGTCTCTAATAGGGAGTCTGTCTCTAATAAGGAGTCTGTCTCTAATAGGGAGTCTGTCTCTAATAAGGAGTCTCTAATAGGGAGTCTGTCTCTAATAGGGAGTCTCTCTAATAGGGAGTCTGTCTCTAATAGGGAGTCTGTCTCTAATAGGGAGTCTGTCTCTAATAGGGAGTCTGTCTCTAATAGGGAGTCTCTCTAATAGGGAGTCTGTCTCTAATAGGGAGTCTGTCTCTAATAAGGAGTCTGTCTCTAATAAGGAGTCTGTCTCTAATAAGGAGTCTGTCTCTAATAAGGAGTCTGTCTCTAATAGGGACTCTGTCTCTAATAGGGAGTCTGTCTCTAATAGGGAGTCTGTCTCTAATAAGGAGTCTGTCTCTAATAGGGAGTCTGTCTCTAATAGGGAGTCTGTCTCTAATAGGGATTCTGTCCCTAATAGGGAGTCTGTCTCTAATAGGGAGTCTGTCTCTAATAAGGAGTCTGTCTCTAATAAGGAGTCTGTCTCTAATAAGGAGTCTGTCTCTAATAAGGAGTCTGTCTCTAATAGGGAGTATGTCTCTAATAGGGAGTCTCTCTAATAGGGAGTCTGTCTCTAATAAGGAGTCTGTCTCTAATAGGGAGTCTGTCTCTAATAGGGAGTCTGTCTCTAATAGGGAGTCTGTCTCTAATAGGGAGTCTGTCTCTAATAAGGAGTCTGTCTCTAATGGGGAGTCAGTCTCTAATAGGGAGTCTGTCTCTAATAGGGAGTCTGTCTCTAATAGGGAGTCTGTCTCTAATAAGGAGTCTGTCTCTAATAGGGAGTCTGTCTCTAATAGGGAGTCTGTCTCTAATAAGGAGTCTCTCTAATAGGGAGTCTGTCTCTAATAGGGAGTCTGTCTCTAATAGGGAGTCTCTCTAATAGGGAGTCTGTCTCTAATAGGGAGTCTGTCTCTAATAGGGAGTCTGTCTCTAATAGGGAGTCTGTCTCTAATAAGGAGTCTGTCCCTAATAGGGAGTCTGTCTCTAATAGGGAGTCTGTCTCTAATAGGGAGTCTGTCTCTAATAGGGAGTCTGTCTCTAATAAGGAGTCTGTCTCTAATAGGGAGTCTGTCTCTAATAGGGAGTCTGTCTCTAATAAGGAGTGTCTCTAATAGGGAGTCTGTCTCTAATAGGGAGTCTGTCTCTAATAGGGAGTCTCTCTAATAGGGAGTCTGTCTCTAATAGGGAGTCTGTCTCTAATAGGGAGTCTGTCTCTAATAAGGAGTCTGTCTCTAATAGGGAGTCTCTCTAATAGGGAGTCTGTCTCTAATAGGGAGTCTGTCTCTAATAGGGAGTCTGTCTTTAATAGGGAGTCTGTCTCTAATAAGGAGTCTGTCTCTAATAGGGAGTCTGTCTCTAATAGGGAGTCTGTCTCTAATAGGGAGTCTGTCTCTAATAAGGAGTCTGTCCCTAATAGGGAGTCTGTCTCTAATAGGGAGTCTGTCTCTAATAGGGAGTCTGTCTCTAATAAGGAGTATGTCCCTAATAGGGAGTCTGTCTCTAATAAGGAGTCTGTCCCTAATAGGGAGTCTGTCTCTAATAGGGAGTCTGTCTCTAATAGGGAGTCTGTCTCTAATAGGGAGTCTGTCTCTAATAAGGAGTCTGTCCCTAATAGGGAGTCTGTCTCTAATAGGGAGTCTGTCTCTAATAGGGAGTCTGTCTCTAATAAGGAGTATGTCCCTAATAGGGAGTCTGTCTCTAATAAGGAGTCTGTCCCTAATAGGGAGTCTGTCTCTAATAGGGAGTCTGTCTCTAATAGGGAGTCTGTCTCTAATAGGGAGTCTGTCTCTAATAGGGAGTCTGTCTCTAATAGGGAGTCTCTCTAATAGGGAGTCTGTCTTTAATAGGGAGTCTGTCTCTAATAGGGAGTCTGTCTCTAATAGGGAGTCTGTCTCTAATAAGGAGTCTGTCTCTAACAGGGAGTCTGTCTCTAATAAGGAGTCTGTCTCTAATAAGGTGTCTGTCTCTAATAGGGAGTCTGTCTCTAATAGGGAGTCTGTCTCTAATAGGCAATCTGTCTCTAATAAGGAGTCTCTAATAGGGAGTCTGTCCCTAATAGGGAGTCTGTCCCTAATGGGGAGTCTGTCTCTAATAGGGAGTCTCTAATAGGGAGTCTGTCTCTAATAGGGAGTCTGTCCCTAATAGGGAGTCTGTCCCTAATGGGGAGTCTGTCTCTAATAGGGAGTCTGTCTCTAATAGGGAGTCTGTCTCTAATAGGGAGTCTGTCTCTAATAAGGAGTCTGTCTCTAATAGGGAGTCTGTCTCTAATAGGGAGTCTGTCTCTAATAGGGAGTCTGTCTCTAATAAGGAGTCTGTCTCTAATAGGGAGTCTGTCTCTAATAGGGAGTCTGTCTCTAATAAGGAGTCTGTCTCTAATAGGGAGTCTGTCTCTAATAAGGAGTCTCTAATAGGGAGTCTGTCTCTAATAGGGAGTCTCTCTAATAGGGAGTCTGTCTCTAATAGGGAGTCTGTCTCTAATAGGGAGTCTGTCTCTAATAGGGAGTCTGTCTCTAATAGGGAGTCTCTCTAATAGGGAGTCTGTCTCTAATAGGGAGTCTGTCTCTAATAGGGAGTCTGTCTTTAATAGGGAGTCTGTCTCTAATAGGGAGTCTCTCTAATAGGGAGTCTGTCTCTAATAGGGAGTCTGTCTCTAATAGGGAGTCTGTCTCTAATAGGGAGTCTGTCTCTAATAAGGAGTCTGTCCCTAATAGGGAGTCTGTCTCTAATAGGGAGTCTGTCTCTAATAGGGAGTCTGTCTCTAATAGGGAGTCTGTCTCTAATAAGGAGTCTGTCTCTAATAGGGAGTCTGTCTCTAATAGGGAGTCTGTCTCTAATAAGGAGTGTCTCTAATAGGGAGTCTGTCTCTAATAGGGAGTCTGTCTCTAATAGGGAGTCTCTCTAATAGGGAGTCTGTCTCTAATAGGGAGTCTGTCTCTAATAGGGAGTCTGTCTCTAATAGGGAGTCTGTCTCTAATAGGGAGTCTCTCTAATAGGGAGTCTGTCTCTAATAGGGAGTCTGTCTCTAATAAGGAGTCTGTCTCTAATAGGGAGTCTGTCTCTAATAGGGAGTCTGTCTCTAATAGGGAGTCTGTCTCTAATAAGGAGTCTGTCCCTAATAGGGAGTCTGTCTCTAATAGGGAGTCTGTCTCTAATAGGGAGTCTGTCTCTAATAAGGAGTATGTCCCTAATAGGGAGTCTGTCTCTAATAAGGAGTCTGTCCCTAATAGGGAGGCTGTCTCTAATAGGGAGTCTGTCTCTAATAGGGAGTCTGTCTCTAATAGGGAGTCTGTCTCTAATAGGGAGTCTGTCTCTAATAGGGAGTCTCTCTAATAGGGAGTCTGTCTTTAATAGGGAGTCTGTCTCTAATAGGGAGTCTGTCTCTAATAGGGAGTCTGTCTCTAATAAGGAGTCTGTCTCTAACAGGGAGTCTGTCTCTAATAAGGAGTCTGTCTCTAATAAGGAGTCTGTCTCTAATAGGGAGTCTGTCTCTAATAGGGAGTCTGTCTCTAATAGGCAATCTGTCTCTAATAAGGAGTCTCTAATAGGGAGTCTGTCTCTAATAGGGAGTCTGTCCCTAATAGGGAGTCTGTCCCTAATGGGGAGTCTGTCTCTAATAGGGAGTCTCTAATAGGGAGTCTGTCTCTAATAGGGAGTCTGTCCCTAATAGGGAGTCTGTCCCTAATGGGGAGTCTGTCTCTAATAGGGAGTCTGTCTCTAATAGGGAGTCTGTCTCTAATAGGGAGTCTGTCTCTAATAAGGAGTCTGTCTCTAATAGGGAGTCTGTCTCTAATAGGGAGTCTGTCTCTAATAGGGAGTCTGTCTCTAATAAGGAGTCTGTCTCTAATAGGGAGTCTGTCTCTAATAGGGAGTCTGTCTCTAATAGGGAGTCTGTCCCTAATAGGGAGTCTGTCCCTAATGGGGAGTCTGTCTCTAATAGGGAGTCTCTAATAGGGAGTCTGTCTATAATAGGGAGTCTGTCCCTAATAGGGAGTCTGTCCCTAATAGGGAGTCTGTCCCTAATGGGGAGTCTGTCTCTAATAGGGAGTCTGTCTCTAATAGGGAGTCTGTCTCTAATAGGGAGTCTGTCTCTAATAGGGAGTCTGTCTCTAATAGGGAGTCTGTCTCTAATAAGGAGTCTGTCTCTAATAGGGAGTCTGTCTCTAATAGGGAGTCTGTCTCTAATAGGGAGTCTGTCTCTAATAGGGAGTCTGTCTCTAATAGGGAGTCTGTCTCTAATAAGGAGTCTCTAATAGGGAGTCTGTCTCTAATAGGGAGTCTGTCTCTAATAAGGAGTCTGTCTCTAATGGGGAGTCTGTCTCTAATGGGGAGTCTGTCTCTAATAGGGAGTCTGTCTCTAATAGGGAGTCTGTCTCTAATAGGGAGTCTGTCTCTAATAAGGAGTCTGTCTCTAATAGGGAGTCTGTCTCTAATAGGGAGTCTGTCTCTAATAAGGAGTCTGTCTCTAATAAGGAGTCTGTCTCTAATAGGGAGTCTGTCTCTAATAGGGAGTCTGTCTCTAATAGGGAGTCTGTCTCTAATAGGGAGTCTGTCTCTAATAAGGAGTCTGTCTCTAATAAGGAGTCTGTCTCTAATAGGGAGTCTGTCTCTAATAAGGAGTCTGTCTCTAATAGGGAGTCTGTCTCTAATAGGGAGTCTGTCTCTAATAGGGAGTCAGTCTCTAATAGGGAGTCTGTCTCTAATGGGGAGCCTGTCTCTAATGGGGAGTCTGTCTCTAATGGGGAGTCTGTCTCTAATAGGGAGTCTGTCTCTAATAGGGAGTCTGTCTCTAATAGGGAGTCTGTCTCTAATAGGGAGTCTGTCTCTAATAAGGAGTCTGTCTCTAATAGGGAGTCTGTCTCTAATAGGGAGTCTGTCTCTAATAAGGAGTCTGTCTCTAATAAGGAGTCTGTCTCTAATAAGGAGTCTGTCTCTAATATGGAGTCTGTCTCTAATAAGGAGTCTGTCTCTAATTAGGAGTCTGTCTCTAATAGGGAGTCAGTCTCTAATAGGGAGTCTGTCTCTAATAGGGAGTCTGTCTCTAATAAGGAGTCTGTCTCTAATAGGGAGTCTGTCTCTAATAGGGAGTCTGTCTCTAATAGGGAGTCTGTCTCTAATAGGGAGTCTGTCTCTAATAAGGAGTCTCTAATAGGGAGTCTGTCTCTAATAAGGAGTGTCTCTAATAGGGAGTCTGTCTCTAATAGGGAGTCTGTCTCTAATAGGGAGTCTGTCTCTAATAGGGAGTCTGTCTCTAATAGGGAGTCTGTCTCTAATAGGGAGTCTCTCTAATAGGGAGTCTGTCTCTAATAGGGAGTCTGTCTCTAATAGGGAGTCTGTCTTTAATAGGGAGTCTGTCTCTAATAAGGAGTCTGTCTCTAATAGGGAGTCTGTCTCTAATAGGGAGTCTGTCTCTAATAGGGAGTCTGTCTCTAATAAGGAGTCTGTCCCTAATAGGGAGTCTGTCTCTAATAGGGAGTCTGTCTCTAATAGGGAGTCTGTCACTAATAAGGAGTATGTCCCTAATAGGGAGTCTGTCTCTAATAAGGAGTCTGTCCCTAATAGGGAGTCTGTCTCTAATAGGGAGTCTGTCTCTAATAGGGAGTCTGTCTCTAATAGGGAGTCTGTCTCTAATAGGGAGTCTGTCTCTAATAGGGAGTCTGTCTCTAATAGGGAGTCTCTCTAATAGGGAGTCTGTCTTTAATAGGGAGTCTGTCTCTAATAGGGAGTCTGTCTCTAATAGGGAGTCTGTCTCTAATAAGGAGTCTGTCTCTAACAGGGAGTCTGTCTCTAATAAGGAGTCTGTCTCTAATAGGGAGTCTGTCTCTAATAGGGAGTCTGTCTCTAATAGGGAGTCTGTCTCTAATAGGCAATCTGTCTCTAATAAGGAGTCTCTAATAGGGAGTCTGTCTCTAATAGGGAGTCTGTCCCTAATAGGGAGTCTGTCCCTAATGGGGAGTCTGTCTCTAATAGGGAGTCTCTAATAGGGAGTCTGTCTCTAATAGGGAGTCTGTCCCTAATAGGGAGTCTGTCCCTAATGGGGAGTCTGTCCCTAATAGGGAGTCTGTCTCTAATAGGGAGTCTGTCTCTAATAGGGAGTCTGTCTCTAATAAGGAGTCTGTCTCTAATAGGGAGTCTGTCTCTAATAGGGAGTCTGTCTCTAATAGGGAGTCTGTCTCTAATAAGGAGTCTGTCTCTAATAGGGAGTCTGTCTCTAATAGGGAGTCTGTCTCTAATAAGGAGTCTGTCTCTAATAGGGAGTCTGTCTCTAATAAGGAGTCTCTAATAGGGAGTCTGTCTCTAATAGGGAGTCTCTCTAATAGGGAGTCTGTCTCTAATAGGGAGTCTGTCTCTAATAAGGAGTCTGTCTCTAATAAGGAGTCTGTCTCTAATAAGGAGTCTGTCTCTAATAAGGAGTCTGTCTCTAATAGGGACTCTGTCTCTAATAGGGAGTCTGTCTCTAATAGGGAGTCTGTCTCTAATAAGGAGTCTGTCTCTAATAGGGAGTCTGTCTCTAATAGGGAGTCTGTCTCTAATAGGGATTCTGTCCCTAATAGGGAGTCTGTCTCTAATAGGGAGTCTGTCTCTAATAAGGAGTCTGTCTCTAATAAGGAGTCTGTCTCTAATAAGGAGTCTGTCTCTAATAAGGAGTCTGTCTCTAATAGGGAGTATGTCTCTAATAGGGAGTCTCTCTAATAGGGAGTCTGTCTCTAATAAGGAGTCTGTCTCTAATAGGGAGTCTGTCTCTAATAGGGAGTCTGTCTCTAATAGGGAGTCTGTCTCTAATAGGGAGTCTGTCTCTAATAGGGAGTCTGTCTCTAATAGGGAGTCTGTCTCTAATAGGGAGTCTGTCTCTAATAGGGAGTCTCTCTAATAGGGAGTCTGTCTTTAATAGGGAGTCTGTCTCTAATAGGGAGTCTGTCTCTAATAGGGAGTCTGTCTCTAATAAGGAGTCTGTCTCTAACAGGGAGTCTGTCACTAATAAGGAGTATGTCCCTAATAGGGAGTCTGTCTCTAATAAGGAGTCTGTCCCTAATAGGGAGTCTGTCTCTAATAGGGAGTCTGTCTCTAATAGGGAGTCTGTCTCTAATAGGGAGTCTGTCTCTAATAGGGAGTCTGTCTCTAATAGGGAGTCTGTCTCTAATAGGGAGTCTGTCTCTAATAGGGAGTCTCTCTAATAGGGAGTCTGTCTTTAATAGGGAGTCTGTCTCTAATAGGGAGTCTGTCTCTAATAGGGAGTCTGTCTCTAATAAGGAGTCTGTCTCTAACAGGGAGTCTGTCTCTAATAAGGAGTCTGTCTCTAATAGGGAGTCTGTCTCTAATAGGGAGTCTGTCTCTAATAGGGAGTCTGTCTCTAATAGGCAATCTGTCTCTAATAAGGAGTCTCTAATAGGGAGTCTGTCTCTAATAGGGAGTCTGTCCCTAATAGGGAGTCTGTCCCTAATGGGGAGTCTGTCTCTAATAGGGAGTCTCTAATAGGGAGTCTGTCTCTAATAGGGAGTCTGTCCCTAATAGGGAGTCTGTCCCTAATGGGGAGTCTGTCCCTAATAGGGAGTCTGTCTCTAATAGGGAGTCTGTCTCTAATAGGGAGTCTGTCTCTAATAAGGAGTCTGTCTCTAATAGGGAGTCTGTCTCTAATAGGGAGTCTGTCTCTAATAGGGAGTCTGTCTCTAATAAGGAGTCTGTCTCTAATAGGGAGTCTGTCTCTAATAGGGAGTCTGTCTCTAATAAGGAGTCTGTCTCTAATAGGGAGTCTGTCTCTAATAAGGAGTCTCTAATAGGGAGTCTGTCTCTAATAGGGAGTCTCTCTAATAGGGAGTCTGTCTCTAATAGGGAGTCTGTCTCTAATAAGGAGTCTGTCTCTAATAAGGAGTCTGTCTCTAATAAGGAGTCTGTCTCTAATAAGGAGTCTGTCTCTAATAGGGACTCTGTCTCTAATAGGGAGTCTGTCTCTAATAGGGAGTCTGTCTCTAATAAGGAGTCTGTCTCTAATAGGGAGTCTGTCTCTAATAGGGAGTCTGTCTCTAATAGGGATTCTGTCCCTAATAGGGAGTCTGTCTCTAATAGGGAGTCTGTCTCTAATAAGGAGTCTGTCTCTAATAAGGAGTCTGTCTCTAATAAGGAGTCTGTCTCTAATAAGGAGTCTGTCTCTAATAGGGAGTATGTCTCTAATAGGGAGTCTCTCTAATAGGGAGTCTGTCTCTAATAAGGAGTCTGTCTCTAATAGGGAGTCTGTCTCTAATAGGGAGTCTGTCTCTAATAGGGAGTCTGTCTCTAATAGGGAGTCTGTCTCTAATAAGGAGTCTGTCTCTAATGGGGAGTCAGTCTCTAATAGGGAGTCTGTCTCTAATAGGGAGTCTGTCTCTAATAGGGAGTCTGTCTCTAATAAGGAGTCTGTCTCTAATAGGGAGTCTGTCTCTAATAGGGAGTCTGTCTCTAATAAGGAGTCTCTCTAATAGGGAGTCTGTCTCTAATAGGGAGTCTGTCTCTAATAGGGAGTCTCTCTAATAGGGAGTCTGTCTCTAATAGGGAGTCTGTCTCTAATAGGGAGTCTGTCTCTAATAGGGAGTCTGTCTCTAATAGGGAGTCTGTCTCTAATAAGGAGTCTGTCCCTAATAGGGAGTCTGTCTCTAATAGGGAGTCTGTCTCTAATAGGGAGTCTGTCTCTAATAGGGAGTCTGTCTCTAATAAGGAGTCTGTCTCTAATAGGGAGTCTGTCTCTAATAGGGAGTCTGTCTCTAATAAGGAGTGTCTCTAATAGGGAGTCTGTCTCTAATAGGGAGTCTGTCTCTAATAGGGAGTCTCTCTAATAGGGAGTCTGTCTCTAATAGGGAGTCTGTCTCTAATAGGGAGTCTGTCTCTAATAGGGAGTCTGTCTCTAATAGGGAGTCTCTCTAATAGGGAGTCTGTCTCTAATAGGGAGTCTGTCTCTAATAGGGAGTCTGTCTTTAATAGGGAGTCTGTCTCTAATAAGGAGTCTGTCTCTAATAGGGAGTCTGTCTCTAATAGGGAGTCTGTCTCTAATAGGGAGTCTGTCTCTAATAAGGAGTCTGTCCCTAATAGGGAGTCTGTCTCTAATAGGGAGTCTGTCTCTAATAGGGAGTCTGTCTCTAATAAGGAGTATGTCCCTAATAGGGAGTCTGTCTCTAATAAGGAGTCTGTCCCTAATAGGGAGTCTGTCTCTAATAGGGAGTCTGTCTCTAATAGGGAGTCTGTCTCTAATAGGGAGTCTGTCTCTAATAAGGAGTCTGTCCCTAATAGGGAGTCTGTCTCTAATAGGGAGTCTGTCTCTAATAGGGAGTCTGTCTCTAATAAGGAGTATGTCCCTAATAGGGAGTCTGTCTCTAATAAGGAGTCTGTCCCTAATAGGGAGTCTGTCTCTAATAGGGAGTCTGTCTCTAATAGGGAGTCTGTCTCTAATAGGGAGTCTGTCTCTAATAGGGAGTCTCTCTAATAGGGAGTCTGTCTTTAATAGGGAGTCTGTCTCTAATAGGGAGTCTGTCTCTAATAGGGAGTCTGTCTCTAATAAGGAGTCTGTCTCTAACAGGGAGTCTGTCTCTAATAAGGAGTCTGTCTCTAATAAGGAGTCTGTCTCTAATAGGGAGTCTGTCTCTAATAGGGAGTCTGTCTCTAATAGGCAATCTGTCTCTAATAAGGAGTCTCTAATAGGGAGTCTGTCTCTAATAGGGAGTCTGTCCCTAATAGGGAGTCTGTCCCTAATGGGGAGTCTGTCTCTAATAGGGAGTATCTAATAGGGAGTCTGTCTCTAATAGGGAGTCTGTCCCTAATAGGGAGTCTGTCCCTAATGGGGAGTCTGTCTCTAATAGGGAGTCTGTCTCTAATAGGGAGTCTGTCTCTAATAGGGAGTCTGTCTCTAATAGGGAGTCTGTCTCTAATAGGGAGTCTGTCTCTAATAGGGAGTCTGTCTCTAATAAGGAGTCTGTCTCTAATAGGGAGTCTGTCTCTAATAGGGAGTCTGTCTCTAATAAGGAGTCTGTCTCTAATAGGGAGTCTGTCTCTAATAAGGAGTCTCTAATAGGGAGTCTGTCTCTAATAGGGAGTCTCTCTAATAGGGAGTCTGTCTCTAATAGGGAGTCTTCTCTAATAGGGAGTCTGTCTCTAATAGGGAGTCTGTCTCTAATAGGGAGTCTCTCTAATAGGGAGTCTGTCTCTAATAGGGAGTCTGTCTCTAATAGGGAGTCTGTCTTTAATAGGGAGTCTGTCTCTAATAGGGAGTCTCTCTAATAGGGAGTCTGTCTCTAATAGGGAGTCTGTCTCTAATAGGGAGTCTGTCTCTAATAGGGAGTCTGTCTCTAATAGGGAGTCTGTCCCTAATAGGGAGTCTGTCTCTAATAGGGAGTCTGTCTCTAATAGGGAGTCTGTCTCTAATAGGGAGTCTGTCTCTAATAAGGAGTCTGTCTCTAATAGGGAGTCTGTCTCTAATAGGGAGTCTGTCTCTAATAAGGAGTGTCTCTAATAGGGAGTCTGTCTCTAATAGGGAGTCTGTCTCTAATAGGGAGTCTCTCTAATAGGGAGTCTGTCTCTAATAGGGAGTCTGTCTCTAATAGGGAGTCTGTCTCTAATAGGGAGTCTGTCTCTAATAGGGAGTCTCTCTAATAGGGAGTCTGTCTCTAATAGGGAATCTGTCTCTAATAAGGAGTCTGTCTCTAATAGGGAGTCTGTCTCTAATAGGGAGTCTGTCTCTAATAGGGAGTCTGTCTCTAATAAGGAGTCTGTCCCTAATAGGGAGTCTGTCTCTAATAGGGAGTCTGTCTCTAATAGGGAGTCTGTCTCTAATAAGGAGTATGTCCCTAATAGGGAGTCTGTCTCTAATAAGGAGTCTGTCCCTAATAGGGAGTCTGTCTCTAATAGGGAGTCTGTCTCTAATAGGGAGTCTGTCTCTAATAGGGAGTCTGTCTCTAATAGGGAGTCTGTCTCTAATAGGGAGTCTCTCTAATAGGGAGTCTGTCTTTAATAGGGAGTCTGTCTCTAATAGGGAGTCTGTCTCTAATAGGGAGTCTGTCTCTAATAAGGAGTCTGTCTCTAACAGGGAGTCTGTCTCTAATAAGGAGTCTGTCTCTAATAAGGAGTCTGTCTCTAATAGGGAGTCTGTCTCTAATAGGGAGTCTGTCTCTAATAGGCAATCTGTCTCTAATAAGGAGTCTCTAATAGGGAGTCTGTCTCTAATAGGGAGTCTGTCCCTAATAGGGAGTCTGTCCCTAATGGGGAGTCTGTCTCTAATAGGGAGTCTCTAATAGGGAGTCTGTCTCTAATAGGGAGTCTGTCCCTAATAGGGAGTCTGTCCCTAATGGGGAGTCTGTCTCTAATAGGGAGTCTGTCTCTAATAGGGAGTCTGTCTCTAATAGGGAGTCTGTCTCTAATAAGGAGTCTGTCTCTAATAGGGAGTCTGTCTCTAATAGGGAGTCTGTCTCTAATAGGGAGTCTGTCTCTAATAAGGAGTCTGTCTCTAATAGGGAGTCTGTCTCTAATAGGGAGTCTGTCTCTAATAAGGAGTCTGTCTCTAATAGGGAGTCTGTCTCTAATAAGGAGTCTCTAATAGGGAGTCTGTCTCTAATGGGGAGTCTGTCTCTAATAGGGAGTCTGTCTCTAATAGGGAGTCTGTCTCTAATAGGGAGTCTGTCTCTAATAGGGAGTCTGTCCCTAATAGGGAGTCTGTCCCTAATGGGGAGTCTGTCTCTAATAGGGAGTCTCTAATAGGGAGTCTGTCTATAATAGGGAGTCTGTCCCTAATAGGGAGTCTGTCCCTAATGGGGAGTCTGTCTCTAATAGGGAGTCTGTCTCTAATAGGGAGTCTGTCTCTAATAGGGAGTCTGTCTCTAATAGGGAGTCTGTCTCTAATAGGGAGTCTGTCTCTAATAAGGAGTCTGTCTCTAATAGGGAGTCTGTCTCTAATAGGGAGTCTGTCTCTAATAGGGAGTCTGTCTCTAATAGGGAGTCTGTCTCTAATAGGGAGTCTGTCTCTAATAAGGAGTCTCTAATAGGGAGTCTGTCTCTAATAGGGAGTCTGTCTCTAATAAGGAGTCTGTCTCTAATGGGGAGTCTGTCTCTAATGGGGAGTCTGTCTCTAATAGGGAGTCTGTCTCTAATAGGGAGTCTGTCTCTAATAGGGAGTCTGTCTCTAATAAGGAGTCTGTCTCTAATAGGGAATCTGTCTCTAATAGGGAGTCTGTCTCTAATAAGGAGTCTGTCTCTAATAAGGAGTCTGTCTCTAATAGGGAGTCTGTCTCTAATAGGGAGTCTGTCTCTAATAGGGAGTCTGTCTCTAATAGGGAGTCTGTCTCTAATAAGGAGTCTGTCTCTAATAAGGAGTCTGTCTCTAATAGGGAGTCTGTCTCTAATAAGGAGTCTGTCTCTAATAGGGAGTCTGTCTCTAATAGGGAGTCTGTCTCTAATAGGGAGTCAGTCTCTAATAGGGAGTCTGTCTCTAATGGGGAGCCTGTCTCTAATGGGGAGTCTGTCTCTAATGGGGAGTCTGTCTCTAATAGGGAGTCTGTCTCTAATAGGGAGTCTGTCTCTAATAGGGAGTCTGTCTCTAATAGGGAGTCTGTCTCTAATAAGGAGTCTGTCTCTAATAGGGAGTCTGTCTCTAATAGGGAGTCTGTCTCTAATAAGGAGTCTGTCTCTAATAAGGAGTCTGTCTCTAATAAGGAGTCTGTCTCTAATATGGAGTCTGTCTCTAATAAGGAGTCTGTCTCTAATATGGAGTCTGTCTCTAATAAGGAGTCTGTCTCTAATTAGGAGTCTGTCTCTAATAGGGAGTCAGTCTCTAATAGGGAGTCTGTCTCTAATAGGGAGTCTGTCTCTAATAAGGAGTCTGTCTCTAATAGGGAGTCTGTCTCTAATAGGGAGTCTGTCTCTAATAGGGAGTCTGTCTCTAATAGGGAGTCTGTCTCTAATAAGGAGTCTCTAATAGGGAGTCTGTCTCTAATAAGGAGTGTCTCTAATAGGGAGTCTGTCTCTAATAGGGAGTCTGTCTCTAATAGGGAGTCTCTCTAATAGGGAGTCTGTCTCTAATAGGGAGTCTGTCTCTAACAGGGAGTCTGTCTCTAATAGGGAGTCTGTCTCTAATAGGGAGTCTCTCTAATAGGGAGTCTGTCTCTAATAGGGAGTCTGTCTCTAATAGGGATTCTGTCCCTAATAGGGAGTATGTCTCTAATAGGGAGTCTGTCTCTAATAAGGAGTCTGTCTCTAATAAGGAGTCTGTCTCTAATAAGGAGTCTGTCTCTAATAAGGAGTCTGTCTCTAATAGGGAGTATGTCTCTAATAGGGTCTATCTCTAATAGGGAGTCTGTCTCTAATAGGGAGTCTGTCTCTAATAGGGAGTCTGTCTCTAATAAGGAGTCTGTCTCTAATAAGGTGTCTGTCTCTAATAGGGAGTCTGTCTCTAATAGGGTGTCTGTCTCTAATAAGGAGTCTGTCTCTAACAGGGAGTCTGTCTCTAATAGGCATTCTGTCTCTAATAAGGAGTCTGTCTCTAATAAGGAGTCTGTCTCTAATAGGGAGTCTGTCTCTAATAAGGAGTCTGTCTCTAATAGGGTGTCTGTCTCTAATAAGGAGTCTGTCTCTAATAAGGAGTCTGTCTCTAATAAGGTGTCTGTCTCTAATAGGGAGTCTGTCTCTAATAAGGTGTCTGTCTCTAATAAGGAGTCTGTCTCTAATAAGGTGTCTGTCTCTAATAGGGAGTCTGTCTCTAATAAGGTGTCTGTCTCTAATAGGGAGTCTGTCTCTAATAGGGAGTCTGTCTCTAATAGGGAGTCTGTCTCTAATAGGGAGTCTGTCTCTAACAGGGAGTCTGTCTCTAATAAGGAGTCTGTCTCTAATAAGGAGTCTCTCTAATAGGGAGTCTGTCTCTAATAGGGAGTCTGTCTCTAATAGGGTCTGTCTCTAATAGGGTCTGTCTCTAATAGGGAGTCTGTCTCTAATAAGGAGTCTGTCTCTAACAGGGAGTCTGTCTCTAATAGGGAGTCTGTCTCTAATAGGGAGTCAGTCTCTAATAAGGAGTCTGCCTCTAATAAGGAGTCTGTCTCTAATAAGGAGTCTGTCTCTAATAGGGAGTCTGTCTCTAATAAGGAGTCTGTCTCTAATAGGGAGTCTGTCTCTAATAAGGAGTCTGTCTCTAATAAGGAGTCTGTCTCTAATAAGGAGTCTGTCTCTAATAAGGAGTCTGTCTCTAATAGGGACTCTGTCTCTAATAGGGAGTCTGTCTCTAATAGGGAGTCTGTCTCTAATAAGGAGTCTGTCTCTAATAGGGAGTCTGTCTCTAATAGGGAGTCTGTCTCTAATAGGGATTCTGTCCCTAATAGGGAGTCTGTCTCTAATAGGGAGTCTGTCTCTAATAAGGAGTCTGTCTCTAATAAGGAGTCTGTCTCTAATAAGGAGTCTGTCTCTAATAAGGAGTCTGTCTCTAATAGGGAGTATGTCTCTAATAGGGAGTCTCTCTAATAGGGAGTCTGTCTCTAATAAGGAGTCTGTCTCTAATAGGGAGTCTGTCTCTAATAGGGAGTCTGTCTCTAATAGGGAGTCTGTCTCTAATAGGGAGTCTGTCTCTAAAAAGGAGTCTGTCTCTAATGGGGAGTCAGTCTCTAATAGGGAGTCTGTCTCTAATAGGGAGTCTGTCTCTAATAGGGAGTCTGTCTCTAATAAGGAGTCTGTCTCTAATAGGGAGTCTGTCTCTAATAGGGAGTCTGTCTCTAATAAGGAGTCTCTCTAATAGGGAGTCTGTCTCTAATAGGGAGTCTGTCTCTAATAGGGAGTCTCTCTAATAGGGAGTCTGTCTCTAATAGGGAGTCTGTCTCTAATAGGGAGTCTGTCTCTAATAGGGAGTCTGTCTCTAATAAGGAGTCTGTCCCTAATAGGGAGTCTGTCTCTAATAGGGAGTCTGTCTCTAATAGGGAGTCTGTCTCTAATAGGGAGTCTCTCTAATAGGGAGTCTGTCTCTAATAGGGAGTCTGTCTCTAATAGGGAGTCTGTCTTTAATAGGGAGTCTGTCTCTAATAAGGAGTCTGTCTCTAATAGGGAGTCTGTCTCTAATAGGGAGTCTGTCTCTAATAGGGAGTCTGTCTCTAATAAGGAGTCTGTCCCTAATAGGGAGTCTGTCTCTAATAGGGAGTCTGTCTCTAATAGGGAGTCTGTCTCTAATAAGGAGTATGTCCCTAATAGGGAGTCTGTCTCTAATAAGGAGTCTGTCCCTAATAGGGAGTCTGTCTCTAATAGGGAGTCTGTCTCTAATAGGGAGTCTGTCTCTAATAGGGAGTCTGTCTCTAATAGGGAGTCTGTCTCTAATAGGGAGTCTGTCTCTAATAGGGAGTCTGTCTCTAATAGGGAGTCTCTCTAATAGGGAGTCTGTCTTTAATAGGGAGTCTGTCTCTAATAGGGAGTCTGTCTCTAATAGGGAGTCTGTCTCTAATAAGGAGTCTGTCTCTAACAGGGAGTCTGTCTCTAATAAGGAGTCTGTCTCTAATAAGGAGTCTGTCTCTAATAGGGAGTCTGTCTCTAATAGGGAGTCTGTCTCTAATAGGCAATCTGTCTCTAATAAGGAGTCTCTAATAGGGAGTCTGTCTCTAATAGGGAGTCTGTCCCTAATAGGGAGTCTGTCCCTAATGGGGAGTCTGTCTCTAATAGGGAGTCTCTAATAGGGAGTCTGTCTCTAATAGGGAGTCTGTCCCTAATAGGGAGTCTGTCCCTAATGGGGAGTCTGTCTCTAATAGGGAGTCTGTCTCTAATAGGGAGTCTGTCTCTAATAGGGAGTCTGTCTCTAATAAGGAGTCTGTCTCTAATAAGGAGTCTGTCTCTAATAAGGAGTCTGTCTCTAATAGGGACTCTGTCTCTAATAGGGAGTCTGTCTCTAATAGGGAGTCTGTCTCTAATAAGGAGTCTGTCTCTAATAGGGAGTCTGTCTCTAATAGGGAGTCTGTCTCTAATAGGGATTCTGTCCCTAATAGGGAGTCTGTCTCTAATAGGGAGTCTGTCTCTAATAAGGAGTCTGTCTCTAATAAGGAGTCTGTCTCTAATAAGGAGTCTGTCTCTAATAAGGAGTCTGTCTCTAATAGGGAGTATGTCTCTAATAGGGAGTCTCTCTAATAGGGAGTCTGTCTCTAATAAGGAGTCTGTCTCTAATAGGGAGTCTGTCTCTAATAGGGAGTCTGTCTCTAATAGGGAGTCTGTCTCTAATAGGGAGTCTGTCTCTAAAAAGGAGTCTGTCTCTAATGGGGAGTCAGTCTCTAATAGGGAGTCTGTCTCTAATAGGGAGTCTGTCTCTAATAGGGAGTCTGTCTCTAATAAGGAGTCTGTCTCTAATAGGGAGTCTGTCTCTAATAGGGAGTCTGTCTCTAATAAGGAGTCTCTCTAATAGGGAGTCTGTCTCTAATAGGGAGTCTGTCTCTAATAGGGAGTCTCTCTAATAGGGAGTCTGTCTCTAATAGGGAGTCTGTCTCTAATAGGGAGTCTGTCTCTAATAGGGAGTCTGTCTCTAATAAGGAGTCTGTCCCTAATAGGGAGTCTGTCTCTAATAGGGAGTCTGTCTCTAATAGGGAGTCTGTCTCTAATAGGGAGTCTCTCTAATAGGGAGTCTGTCTCTAATAGGGAGTCTGTCTCTAATAGGGAGTCTGTCTTTAATAGGGAGTCTGTCTCTAATAAGGAGTCTGTCTCTAATAGGGAGTCTGTCTCTAATAGGGAGTCTGTCTCTAATAGGGAGTCTGTCTCTAATAAGGAGTCTGTCCCTAATAGGGAGTCTGTCTCTAATAGGGAGTCTGTCTCTAATAGGGAGTCTGTCTCTAATAAGGAGTATGTCCCTAATAGGGAGTCTGTCTCTAATAAGGAGTCTGTCCCTAATAGGGAGTCTGTCTCTAATAGGGAGTCTGTCTCTAATAGGGAGTCTGTCTCTAATAGGGAGTCTGTCTCTAATAGGGAGTCTGTCTCTAATAGGGAGTCTGTCTCTAATAGGGAGTCTGTCTCTAATAGGGAGTCTCTCTAATAGGGAGTCTGTCTTTAATAGGGAGTCTGTCTCTAATAGGGAGTCTGTCTCTAATAGGGAGTCTGTCTCTAATAAGGAGTCTGTCTCTAACAGGGAGTCTGTCTCTAATAAGGAGTCTGTCTCTAATAAGGAGTCTGTCTCTAATAGGGAGTCTGTCTCTAATAGGGAGTCTGTCTCTAATAGGCAATCTGTCTCTAATAAGGAGTCTCTAATAGGGAGTCTGTCTCTAATAGGGAGTCTGTCCCTAATAGGGAGTCTGTCCCTAATGGGGAGTCTGTCTCTAATAGGGAGTCTCTAATAGGGAGTCTGTCTCTAATAGGGAGTCTGTCCCTAATAGGGAGTCTGTCCCTAATGGGGAGTCTGTCTCTAATAGGGAGTCTGTCTCTAATAGGGAGTCTGTCTCTAATAGGGAGTCTGTCTCTAATAAGGAGTCTGTCTCTAATAGGGAGTCTGTCTCTAATAGGGAGTCTGTCTCTAATAGGGAGTCTGTCTCTAATAAGGAGTCTGTCTCTAATAGGGAGTCTGTCTCTAATAGGGAGTCTGTCTCTAATAGGGAGTCTGTCTCTAATAAGGAGTCTGTCTCTAACAGGGAGTCTGTCTCTAATAAGGAGTCTGTCTCTAATAAGGAGTCTGTCTCTAATAGGGAGTCTGTCTCTAATAGGGAGTCTGTCTCTAATAGGCAATCTGTCTCTAATAAGGAGTCTCTAATAGGGAGTCTGTCTCTAATAGGGAGTCTGTCCCTAATAGGGAGTCTGTCCCTAATGGGGAGTCTGTCTCTAATAGGGAGTCTCTAATAGGGAGTCTGTCTCTAATAGGGAGTCTGTCCCTAATAGGGAGTCTGTCCCTAATGGGGAGTCTGTCTCTAATAGGGAGTCTGTCTCTAATAGGGAGTCTGTCTCTAATAGGGAGTCTGTCTCTAATAAGGAGTCTGTCTCTAATAGGGAGTCTGTCTCTAATAGGGAGTCTGTCTCTAATAGGGAGTCTGTCTCTAATAAGGAGTCTGTCTCTAATAGGGAGTCTGTCTCTAATAGGGAGTCTGTCTCTAATAAGGAGTCTGTCTCTAATAGGGAGTCTGTCTCTAATAAGGAGTCTCTAATAGGGAGTCTGTCTCTAATAGGGAGTCTCTCTAATAGGGAGTCTGTCTCTAATAGGGAGTCTGTCTCTAATAGGGAGTCTGTCTCTAATAGGGAGTCTGTCTCTAATAGGGAGTCTCTCTAATAGGGAGTCTGTCTCTAATAGGGAGTCTGTCTCTAATAGGGAGTCTGTCTCTAATAAGGAGTCTGTCTCTAATAAGGAGTCTGTCTCTAATAAGGAGTCTGTCTCTAATAAGGAGTCTGTCTCTAATAGGGACTCTGTCTCTAATAGGGAGTCTGTCTCTAATAGGGAGTCTGTCTCTAATAAGGAGTCTGTCTCTAATAGGGAGTCTGTCTCTAATAGGGAGTCTGTCTCTAATAGGGATTCTGTCCCTAATAGGGAGTCTGTCTCTAATAGGGAGTCTGTCTCTAATAAGGAGTCTGTCTCTAATAAGGAGTCTGTCTCTAATAAGGAGTCTGTCTCTAATAAGGAGTCTGTCTCTAATAGGGAGTATGTCTCTAATAGGGAGTCTCTCTAATAGGGAGTCTGTCTCTAATAAGGAGTCTGTCT
Organism: Salvelinus alpinus; assembly: GCF_045679555.1. Taxonomy (NCBI): domain Eukaryota; kingdom Metazoa; phylum Chordata; class Actinopteri; order Salmoniformes; family Salmonidae; genus Salvelinus; species Salvelinus alpinus. Next base: position 2,700,415 of record NC_092096.1, on the reverse strand, counting down.
CTAATAGGGAGTCTGTCTCTAATAGGGAGTCTGTCTCTAATAGGGAGTCTGTCTCTAATAGGGAGTCTGTCTCTAATAAGGAGTCTGTCTCTAATAGGGAGTCTGTCTCTAATAGGGAGTCTGTCTCTAATAAGGAGTCTCTCTAATAGGGAGTCTGTCTCTAATAGGGAGTCTGTCTCTAATAGGGAGTCTCTCTAATAGGGAGTCTGTCTCTAATAGGGAGTCTGTCTCTAATAGGGAGTCTGTCTCTAATAAGGAGTCTGTCCCTAATAGGGAGTCTGTCTCTAATAGGGAGTCTGTCTCTAATAGGGAGTCTGTCTCTAATAGGGAGTCTGTCTCTAATAAGGAGTCTGTCTCTAATAGGGAGTCTGTCTCTAATAGGGAGTCTGTCTCTAATAAGGAGTGTCTCTAATAGGGAGTCTGTCTCTAATAGGGAGTCTGTCTCTAATAGGGAGTCTCTCTAATAGGGAGTCTGTCTCTAATAGGGAGTCTGTCTCTAATAGGGAGTCTGTCTCTAATAGGGAGTCTGTCTCTAATAGGGAGTCTCTCTAATAGGGAGTCTGTCTCTAATAGGGAGTCTGTCTTTAATAGGGAGTCTGTCTCTAATAAGGAGTCTGTCTCTAATAGGGAGTCTGTCTCTAATAGGGAGTCTGTCTCTAATAGGGAGTCTGTCTCTAATAAGGAGTCTGTCCCTAATAGGGAGTCTGTCTCTAATAGGGAGTCTGTCTCTAATAGGGAGTCTGTCTCTAATAAGGAGTATGTCCCTAATAGGGAGTCTGTCTCTAATAAGGAGTCTGTCCCTAATAGGGAGTCTGTCTCTAATAGGGAGTCTGTCTCTAATAGGGAGTTTGTCTCTAATAGGGAGTCTGTCTCTAATAGGGAGTCTGTCTCTAATAGGGAGTCTGTCTCTAATAGGGAGTCTGTCTCTAATAGGGAGTCTCTCTAATAGGGAGTCTGTCTTTAATAGGGAGTCTGTCTCTAATAGGGAGTCTGTCTCTAATAGGGAGTCTGTCTCTAACAGGGAGTCTGTCTCTAATAAGGAGTCTGTCTCTAATAAGGAGTCTGTCTCTAATAGGGAGTCTGTCTCTAATAGGGAGTCTGTCTCTAATAGGCAATCTGTCTCTAATAAGGAGTCTCTAATAGGGAGTCTGTCTCTAATAGGGAGTCTGTCCCTAATAGGGAGTCTGTCCCTAATGGGGAGTCTGTCTCTAATAGGGAGTCTCTAATAGGGAGTCTGTCTCTAATAGGGAGTCTGTCCCTAATAGGGAGTCTGTCCCTAATGGGGAGTCTGTCTCTAATAGGGAGTCTGTCTCTAATAGGGAGTCTGTCTCTAATAGGGAGTCTGTCTCTAATAAGGAGTCTGTCTCTAATAGGGAGTCTGTCTCTAATAGGGAGTCTGTCTCTAATAGGGAGTCTGTCTCTAATAAGGAGTCTGTCTCTAATAGGGAGTCTGTCTCTAATAGGGAGTCTGTCTCTAATAAGGAGTCTGTCTCTAATAGGGAGTCTGTCTCTAATAAGGAGTCTCTAATAGGGAGTCTGTCTCTAATAGGGAGTCTCTCTAATAGGGAGTCTGTCTCTAATAGGGAGTCTGTCTCTAATAGGGAGTCTGTCTCTAATAGGGAGTCTGTCTCTAATAGGGAGTCTCTCTAATAGGGAGTCTGTCTCTAATAGGGAGTCTGTCTCTAATAGGGAGTCTGTCTTTAATAGGGAGTCTGTCTCTAATAGGGAGTCTCTCTAATAGGGAGTCTGTCTCTAATAGGGAGTCTGTCTCTAATAGGGAGTCTGTCTCTAATAGGGAGTCTGTCTCTAATAAGGAGTCTGTCCCTAATAGGGAGTCTGTCTCTAATAGGGAGTCTGTCTCTAATAAGGAGTCTGTCCCTAATAGGGAGTCTGTCTCTAATAGGGAGTCTGTCTCTAATAGGGAGTTTGTCTCTAATAGGGAGTCTGTCTCTAATAGGGAGTCTGTCTCTAATAGGGAGTCTGTCTCTAATAGGGAGTCTGTCTCTAATAGGGAGTCTCTCTAATAGGGAGTCTGTCTTTAATAGGGAGTCTGTCTCTAATAGGGAGTCTGTCTCTAATAGGGAGTCTGTCTCTAATAGGGAGTCTGTCTCTAATAGGGAGTCTCTCTAATAGGGAGTCTGTCTCTAATAGGGAGTCTGTCTCTAATAAGGAGTCTGTCTCTAATAGGGAGTCTGTCTCTAATAGGGAGTCTGTCTCTAATAGGGAGTCTGTCTCTAATAAGGAGTCTGTCCCTAATAGGGAGTCTGTCTCTAATAGGGAGTCTGTCTCTAATAGGGAGTCTGTCTCTAATAAGGAGTATGTCCCTAATAGGGAGTCTGTCTCTAATAAGGAGTCTGTCCCTAATAGGGAGTCTGTCTCTAATAGGGAGTCTGTCTCTAATAGGGAGTCTGTCTCTAATAGGGAGTCTGTCTCTAATAGGGAGTCTGTCTCTAATAGGGAGTCTGTCTCTAATAGGGAGTCTCTCTAATAGGGAGTCTGTCTTTAATAGGGAGTCTGTCTCTAATAGGGAGTCTGTCTCTAATAGGGAGTCTGTCTCTAATAAGGAGTCTGTCTCTAACAGGGAGTCTGTCTCTAATAAGGAGTCTGTCTCTAATAAGGAGTCTGTCTCTAATAGGGAGTCTGTCTCTAATAGGGAGTCTGTCTCTAATAGGCAATCTGTCTCTAATAAGGAGTCTCTAATAGGGAGTCTGTCTCTAATAGGGAGTCTGTCCCTAATAGGGAGTCTGTCCCTAATGGGGAGTCTGTCTCTAATAGGGAGTCTCTAATAGGGAGTCTGTCTCTAATAGGGAGTCTGTCCCTAATAGGGAGTCTGTCCCTAATGGGGAGTCTGTCTCTAATAGGGAGTCTGTCTCTAATAGGGAGTCTGTCTCTAATAGGGAGTCTGTCTCTAATAGGGAGTCTGTCTCTAATAGGGAGTCTGTCTCTAATAGGGAGTCTGTCTCTAATAGGGAGTCTGTCTCTAATAAGGAGTCTGTCTCTAATAGGGAGTCTGTCTCTAATAGGGAGTCTGTCTCTAATAAGGAGTCTGTCTCTAATAGGGAGTCTGTCTCTAATAAGGAGTCTCTAATAGGGAGTCTGTCTCTAATGGGGAGTCTGTCTCTAATAGGGAGTCTGTCTCTAATAGGGAGTCTGTCTCTAATAGGGAG
>NC_092096.1:2240939-2347148 GCF_045679555.1 Salvelinus alpinus | reverse complement strand
ATTGAAGTGGATTTAGCAAGTGACATCAATAAGGGATCATAGCTTTCACCTGGATTCACCTGTCAGTTTATGTTATGGATGGAAAGAGACGGTGTCCTTAATGTTTTGTACACTCAGTGTGTAAACGCAGCATGTTAAGTGTTGGTCCCATGTTCCATGAGCTGAATTTTTCCCCCAGAAATGATCCATACGCACAAAAAGCTTATTTCTTTCAAATGTATTTACATCCCTGTTGGTGATAATTTGGGTATTTCTGATGGGTCATGGGGTTTGGGTATTTCTGATGGGTCATGGGGTCGGGTGTTTCTGATGGGTCATGGGGTCGGGTGTTTCTGATGGGTCTGGGGTTGGGTATTTCTGATGGGTCATGGGGTTGGGTATTTCTGATGGGTCATGGGGTCGGGTGTTTCTGATGGGTCTGGGGTTGGGTATTTCTGATGGGTCATGGGGTTGGGTATTTCTGATGGGTCATGGGGTCGGGTGTTTCTGATGGGTCTGGGGTTGGGTATTTCTGATGGGTCATGGGGTTGGGTATTTCTGATGGGTCTGGGGTTGGGTATTTCTGATGGGTCTGGTGTTGGGTATTTCTGATGGGTCATGGGGTCGGGTATTTCTGATGGGTCATGGTGTTGGGTGTTTCTGATGGGTCTGGGGTTGGGTATTTCTGATGGGTCATGGGGTTGGGTCTGGTATTTCTGATGGGTCTGGGGTTGGGTATTTCTGATGGGTCTGGTGTTGGGTATTTCTGATGGGTCATGGGGTCGGGTATTTCTGATGGGTCTGGGTTTGGGTGTTTCTGATGGGTCATGGGGTTGGGTATTTCTGATGGGTCATGGGGTTGGGTATTTCTGATGGGTCATGGGGTCGGGTGTTTCTGATGGGTCTGGGGTTGGGTATTTCTGATGGGTCTGGGTTTGGGTGTTTCTGATGGGTCATGGGGTTGGGTGTTTCTGATGGGTCATGGGGTTGGGTATTTCTGATGGGTCTGGGTTTGGGTATTTCTGATGGGTCATGGGGTTGGGTTTTTCTGATGGGTCATGGGGTTGGGTATTTCTGATGGGTCATGGGGTTGGGTATTTCTGATGGGTCATGGGGTTGGGTATTTCTGATGGGTCATGGGGTTGGGTATTTCTGATGGGTCATGGGGTTGGGTTTTTCTGATGGGTCTGGTGTTGGGTATTTCTGATGGGTCTGGGTTTGGGTATTTCTGATGGGTCATGGGTTTGGGTATTTCTGATGGGTCTGGTGTTGGGTATTTCTGATGGGTCTGGGTTCGTTGGAACCAAAGCTGATGGTTGTTGGTTTGCTCTTAGTGGGACTATAATTAGTTGGTTTTCTCTAATTGTTCCTCCGAACCAGTTTGAATACAAGGGGAAGCTTGTCGATGGCCCATCAGCAGGCCGTTAAGTTTACTACGTTGAAGGCCTACGAGAGGGTTTTGATCCTCCAGGAACTGTCGTATGCTCTTCTTAATAATAGTGTAGGGTAACAGCAACGATGAACCAACATCACAATATGACTTGTTCACATCCTTATTGGTGCCATGACGATGTTAGACACCATCTATCAACAGCCAATAATACCCTTGAGAGAAATGATAGATTTGACTGTGAAGTTCTAAATATTAGTTTCTCAGCTTGTCCTGTCAGGTCTATAGTGTTGAGGAGCGCATTAAGGTGTTGAATGACTGAATGTAATCCCATAATAGGCCATTAGAACCACTAGTAACTGTGTACAGTACATCTCTGTAAATTATTTAACGGGTAACATTAAGGAAATAGGAAAGAGTGTTTAGAAGTACCAAGTATCATGACTTTTTGGGAGAATTTCTCAGTTTATATCAACTAACCTGGTGTTCCTCTGGTCCTCATCAACCGGGATATCTCTGTTGGAAGCCTCACACCAAACCCTGTGAATATGAATCAAATCAGAAAATCCATAGCACAGTATAGCATCATTCGGGTGTAATAAATGAACAGAAACTTGAGCTTACCAGTTGAGCCTTTCATTGAAGAAGCTGTAGTGAACATACCTATCGGAAGAGAGGAGAAAATCAGTTCAAGTCTGTCATGAAAACATTTAATTTATTACACAACATGTGCTGCTGACACTGCTTTTCATCCACATCAGATTTGCAGCTTGTCTTTGAAGCCTAATTTATATCCTACACAATTAGGCAACGCAGTAATGCAGTTAGCTACTGAAAATGGTGATCCAGCGTAGTTGAGTCGAGTTACAAATTATGGGCTGCACAAGTTTGCTTACACTATCCTTACATTACCTTCTCTCTTGTCACTGGGATGTTACTCTGGGTGTAGACCCTTGGTAATGTAAGAAATGTGTCACCTTCCACGTTGCCAATTTCTAATCCAGATATCTCAAAGCTCATGGTAGAACTCTCCTGCCCCATTGTGCGTAGCAGAATTTCATGCTCTCATTTTCCTGTTCCTCCTCTGTGACCAGCTCTAATACAGATTCATGAGCATTCTGAAAGTAATTTCCCTGTTCCTCCTCTGTGACTAGCTCTAGTACAGATTCATAAGCATTCTGAAAGTCATTCTCCTGTTCCTCCTCTGTGACCAGCTCTAGTAGAGATTCATGAGCATTCTGAAAGTCATTATCCTGTTCCTCCTCTGTGACCAGCTCTAGTACAGATTCATGAGCATTCTGAAAGTCATTTTCCTGTTCCTCCTCTGTGACCAGCTCTAGTACAGATTCATGAGCATTCTGAGTCATTTTCCTTTTCCTCCTCTGTGACCAGCTCTAGTACAGATTCATGAGCATTCTGAAAGTCATTTTCCTGTTCCTCCTCTGTGACCAGCTCTAGTACAGATTCATGAGCATTCTGAAAGTCATTTTCCTGTTCTTCCTCTGTGACCAGCTCTAGTAGAGATTCATGAGCATTCTGAAAGTCATTTTCCTGTTCTTCCTCTGTGACTAGCTCTAGTACAGATTCATGAGCATTCTGAAAGTCATTGAGAACAACATCAAATGCCTCAAGACGCTCATTCACAGTTTCAAAACTTCCTCCATCAACAAGAATGACTATTATTTCATTAATTGTGTGTGTACAACTCTCCAAGTTTGCCTCTCCGGGCTGCATAGAGTGAATTTAAAATGCTCCTCTGCCCTCTCCAGTGGGGTCTTATTTGGGATTTCATCCTCCATCATTCTCTTTTAGTTCACTCAATTTACAATGACACGGTTGTTGGTTTGATTTTAAAGCAGCATACCACCCTGCATACCACTGTTGGCTTGCTTCTGAAGCTAAGCAGGGTTGGTCCTGGTCAGTCCCTGGATGGGAGACCAGATGCTGCTGGAAGTGGTGTTGGAGGGCCAGTAGGAGGCACTCTTTCCTCTGGTCTAAAAAAAATATCCCAATGCCCCAGGGCAGTGATTGGGGACACTGCCCTGTGTAGGGTGCCGTCTTTCGGATGGGACGTTAAACGGGTGTCCTGACTCTCTGAGGTCATTAAAGATCCCATGGCACTTATCGTAAGAGTAGGGGTGTTAACCCTGGTGTCCTGGCTAAATTCCCAATCTGGCCCTCAAACCATCATGGTCACCTAATAATCCCCAGTTTATAATTGGCTCATTCATCCCCCTCCTCTCCCCTGTAACTATTCCCCAGGTCGTTGCTGCAAATGAGAACATGTTCTCAGTCAACTTACCTGGTAAAATAACGGAAAAATAAAAAATGCAACGCCCCTTTAGACCTCCTTTAATGCTTTTAAAACACAGTCATCCATTTCAGCATATTGACCCATTTTGAATTGAACATGTGCAAGTTTGACATTTTAAATGCGTTTTAAACAATTCTTCCCATTCTAAGTTTTGTCCCCTTTAATGAAGTTTAAACACGCAGTATCTTTAGATCCTTTAGTTGCATTCGTTGTGTTGATGCATTGCATTGCCACATTAGGCCAAATATTAGAGATCTGACTAGGCTACATTGTGCAAAGGATCTCAGTGTTTCCCAAACTCAAACTTCTTAATTGTTTTCACAGTGCTGTGTTTGGGGTGTAGTGTTTGAGCATAGCCTGAAGGAAGGGAGGGGCATTTCCTCTTGCTGTTCCGTAGGTAAACACCACGTCTTGTAGTGGAGCTTCAACTGGAAGCCAGTGGAGTGTGTGGAGGAGCGGGGTGACATGAGAGAACTTGGGAATGTTGAAAACCACGCGGGCTGCAGTGTTCTGGATTGCAAGGGGTTTGATGGCACAAGCAGGGAGCCCAGCCAACAGCGAGTTACAGTAGTCCAGACGGGAGATGACAAGTGCCTGGATTAGGACCTGCGCCGCCTCCAGTGTGAGGGTCGTACTCTACGGGTGTTGTAGAGCAGGGCGGCCCAGACTTTAGTTACATACGATCTGCTTTTTCCACACTCTTCCTAATGCGGTGTACCCCTCCCCTCCTCCCCCCGCCAATATTAAATAAAATGTCACCCTATTGACTTTATGGTTTGCACTGCATGCTGTCAGCTAGCTTAGCATGGTCTGGGTTGTAGCTAGTGATTGCTAGCCTCAAGCAGGTGTCCAGGTGATCATCTGCTATTTTGACCTGATCTTCATGTCTGAAAGTGTTGACTCACAAAGCTAGTTAGATCCAAAATATGCTGTCAAGTACATGGCAACTTTTCTCATGTTTGGATATTTCTCCTCCACGATAAGGTTACAAAAGTGTTCCCCCTGATGCCCTCGATTTGTATTGGAGGTCGCTTTGCAGTGTCAAATTTTCACTCTCGACGGCTGATGTTTCCTAATGAAACAATTATGCAATTTTTGTTGCAATTTCGACAACATCAACTTCCACACCAAACGGAAAGAACATAAATGTTGCCAGAGGTTCCAGGATCGCAAAGTCTTGAAAGCGTCAGTCAAAGTCTGCGATAATGTTGTTCACCTTTTCAACGTATCAACCACAGTCACAAATTGCAGGTGCTTTTCCCTGTCTTTCGAGCTCTGACATCATATTTTTTAGAAATTCCTCAGTTCATGTCGCTGCAATTGGGAGGGTGACACTGTGGAGTTGTCAACCATGATGGAGAGGTCTTTGAGCTTGCAGGCCTTCCCTGGGAGGAAGAGCTGCTCCGTCTTGCCGAGGTTGAGCTTGAGGTGGTGGGCCGACATCCAAGTTGAGATCAGATCCTCTCCAGGAAGTAGGGCCTTCGGGGAGGGGAGTCCTAGTTAGACGAGGGTGAGGTATAGTCTTTTGACCATACATACAGACATACATACAAACACGTTATATTATGCATTTTTCACATCAATTAATCTGCTTTAAATTGCATAATTATTTGTTAGATAGAAGAAGAATTAACCTTTTTGTTGCACCATATCCCTATCTGAAGATGAATGTACTGACTGTGATATGTGGTTGTCCCACCTAGCTATCTGAAGATGAATGTACTGACTATGACTGTGATATGTGGTTGTCCCACCTAGCTATCTGGAGATGAATGTACTGACTATGACTGTGATATGTGGTTGTCCGATCTAGCTATCTGAAGATGAATGTACTTACTGTGATATGTGGTTGTCTCACCTAGCTATCTGAAGATGAATGTACTGACTGTAAGTCTCTCTAGATAAGAGCATCTGCTAAATGAGTGAAATGTAAAAAGTACACCAAAGCTAGATAAAGTGCACGTTTAGTCTACATGGGATATGCTAGTGACGTTACTATTTGCAATTATCTTTCAGTGTCACTACAAGTACACCGAAAGTGTATAGAGAACACTCAAATATAATCTCACAAGTACAGTTTAAGGTGGGTAGATAAGGTGGGTATAACAAACACTTGTAGGTGGGTCAGTATACTTTCCTTAGTACACTTAGTTGACATGAAATAGTACTATAACATCACTTTAATTCAACTTCTATTTATTTAGTACAGATTTCATTGTTCCAAAATAACACCATTTACATACAGATATAGTACATGCATAGTAATTACATAAAATATAGAAACATACATACCCCAGAAGCAAGAAGATTCCAACAATGAGAAGGAGAACAAACGGCTTTACATTTGAACTGAAACGCATTGTTCCTCCAATAGTGTCAGCAAGTATTTAGTTTATCCTACACTAGAAGCAATTTCCAATCAAATGAAGATCTCTCCAATGAAACCATCTTCTGCAAGCCTTGTGAGAACTTAGGACCCAGTAAAAGTTGTTTGTTGTCAGTTAAAACTGGATCTTGTGGTTTTAAATAAGACGTGAAATTGATTTTCTGTCCTTTAACTCTAACTGGTCAGCTCTCCCTTAACCCAGACTCATGTCCTCTTAAAGGGGCCCACACCCATTTAACATTTTAAATGAGTCTCAACGTCAACAGTGAAGAGGCGACTTCTAGGCAGAGTTCCTCTGTACAGTGTCTGTGTTCTTTTGCCCATCTTAATCTTTCCTTTTTATTGGCCAGTCTGAGAGATGGCTTTTTCTTTGCCACTCTGCCTAGAAGGCCAGCATCCCTGAGTCGCCTCTTCACTGTTGATGTTGAGACTGGTGTTTTGCGGGTACTATTTAATGAAGCTGCCAGTTGAGGACTTGTGAGGCATCTGTTCCTCAAACTAGACACTAATGTACTTGTCCTCTTGCTCAGTTGTGCACCGGGGCCTCCCACTCCTCTTTCTATTCTGTTAGAGACAGTTTGTGCTGTTCTGTGAAGGGAGTAATACACAGTGTTGTACGAGATCTTCAGTTTCTTAGCAATTTATCATATTTAATAGCCTTCATTTCTCAGAACAGGAATAGACTGACGAGTTTCAGAAGAAAGTTCTTTGTTTCTGGCCATTTTGAGCCTGTAATCAAACCCACAAATGCTGATGCTCCAGATACTCAACTAGTCTAAAGAAGGCTTTATTGCCTCTTTAAATCAGCACAACAGCTTCAACTGTGCTGACATAATTGGAAAAAGGGTTTTTATGATCAATTAGCCTTTTAAAATTATAAACTTGGATTAGCTAACATAACGGGCCATTGGAACACAGGAGTGATGGTTGCTGATAATGGGCCTCTTGTACGCCTATGTACAACTATGTCGATATTCAATACAAAATCAGCCGTTTCCAGCTACAATAGTCATTTACAACATTAACAATGTCTACACTGTATTTCTGATCAGTTTGTTGTTCTTTTAATGGACAAAAAACGTGATTTTCTTTCAAAATTAAGGACATTTCTAAGTGACATCAAACTTTTGAACGGTAGTGTCTTTCGCCAGTAAGTAAATCCTTGTTGAGAACTTAGGACACAGTAAACGTTTTTTTGTTGTCAGTTAAAACTGATTCTTCCGGTTTTAAGTCAGATGTCAAGTTCACATTCTGTCCTTCTTTTGCAAATGCAGTTTCTCTATCTGGTCAGCTCTCCCTTAACCCAGTCTCAGGGGCTCTTAAAGGGGCAGACACCCATTTAACATGAACATCCCTCCTAACTTCTCAAAGATAAACCCATTTGGACATTTGTTCAACAGCAGTAATAATAATGATAATGATTTAAGGGTGCACACACCAGTCAGTGATACAGAGTGAGCCTTCTGGCTGCACTGATGAACTCTCATTGTGCCACTGAGTCATCATGACTTCAGTACTACAGATGCGTCAGGTAAATTAAGTGCTATTTGCATGTTATATAACCTTTATTTAACCAGGCTAGTCAGTTAAGAACAAATTCTTATTTACAATAACAGCCTAGAAACATTGGGTTAACTGCCTTGTTCAGGGGCAGGACGACAGACTTTTACCTTGTCAGCTCGGGGATTCAATCAAGCAACCTTTCGGTTACTGGCCCAACGCTCTAACCACTAGGCTACCTGCCGCCCCTAAATGTCATGGGATGTGATGTCATTTGCTCCATTGTTGAAATGTGTGGCTCAGTCTTTGAGAGTATTGACCAATGAATGAGTGTGGCTATAAACATCCTCATCACAAGCTCTACAAACCACGTTGGCTTGCCAACTTCAACTGGGGTTTCCTCTCTGATTCCCACAGCATTTCCTGCAGGGCTGCTTTCTAATGCATGTGTTTGAAACAGAGACTTAGATAGACATTGCATCATTTTACTGGCCCCATTAAGGGGTCTGTGAGAGCACGGGCAGCGCCATTGAGGCCAACTCCATTATGAAGTAGTACATTTTGTTATTCTACTACTTCTATGAGTTGGTAAACAAACTAGAAAGGGTGCATACTGCCCCCTGGAGGGAGTTGTATGAACAGGTATAAAGCCAAGGTTGGTGATTTACTGCCACCTGGAGGGTGTTGTCTGAACAGGCATAAAGACAAGGTTGGTGATTTACTGCCACCTGGAGGGTGTTGTCTGAACAGGTATAAAGACAAGGAAGGTGATTTACTGCTACCTGCAGTTATGGTATGTTTCCTCACGGATATAATTCATTGGCTGATCCCTCCTGGTGACCTGGATGGAGTTGTGTTCCTTCCTTAAACTTTCAGACGCATGTAATTGTGCCACCGCACACGCTCTCAACGCCTGTGTGTTGCACCGGCACAATCTCAAGAGTCTGATCGTTGTAGCCCCTCCCACCTCAAAATAATTGACTTTGTTTGACCCCCAGGCTTGTCGCGATGAATCGCTTACTCAGGGAGGGAGGAGATGTTTCTAACAATGGATCAAATTGTTAAAATTAGTCAATCACATTTACAGAATGTAAACGCTACAGCAAGGCTTTGGTGAGAAAAATTTAGGAAAAAATGTAAACGACTTTTTTCCACAAAGCGTTAGAACTACAAAGCTGACGCTGGCTAACTAGCTTCTTTTCATTGAAATAGCATGGCTGGTTAGCTAGCTAGCAATAGTCTTCTGTCTAGCCTCTAACTAATGGTTGTTACGTTGTGGAACAGAATAGTTCTTTGTACTTGTAATTTGGTTGAGACTAACATTAGTTTAGAAGGTCATTGTTTACTTTGTGTATATTTGTTGTGTAATTGGTTGGCTTTGCCAGTTAGGAAGCTGAGATGTATTTGCTCAAGTTGGCTATCTTAGCTGTTAGCTAATGTTTTAGTAGAACGTGCTAATTCCCTGCAGAATCTAGACAACGGAGAATGGGGAATAAGATCTTAAAAAGTTATTCTGCTGTCCCCATAGGATAACTTTCTGAAGAACCCTTTTGTTTCCAAGTAGAACCATTTTGGGTTCCAAGTTGAACCATTTTGGGTTCCACGTGGAACCCTTTCCACAGAGTGTTCTACATGGAACCCAAAATGGTTCTACCTGGAACCAAAAATGGTTCTACTATGGGGACAGCTGGAGAACCCTTTTGGAACCCTTCTTTCTAAGAGTGGGTCTAGTTGTTGTTCTGATGGAACGAGGAGGACAAAAGCCTTGTTTGAATGAGAAAGCTAGAACAATAACAACTAGCTGTATCAGATAAACATGTTCGGGAAAAGCAGGGAGAGCGCAAGCTAGTAGTAGTAACATTATTTGAAACCTCACATGCTCATAATCTGTATCTGTGTTGTGTTTAAGCAATAAGGCACCTCAGGGGTTTGTTGTATATGAATAATATACCACGGCTAAGAGCTGTTCCTAGCACGACACAGCGTGGAGTGCCTGGATACAGCCCTTAGCCGTGGTATATTGGCCATATACCACAAACCCCCAAGGTGCCTTATTGCTATTAAAAACAATTGCTATTGCTATTACAACAGTGAACAAGTAATATTGACTCATACCCGTGGTATACGATCTGATATTGTAACGGCTCTCATTGGTGGTAGAAAGAGTAGACCACAGCGCAGCATGGAAAGTGTTCATGATTTTCATTTTAGAAAACACTCAAACAAAATAACTAAATCGAAAACGAAAGCGCACAGTTCTGTCAGGGAACAGTAACTAAACAGAAAACAAGATCCCACAAACGCAGGTGGAAAACGGGCTGCCTAAATATGATCCCCAATCAGAGACAACGATAGACAGCTGCCTCTGATTGGGAACCACACTCGGCCAAAAACAAAGAAACAGAAAACACAGATTTTCCCACCCGAGTCACAACCTGACCTAACCAAACATAGAGAATAATAAGGATCTCTAAGGTCAGGGCGAGACAGTACCCCCTCCCCCCCCAAAGGTACGGACTCCGGCCGCAAACCTGAACCTATAGGGGAGGGTCCGGGTGGGCATCTACTCTCGGTGGGGGCTCCGGTGCGGGACGCAGACCCCGCTCCGCTTGAGGCTCCCCCCACTTCGGTGGCGCCTTTGGTGCAGGGATTGTCGCTGGGGCCTCCGGACCGTAGATCGTCGTAAGGATCTCTAAGGTCAGGGCGTGACAGATATACCATGGCTTGCTATCTGTCTCATGTTGTAACTATCATCAACATGAACAAGACTGAATTCTTTTGAATTGTCAACTGGTCTAAATTCTAGGAAGATGTTGCTGTTCAGAATGACATGTTTATGACTGTTGATGTTCACAGGAATCTCCAAATGCTATGTAGAACGAGCACAACGGATGAAGGAGGGGGGGAGGAAAACGGACAACTTCATTCTACTACACCTTCACCAAGTCATACAATGTTTACTTCATGAATAATTGTTACATCAGAAATAAATACAGAATTATTTTAGTTTATTCTGTTTCTAATGTTTTATATGCTGGATGTGAGTAATTTAGCAGGTCTATAGTATAATGTATTGTTTTGAAACATTTAATAAATAACTATTCAGTCAAAACTCAATTATTATTTTATGTTTGCGAAAATAATGTGTGTTTTGTGCTGTTACTTTTTACATAGTGAAACATTCTCAATAGCTTTGAGCTAGACTGATGGAGGAAATGTCAACTGTAAATGTCTACTACCGTTTTTAAAATGTTGATTGAAATCAGCACCGTTTGAAATAGTTTGTTGCTACTGTCTAGAGATGAAATGGGCAATATGGAATACATTGGAGGAGGAAGGGAGAATTAATGAGAAATCAGAACTTGGACAATGTAAAGGAATGAGTAGGTAAATGTACCGCCTATCAATTACAAAAGAAACGGTGCAGATGTAGCCTTAACATACCATTAGATATGTGCATGTTATGTACTGGACAGACGGCTAGCCAGCTATTCTTGTCACACCCTGGCCATAGAGAGGCTTTTAATTCTCTATTTTGGTTAGGCCAGGGTATGACTAGGGTAGGCATTCTATGTTCGTTTTTCTATGTTTGTGTATTTCTATGTGTTTGGCCTGGTATGGTTCCCAATCAGAGGCAGCTGTCTCTGATTGAGAACCATACTTAGGTAACCTGTTCCCACCTGTGTGTGTGGGTAGTTCATTTCTGTTTAGTGTGTGTTGCACCTGACGGAGCTCTTTCGGTTGTCTCTTTGTTGTTTTTTCATTTTAGTGTTCAGTTTGGAATAAACATGACGAACACTTACCACGCTGCGTTTTGGTCTTCACCTTCTTCCACCAACGGCCGTGACAATTCTCAAAAGATTGGATTACCAACTTGAGCGGTGACATCTCAGTTTGCAGCACATCGTCACATGGACATAGTTATACACTGAACAAAAATATAAATGCATCATGTAAAGTGTTATAAATAAAAGATGTCCGAAAATAAAAGATGGCCGGAAATAAAAGATGGCCGACATTTTCGATGCGCACATTAAGCTTATTTCTCTCAAATGTTTCACCCTGGTCCTTCCTCCGCTGCCTCCTTAACAGTTTATAAATTCCTTTTTAGAAAACATTTTAATCCAGCCTTTGTGGTTTGGAAAATATAGTGACTATTATTGCTTTAATTTATTTATCAAACAAAGTAGGTACTTTTCTCAAAACAATCCCATCTGTGGATGGGAAGTGTCATCATTTTTTTTCACATGGACTTAGTGCTTGATACTTCAGACAAGGAACAATGATGGATAGCTAATTATAATAAGAAAATACCTTTTTGAATTATGGAACCGTTATTTGCTTTTTCTCCACACATAAATTATTTTAAAAAATCACAAAATGTGACATTAGCTACCAAATAAATTGTTTTTGGCAATAATCCTAAAACAACTCCAAAAATGCCATTCCTTACCCAACAGGCTGAACAGGTGTAATGAACAGGTGTAAAAATGCCCATAACAAGCGTTCTAATCACCTGTACATGAACACTGAACAGGTGTGCATTTACCTTAGGATGCTTTTTAACTCTTTTAGTTATAAAATTGTTATTCTTTGTTGTTTTTTATCCTCTTATGATTCTGGAGTAGTAAATATTTCCGTTTTTATTTTAATAGTTTTTTCCTAAGAAGTGCATTGTGTTGCATTCCTTGTCTGAAATGTGCTATATAAATAAAGCCTGATTTGGTTAATTACTCTGTTCCACAATAAATTGCCGTTGGAATGACCCAGGTTCTTCCTCCACTGCAGCTTCCTTAACAGTTTATTAATTCCTTTGTAGAAACAATATTTTCATCTGGGCTTTGTGTCTTGGAAAGGGAAGTGACTATTAATACATGAATCTAACGATCAAACAGATGGGGTTTTGGAAAAGTAGGTACTTTAGTCAAAACACCCCCATCTAGTGGATGTATAGTGTCATTACAATGAGTAGGAAATCACTATTCAAGACGAAGGCTGGAGGAACATATTGTTTCTATAAAATAGTGAATTAACGATGGAAGGGATTTGTTTTCACATGGACTTATAGAAATTGTATAGATTGTTGATGTATAGAAATTAAAAAAGATCAACTGTATTTGTGGCATTGAGCTCTAGAATGACATTTGTTTGTCATCACAGAGAGTCTGTGTAGCGTCAGCCAGTCAGTCAGTTTGACCCTTTTCTGATATCAATGACAACAGAATTTGATTTTATTGCTCACAGTAAAAAAAATATATATATACACATTATGAATTAACACAATAAAAATAGCATAAAAAACACAATTAGAGCCAAATACGGATTACACGATGATTGAGGACACAGTATGGATCCCAAATCAGTCCACGGCCCAGAGGGACACATTTCACACATTTTCCCACTTTGGTGTGGCAAAGTCTAATGACCATATTCATTAAGGTCCATGTCTGTGGGTAATGTTTTGGTTTGACAACCACTTGTAGGAGGTAGCTAAATATGGTTATCACTGGCATTGGTAATTTGAACAAACAGGACTGAGGATATGCAATGTAATTTTGTATTATCAGGGAACAATCTTTGCCAAATAAAGCAATTGATATGTTATTAAATTGAGGTATGAAATAATGTATAAAATAATTGGAGTGACATCTCTATGGGTCCACTTTGGAGGGTCATAGGTCATACCTGTATGCATTGTGGGGTATATTGATGAGACAGAATGGGCAGCATTGGGATGTGCTTTATTATCACATCGTACCATAGATGATAACTACAACAAACTTCCCACAGAACAAGGAGACCCATTGGGAAAGTTTCATAGAGTCATCATGGATTCAGTGTAAAATCAGTCACAACAGCCCATTTTCAAGTTGGCCGCCATTCATTTCAATGTGGAGGAACTGAATAGATTTCTCAGGGCATAGATTATGCCAGTGATAACCACATTTGGCTCCCTCCTACAAGTGGTTATCCTTTTAAGGATCGGACCCGTTTTTAAACATTTTCGCCTGAAATGCAATACCCAAATCTAACTACCTGAGGCTCAGGACCTGAAGCAAGGATATGCATATTATTGATACCATTTGAAAGGAAACACTTTGAAGTTTGTGGAAATGTGAAATTAACGTAGGAGAATATAACACATTAGATCTGGTAAAATATAAGATGATACAAAGAAAAAACATTTTTGAAATGCAACAGAAAGGCCATTATATCATTTAGGAGTCTAGGCACAATATAGATTATGGCCACTAGATGGAAGCAGTGTATGTGTAAAGTTTTAGAGTGATTCAATCATCCATTGCATTTCTGTTCAAAATGTTGTATCAAGACTGCCCAAATGTGCCTGGTTGGTTTATTAATAAATGTACAAGTTCATAACTGTGCATTCTCCTCAAACAATAGCATGGTATTATTTCACTGTAATAGCTACTGTAACTCCCCCCCTTCCTGGGTTGGCCCCATCCCTCTATGGCCCTCTGTAGTGGATCCCCCTGGTGGCCCTCTGTAGGGAGCTAGGTGGATGTAGTGGGTCCCCCTGGTGGCCCTCTGTAGGGAGCTAGGTGGATGTAGTGGGTCCCCCTGGTGGCCCTCTGTAGGGAGCTAGGTGGATGTAGTGGGTCCCCCTGGTGGCCCTCTGTAGGGAGCTAGGTGGATGTAGTGGGTCCCTCTATGGCCCTCTGTAGGCAGCTAGGTGGATGTAGTGGGTCCCCCTGGTGGCCCTCTGTAGGGAGCTAGGTGGATGTAGTGGGTCCCCCTGGTGGCCCTCTGTAGGGAGCTAGGTGGATGTAGTGGGTCCCCCTGGTGGCCCTCTGTAGGGAGCTAGGTGGATGTAGTGGGTCCCCCTGGTGGCCCTCTGTAGGGAGCTAGGTGGATGTAGTGGGTCCCTCTGGTGGCCCTCTGTAGGGAGCTAGGTGGATGTAGTGGGTCCCTCTGGTGGCCCTCTGTAGGGAGCTAGGTGGATGTAGTGGGTCCCCCTGGTGGCCCTCTGTAGGGAGCTAGGTGGATGTAGTGGGTCCCTCTATGGCCCTCTGTAGGGAGCTAGGTGGATGTAGTGGGTCCCCCTGGTGGCCCTCTGTAGGGAGCTAGGTGGATGTAGTGGGTCCCCCTGGTGGCCCTCTGTAGGGAGCTAGGTGGATGTAGTGGGTCCCCCTGGTGGCCCTCTGTAGGGAGCTAGGTGGATGTAGTGGGTCCCTCTGGTGGCCCTCTATAGGGAGCTAGGTGGATGTAGTGGGTCCCTCAGGTGGCCCTCTGTAGGGAGCTAGGTGGATGTAGTGGGTCCCCCTGGTGGCCCTCTGTAGGGAGCTAGGTGGATGTAGTGGGTCCCCCTGGTGGCCCTCTGTAGGGAGCTAGGTGGATGTAGTGGGTCCCTCTGGTGGCCCTCTGTAGGGAGCTAGGTGGATGTAGTGGGTCCCTCTGGTGGCCCTCTGTAGGGAGCTAGGTGGATGTAGTGGGTCCCTCTGGTGGCCCTCTGTAGGGAGCTAGGTGGATGTAGTGGGTCCCCCTGGTGGCCCTCTGTAGGGAGCTAGGTGGATGTAGTGGGTCCCTCTGATGGCCCTCTGTAGGGAGCTAGGTGGATGTAGTGGGTCCCCCTGGTGGCCCTCTGTAGGGAGCTAGGTGGATGTAGTGGGTCCCCCTGGTGGCCCTCTGTAGGGAGCTAGGTGGATGTAGTGGGTCCCTCTATGGCCCTCTGTAGGGAGCTAGGTGGATGTAGTGGGTCCCTCTGGTGGCCCTCTGTAGGGAGCTAGGTGGATGTAGTGGGTCCCCCTGGTGGCCCTCTGTAGGGAGCTAGGTGGATGTAGTGGGTCCCCCTGGTGGCCCTCTGTAGGGAGCTAGGTGGATGTAGTGGGTCCCCCTGGTGGCCCTCTGTAGGGAGCTAGGTGGGTGCGTCACTTGAGTGGGTTGAGTTACTGACGTGATCTTCCTGTCTGGGTTGGCGCCCCCCCTTGGTTTGTGCTGTGGTGGAGATCTTTGTGGGCTATACTCGGCCTTGTCTCAGGATTGTAAGTTGGTGGTTGAAGATATCCCTCTAGTGGTGTGGGGGCTGTGCTTTGGCAGAGTGGGTGGGGTTATATCCTTCCTGTTTGGCCCTGTCCGGGGGTATCATCGGATGGGGCCACAGTGTCTCCTGACCCCTCCTGTCTCAGCCTCCAGTATTTATGCTGCAGTAGTTTATGTGTCGGGGGGCTAGGGTCAGTTGGTTATACCTGGAGTACTTCTCCTATCTTATCCAGTGTCCTGTGTGAATTTAAGTATGCTCTCTCTAATTCTCTCGTTCTCTCTTTCTTTCTCTCTCTCGGAGAACCTGAGCCCTAGGACCATACGTCACGGCAAACCGGGCATGATGACTACTTGCTGTCCCCAGTCCACCTGGCCTTGCTGCTGTTCCAGTTTCAACTGTTCTGCCTGCTGTTATGGAACCCCTACCTGTTCAACTCTTAATGATCGGCTATGAAAAGCCAACTGACTTTTATTCCTGATTATTATTTGACCATGCTTGTCATTTATGAAAATTTTGAAAATCTTGGCTCTCTCTAATTCTCTCCTTCTCTCTTTCTTTCTCTCTCTCGGAGGACCGGAGCCCTAGGACCATACGTCAGGACTACCGGGCATGATGACTCCTTGCTGTCCCCAGTCCGCCTGGCCCTGCTGCTATTCCAGTTTCAACTGTTCTGCCTGCGGTTATGGAACCCCTACCTGTCCCAGACCTGCTGTTTTCAATTCTTAATGATCGGCTATGAAAAGCCAACTGACATTTATTCCTGATTATTATTTGACCATGCTTGTCATTTATGAACATTTTGAAAATCTTGGCTCTCTCTAATTCTCTCCTTCTCTCTCTCTTTCTCTCTCTCGGAGGACCTGAGCCCTGGGACCGTGCGTCGGGGCTGCCGGGCGTGATGGCTCCTTGCTGTCCCCAGTCCACCTGGCCTTGCCGCTATTCCAGTTTCAGCTGTTCTGCCTGCGGTTATGGAACCGCCATCTGTCCCGGACCTGCTATTTTCAACTCTTGATGATCGGCTATGAAAAGCCAACTGAAAATTATTCATGATTATTATTTGACCATGCTTGTCACTTATGAACATTTTGAACATCTTGGCATAGTTCTGTTATAATGTCCACCCAGCACAGCCAGAAGAGGACTGGCCACCCCTCATAGCCTGGTTCCTCTCTAGGTTTCTTCCTAGGTTTTGGCCTTTCTAGGGAGTTTTTCCTAGCCACCGTGCTTCTACACCTGCATTGCTTGCTGTTTGGGGTTTTAGGCTGGGTGTCTGTACAGCACTTTGAGATATTAGCTGATGTACGAAGGGCTATATAAAATAAACTTGATTTGATTTGATTTGATGTAGTGGGTCCCCCTGGTGGCCGTGGGCGGGGGTTGGCCCCCCTCCCTGGGTCTGCCTCAGATCTCTGGCCACTCCCCCCATATCCCTGGGGAAGGGAACTGGGTGGTTGTTTTGGCGCCCCCTGGTGGCCGTGGGCGGGGGTTGGTCCCCTTCTCTGGGGGACGGCCCCCCCTCACTTGTTCGACCTCATCTCCCTGGAGCAGGGACCTGACTGGATGTACTGGTGCCCCCTGGTGCCCCGTGAGCGGAGGTAGGCACCCCTCTCCGGGGGTCGGGCCCCCCTCCCTGGGTCAGCTTCAGCCCACTCCGGCCCCTCCCCCCATATCCCTGGGGAAGGGAACTGGCTGGATTTGCCCCGTGCTCGGGGGTCGTCCCCCCCTGTCTCTGGAGGGAGACTAGACAGAGTCTCCAAGTTATAGCATTAATATCACCTGTAAATTCACACTGAACAGGTGTAATGAACACTGAACAGGTGTAATGAACACTGAACAGGTGTAATGAACACTGAACAGGTGTAATGAACACTGAACAGGTGTAATAAACACTGAACGGGTGTAATGAACACTGAACGGGTGTAATGAACACTGAATAGGTGTAATGAACACTGAACAGGTGTAATGAACACTGAACAGGTGTAATGAACACTGAACAGGTGTAATGAACACTGAACAGGTGTAATGAACACTGAACAGGTGTAATAAACACTGAACGGGTGTAATGAACACTGAACAGCTGTAATGAACACTGAACGGGTGTAATGAACACTGAACGGGTGTAATAAACACTGAACGGGTGTAATGAACACTGAACAGGTGTAATGAACACTGAACAGGTGTAATGAACACTGAACAGGTGTAATAAACACTGAACGGGTGTAATGAACACTGAACAGCTGTAATAAACACTGAACGGGTGTAATGAACACTGAACAGGTGTAATAAACACTGAACGGGTGTAATGAACACTGAACAGCTGTAATGAACACTGAACGGGTGTAATGAACACTGAACGGGTGTAATGAACACTGAACGGCTGTAATGAACACTGAACGGGTGTAATGAACACTGAACGGGTGTAATGAACACTGAACGGCTGTAATGAACACTGAACGTGTGTAATGAACACTGAACAGGTGTAATAAACACTGAACGGGTGTAATGAACAATGAACAGGTGTAATAAACACTGAACGGGTGTAATGAACACTGAACAGCTGTAATGAACACTGAACGGGTGTAATGAACACTGAACGGGTGTAATGAACACTGAACGGCTGTAATGAACACTGAACGTGTGTAATGAACACTGAACAGGTGTAATGAACACTGAACAAGTGTAATGAACACTGAACAGGTGTAATGAACACTGAACGGGTGTAATGAACACTGAACGGGTGTAATGACCACTGAACAGGTGTAATGAAGACTGAACAGGTGTAATGAACGTGTGTAATGAACACTGAACAGGTGTAATGAACACTGAACGGGTGTAATGAACACTGAACGGGTGTAATGAACACTGAACGGGTGTAATGAACACTGAACGGGTGTAATGAACACTGAACGGGTGTAATGAACACTGAACAGGTGTAATGAAGACTGAACAGGTGTAATGAACGTGTGTAATGAACACTGAATGGGTGTAATGAACACTGAATAGGTGTAATGAACACTGAACAGGTGTAATGAACACTGAACAGGTGTAATGAACACTGAACAGGTGTAATGAACACTGAACGGGTGTAATGAACACTGAACGGGTGTAATGAACACTGAACGGGTGTAATGAACACTGAACAGGTGTAATGAACACTGAACAGGTGTAATGAACACTGAACGGGTGTAATGAACACTGAACGGGTGTAATGAACTCATTAACATGTTTTTACTAAAATTATTTTAAAATAAATAATAATTATATCCAACTATCACCTGTCCTGGAGAGAGAGAGGGAGAGAGGGGAACAGAGAGAACTGTCTATCACTCAGTAATACAGGAGCAGAGCAGCGCTAAGGTAAGAAGACACTGGTATAGCCACACACACACAAATTCAAACATAAACCTTACACGCTCACGCACGCTCACGCACGCTCACGCACGCTCATGACTAGAATCTCAAAAGACGAAAACGTCGTAATTTTTGGGGTAAATTGAAATTTGCTATCGTAAATGTTAGCAACACCTCCGCCTTTGCGGGATGCACGGGGGATATGGTCACTAGTGTAACCAGGAGGTGAGGCCTCATTTAACACAGTAAATTCATCAGGCTTAAGCCATGTTTCAGTCAGGCCATTCACATCAAGATTATGATCAGTGATTAGTTAATTGACTATAACTGCCTTGGAAGTGAGGGATCTAACATTAAGTAACCCTATTTTGAGATGTGAGGTATCACGATCTCTTTCAATAATGGCAGGAATGGAGGAGGTCTTTATTCTAGTGAGATTGCTAAGGCGAACACCGCCATGTTTAGTTTTGCCCAACCTAGGTCGAGGCACAGACACGGTCTCAATGGGGATAGCTGAGCTGACTACACTGACTGTGCTAGTGGCAGACTCCACTAAGCTGGCAGGCTGGCTAACAGCCTGCTGCCTGGCCTGCACCCTATTTCATTGTGGAGCTAAGGGAGTTAGAGCCCTGTCTATGGTCGTAGATAAGATGAGAGCACCCCTCCAGCTAGGATGGAGTCTGTCACTCCTCAACAGGCCAGGCTTGGTCCTGTTTGTGGGTGAGTCCCAGAAAGAGGGCCAATTATCTACAAATTCTATTTTTTGGGAGGGGCAGAAATGTTTTTTCAACCAGCAATTGAGTTGTGAGACTCTGCTGTAGAGCTCATCACTCCCCCTAACTGGGAGGGGGCCAGAGACAATTACTCGATGCCGACACATCTTTCTAGCTGATTTACACGCTGAAGCTATGTTGCGCTTGGTGACCTCTGACTGTTTCATCCTAACATCGTTGGTGCCGACGTGGATAACAATATCCCTATACTCTCTACACTCGCCAGTTTTAGCTTTAGCCAGCACCATCTTCAGATTAGCCTGATGGTCCCACCTGTACGTGGAATTTATCACAGGGTTACCCCCACCCCAAGCCCTAGCCCATTTCATCGCCTTAAACAAGTTGCCCTTGGCGAAGGAGACAGCTGATCTCATGATTACTCATCTCTTTCGACAACATGGACTTCCCCAGGACATTGTCTCGGTTTGTGGGTCCCAGTTCGTTGTGCGGTACTAGAAAGCCTTCTGCACCCTGCTGGGGGCGTCAGTGAGTCTCTCCTTGCGTTCCAACCACAGTGTAATGGCAGACTGAGCGGGTGAATCAGGAGCTGGAGAATTTCCAACACTGTTTTGTTGCACCTCAGGCCATCAACTGGAGCAAGTTCCTTGTCTGGGCGGAATACGCTTTTAACACACTGCCGAACTCGTCCACTGGACTGTCGCCCTTCGAGTGTCAGTTTGGGTTTGCCCCCCCTGTTTCATGAACAATAGGCCGAGCTGAGGTGTTCAGTCGATGATGTCGCCGCACCTGGATCAGAGCGCAATCCTCTTTGCTCCGCTCCTCTGCCCGTCACCAACACCAGGCAAACCGGCACCGAGGGGCTCTTCGGCTCCTCCGACCGGGTCAACGGGTGTGGCTATCCTCCTGTGATATTCCCTTAAAGGTGGACTCGTGGAAGCTCACTCCATGCTACATAGGACCATTCAAGATCCTGAGTTGCATCAACCCGGGCCACCTATCATCTCCAACTTCCCAGGTCTATGAGGGTCTGTACATCCTTCCATGTCTCCCATCTCAAGCTGGTTATTACCAGTCCCTTCTCTCTCCCTACACCTGCCCCTCCACCCCCTTGACTTGTTGATGGCCACCCAGCCTACACTGTCCGGGATCTGTTGGAGGCTCATTGGGTCCGAGGCGGAGGGCTAAGGCACCGAGGAGTGGGCGTGGGTGCCTGCCCGGGACATCCTGGATCTGGGATTTGGGACTTCAACCAACTACGTGGTTGTTTGAATACCATGGCAACCATGTTTAACTTTTACTTGGTACTCATCCCGGATCCGGGAGCACCCCCCCCCCACAGTAAAAAAGCTGACTAGCATAGCCTAGCATAGCGTCACAAGTAAATACAAGCATCTAAATATCATTTAATCACAAGTCCAAGACACCAGATGAAAGATACAGATCTTGTGAATCCAGCCATCATTTCTGATTTTTAAAATGTTTTACAGGGAAGACACAATATGTAAATCTATTAGCTAACCACGTTAGCAAAAGACACCACTTTTTTTACTCCACCATTTTTTTACTCCATCAGTAGCTATCACTAATTCGACTAAATAAAGATATATATAGCCACTAACCAAGAAACAACTTCATAAGATGACAGTCTGATAACATATTTATGGTATAGCATATGTTTTTTTTGAAAAATGTGCATATTTCAGGTATAAATCACAGTTCTACATTGCAGCTGCAATCTGAAATAGCGTTGGAAGCAGCCGGAATAATTACAGAGACCGACGTCAATTACCAAAATACTCATCCTAAAACATTTCTGAAAAATACACAGCCTACAGCAATTGAAAGACACAGATCTTGTGAATCCAGACAATATTTCAGATTTTCTAAGTGTTTTACAGCGAAAACACAATATATCGTTATATTAGCATACCACATGAGCTAACATCACCCCCGCATTGAATCAAGGCAAAAGGGGCGATAACGTTATCGCCACCAAAATATATTAATTTTTTCACTAACCTTCTCAGAATTCTTCAGATGACAGTCCTGTAACATCATATTACACAATGCATATAGAGTTTGTTCGAAAATGTGCATATTTAGCATCACAAATCGTGGTTATGCAATGTAATCTGTCAAAACATGGCATGCATTCTGGCCGGCGCCATCTTGGAAAGGCACCTATGTTTACGATTATTTATCGATTAGATTGACTAAAAAAATACAGGTTGGACAGCTAATGAAAGATGCATTGGTTATTAATGCAACCGCTGATTTAGATTTTTAAAATTAACGTTACTAGACATACATTGTGAGTTACAGCCAGACTAGTGCCGCAAAAAATGTCCGACAACTGCGTTTACATTTTTCCACATAAATACGGAATAAAATCATAAATAACTCTTACTTTTGGACGAGCTTCCATCAGTATCTTGGGCAATGTGTCCTTTGTCCAAAATAATCGTTTCTTTGTTGTAAAACGACCTCTTCAACTTCGGAACTAGCAGCTAACGATAGCTACACGGCACACACATGTCCAAATCCTCAAACGCAATACTAAGGAAATTCCGAAAATTAACAATATACTCGCATAAACTGATATAAATCGGTTTCAAATAACTTCGTTATGATGTTTCTAACACCTATTTCGAATTAAATCACAGACGGATATATCTTAGCCCGATAACAAGAGCTATTCAACATGCAATTCTGATGTCCCCTCTTGCGCCTTGGCGAGCGTCGAAAAGAAGGGACATCTGACTCCATTGCCTTTTATAAACTCTGAGAAACACGTAGAGACACCATTCCACTTCTCATTGGTTACTGACATCCAGGGGAAGGCGGGTGCAGTTCATTTCGATCCATAGGGCATACACAGAGTTTTAAACTGATCCGAGATCAGAGCCTAGTTTTCAGACCTTCGCAGTTCCTGTCATGATTTTTGCTGTAGAAAGAGTTCTGGTTCACCCACAGACATAATTCAAACGGTTTTAGAAACTAGAGATTGTTTTCTATCCAATAGTAATAATAATATGCATATTGTATGAGCAAGAATTGAGTACGAGGCAGTTTAATTTGGAAATGTAGAAAAAAGTAAAATGCTAACAGCTCCCCCTATTGACAAAAGGTTAAATTACACAAACTGGAACACACTGCTTAGAGTGACAATGGAAAACAAGCTAAACAGGTGAAATAGTGACTCAGCAACGACCCAGAACAATCTGATCATAATCCTTTCAGGGAACTGAACTGGCTTCCATTTGATCTCTGGTTGGTGCAGATCAATCTGTTCATGGTGTTTAAAGTAGTACACGACATTCAGTTACCTGTCTGGTTATTTAAATTTCATTACAGACTCTCGTAGCCATCACACCAGAGTTGCCCATATCAGACCGCTGCGCTATAGGAGCCTGGCTCCTATAGCGCCAGGCTCCTATACACTAGTTCTTAATGCAATCGCCTTGTTAGAATTCTAAAAATAACTTCATTACGACATCCAGCTTACGTTATAGCGAGAGCGTGCCCAAAATCTGTGCGCTAACTAATAGTACACATGTTCGACAGATATATGAAATAGCATCATAAAATGGGTCCTACTTTTGATGATCTTCCATCAGAATGTTGTACAAGGGGTCCTATGTCGGGAACAATCGTTGTTTGGTTTTAGAATGTCATTTTTCCCTCTCGAATGAGCAAGCAAAACTAGCCAAGTGGCGCTAAGCTCTCCTTCTTCACCAAACGCAAAGAACGCAACACGTCTAAACTCCCGAAAAAAATTCAATAATCTAATAAAACTATATTGAAAAAACATACTTTACGATGATATCTTCACATTTATCAAATAAAATCAAAGCCGGAGATATAAGACGTCTATAACGATTGCTTTTCAGAAGCCAATACTGGTGACCTTTATGCGCTTCCTGAACAAACGAATTCTGGGGTCATGTCATTCCAAGCTGTCTCTTTTGACCATAGAAAGAGATTGAGACCCCATTTCACCTCTCACAGCCTATTGACATCTAGTGGAAGGCGTATGAAGTGCATGTATAGTCATAAATCTCAAGCAAAATGATAGGGAGGGCCTGGAACAGAGCCTCGATTTGAGATTTTTCACTTTCTGACAGGAAGTTTGCTGCAAAATGAGTTCTGTTTTACTCACAGATATAATTCAAACGGTTTTAGAAACTTGAGAGTGTTTTCTATCCAATAGTAATAATAATATGCATATTGTACGAGCAAGAATAGAGTACGAGGCCGTTTAAATTGAGTACGATTTTCCCCCAAAGTGTAAATAGCGCCCTCTGTCCTCAACGGGTTTTAGACTGAACAGGCTAGGAGAAAGTATAATATACTGAACAATAATAGAAACACGACATGTAAAGTCAAAGATTCCAGAAATGTTCCACACAAAAAGTTTATTTCTCTCAACATGTTGTGAACAAATTTGTTTCCATCCCTGTTAGTGAGCATTTCTCCTTTGACAAGATAATCCATCCACTTGACAGGTGTGGCATATCAAGAAGCTGATTAAACAGCATGATCATTACACAAGTGCACCTTGTGCTGGGGACAATAACAGGCTAATCTAAAATGTGCAGATTTGTCACACAGCGTAAAGTCACAGACGTCTTAAGTTTTGAGGGAGCATGCAATTGTCATGCTGACTGCAGGAATGTCCAACAGTGCTGTGGCCAGATAATGACATGTTCATTTCTCAACCTTAAGCCACCTCCAATGTCATTTTAGAGAATTTGGCAGTACATCCAACCGGCCTCACAACCGTAGACCATGTATGACCACACCTGCCCAGGAGTTCCACTTCTGGCTTCTTCACATGCTGGATGATCTGAGACCAGCCACCCGGACAGCTGATGAAACTGTGGGTTTGCACAACCAAAGAATGTGTGCTAAAGCTGTCAGAACCGTCTCAGGGGAGCTCATCTGCGTGCTCGTCGACCTCGCCGGTATCTTGACCTGACTGCAGTTCGGCGTTGTAACCGTCTTCAGTGGGCAAATGCTCACCTTTGATGGCCAATGGCATGAACAGAGTTCCTCATGGTGGTGGTGGGATTACGGTATGGGCAGGCATAAACTATGGACAACAAGCACAATTTCATTTTATCGATGGTAATTTGAATTCTCAGAGATACCGTGACGAGATCCTGAGGCCCCATTGTCGTGCCATTCATCCTCCTTCATCACCTTATGTTTCAGCATGATAATGCACAGCCCCATGTCGCTAGGATTGGTACACAATTCCTGGAAGCTGAAAATGTCCCAGTTCTTTCATGGCCTGCATAATCACCAGACATGTCACTTATCTCCAGAGCACCAACAGCAAATTGCTAAATTGTAATTATTTCACCACTATGGCCTATTTATTGCCTTACCTCCCTCATCGTACTTCATTTGCACACACTGTATTTCTATTGTGTTATTGGCTGTATGTTTGTTTATTCCATGTGTAACTCTGTGTTGTTGTTTGTGTCGCACTGCTTTGCTTTATCTTGGCCAGGTCACAGTTGTAAATGAGAACTTGTTCTCAACTGGCCTACCTGGTTAAATAAAGGTGAAATAAAATAAAAAAAATACAAATAAATCCGCAGGACACAATCAACAGCCTGATCAACTCTAGGAGATGTGTGAGGAAAATGATGGTCACACCAGATACTGACTAGTTGTCTGGTCGACGCCCCTCTACCTTTTTAAAGTTTTATTTGACCAACAGATGCATATCTGTACTTCAAGTCATGTTGAATCCATAGATTAGTGCCTGATGAATTTATTTACATTGACTGATTCCCTGATATGAACTGTAACTCAGTAAAATCTTTGAAATTGTATGTTGAGTTGATATTTTTTGTTCAGTGTCGTATTAATGAAACTATTTGTTTTCATATTATAATCTTGTGTATATATTTCGTTTTCATGTATTTTCAATTTTAACTTGTCATCTTCATTCATTTTAAATGGATTTTATACATCTGTGGTTGTATTGTGTTTTGAAATGGTCAAATCTAATCCCCTAGTGGGTCATGGAACACACCTTCCATGTCGTTCATTATTTTCCATAGAACCCATAGCTCCTCATTGATTATCCCTTACATAACATTGATTATCTCTTACATAACATTGATTATCTCTTACATAACATTGATTATCTCTTACATACCATTGATTATCTCATACATAACATTGATTATCTCTTACATAACATTGATTATCTCTTACATAACATTGATTATCTCTTACATACCATTGATTATCTCGTACATAACATTGATTATCCCTGACATAACATTGATTATCCCTCACATAACATTGATTATCTCTTACATAACATTGATTATCAATGACATAACATTGATTATCCCTCACATAACATTGATTATCTCTTACATAACATTGATTATCTCTTACATAACATTGATTATCCCTTACATAACATTGATTATCCCTTAAATAACATTGATTATCTCTTACATAACATTGATTATCCCTTACATAACATTGATTATCCCTCACATAACATTGATTATCTCTTACATAACATTGGTTATCCCTTACATAACATTGATTATCTCTTACATAATATTGATTATCCCTTACATAACATTGATTATCTCTTACATAACATTGATTATCTCTTACATAACATTGATTATCCCTTACATAACATTGATTATCTCTTACATAACATTGATTATCCCTTACATAACATTGATTATCTCTTACATAACATTGATTATCTCTTACATAACATTGGTTATCCCTTACATAACATTGATTATCTCTTACATAACATTGATTAGATGGTACAACTTGAATTGAAGGATTTCCCCTTTTGCCTTGACATTGGCAGGATGCTTTTACACAAGGAAGTGAATCCTCCATAATACCTTTTTAAAGGGGTATTTTTCTTTGTTTTCATGTTTGTTTTCATGTTTGTTTTCATGTTTGTTTTCATACTGTTTACAGTATATGTCTAGTGGTCAGAGGTTGTTTCTGGACAGGAATGCCAGCTCCACGTTGACCTTCTGCCAATGTTATTCTTAACAGAAATTCAGTCCACCGCTGTGTCTTGTCTGATCTACACATCTATAGATGGAACCGGTGCAATATTCCCCATTTCTCCATCTCTCCACTAAACCACTGGTTTGTTACTCATACACCGCATACCTTTGTCACAGAGGAGATGTTGTTTTTAGTTAGGCTATAGAAAATATAACAAGTAGTGAAATAACACAAACATTCTGAAAGTGGTTAAATATTTATTTCAAGAAAAATACACATAATCGTAATATTTTTTTAAACATAATATTTATTGAGATTGTTCCCAGTAATCAACATACACAGTAGATAAGCTACAGAATACAGGATGAAACAATTATAATTTCCTCTAAGTGGAGAACGTTATGATCCCCAAACTACAGCAGTGACTGATACACAGTACATTTAAAATAGTAGTTTTATGTCAGTGTATATATTTCACCAACAGAAAATGAACGGCGCCGGACAGCTGTATACCCAATGTGACATTTTATGCCTTTCCCTAACCATAACCCAAACCTCAGTGAAACTATACCTGAACTTAACCTAACATTAACCACAATCAATTAAGTTTTTCTTCTGCCGGTCGAATATCCAATTCCTCGTCTTATACATTGGGACGAATTTCAGCATAGTTTTTAATGATCCCAGAGAAGCGAATGACCTTGATCTCTTTGGTTTTGCCATGGAAGTCCTGCCACAAGTACTCTGGAGACAACAGCTTGCTGGGTTTGTTGTAAAGCAGGTACCTGTTGAGGTGACTCTCCTCCTGCCAGGCAGCCTCGATGGAATTCCTTGCATCCTTTTCAAGCTGCTTCCGACATACCTTTGTTAGTGTGTACACATCCTCCACGAACCCTCCGAACACAGCCCCGGCGTAGTAGTAGTCTCCCTCATCCATGGGGATGTAGGCTGTCGAGGCTGGACGCCGTTCATACGAGAAGCGGTCCCGGGGCTGATTGTATAATTCTGGGTGAATCACAGCAACCAGCCTGCCCAGAGACTCGGCCCCCCAGCGAGCGTGGAACTTGCTGTCCACGTCAAGACAGAAGATGTAGTCAGCCTCCCTGCTGATCTGACGTTCGATGGCTGTCTGGATGATCTCCATCCTCCGGGCTGATATCTCCTGCCAGCGGTTTGAACCTGGGACCTGGATCACACTCAAATGTCTCCCCTGGGACATGGTCACTGATGGAACATTATCGGGACGATCAGTGAAAACATAGTAGCGCACGTTGAAGTCGACCAGGAAGTACTTCTCTGCTGTCTCCAGGAAATCTCGGAGAAAGCGGACGTATCTGTCAGAATTTAAAACAAACAGGTAACTGCCAAAATATAGGAAATAGAGAGATGGGCCACCACGAGCCACCTTGGGCCACCACGAGCCACCTTGGACCACCACGAGCCACCTTGGGCCACCACGAGCCACCTTGGGCCACCACGAGCCACCTTGGGCCACCACTAGCATCCTTGGGCCACCACTAGCATCCTTGGGCCACCATCAGCCACCAGAACAGCTCTAATGCACCTTGGCAAAGATTCTACAAGTGTCTGAACAGAGTGTTGGGCCACCACGAGCCACCAGAACAGCTCTAATGCACCTTGGCAAAGCTTCTACAAGTGTCTGAACAGAGTGTTGTGCCACCACGAGCCACCAGAACAGCTCTAATGCACCTTGGCAAAGATTCTACAAGTGTCTGAACAGAGTGTTGGGCCACCACGAGCCACCAGAACAGCTCTAATGCACCTTGGCAAAGCTTCTACAAGTGTCTGAACAGAGTGTTGTGCCACCACGAGCCACCAGAACAGCTCTAATGGACCTTGGCAAAGCTTCTACAAGTGTCTGAATCTCTATAGGAGGGATGCAACACCATTCTTCATAATTTTGAGTTTTGATAATTTGGTGTTTTGTTGATGGTGGTAGATAACGCTCTCTCAGACACAGCCTCATTTGGATTGAGATCTAGTGACTGTCATATGGTTCACATCGTTTTCATGCTCATCAAACCATTTATTGACCACTTGTGCCCTTTAAATGGGGGCATTGTTGTTCTGGGTTCAGAGCCATGGTAGCTAAACGAATGACCAAAATAAATGGCTATCCCAGCGTTTTTACACATGATCATTAGCATAATGGGATGCTAATTGCTTAATTAACTCAGAATCCACACCTGTGTGTAAGCACCTGCATTCCCTATACTTTGTATCCCTCATTCACTAGTGTTTTCCATTATTTTGTCAGTTACCTGTACATAACATAAGGGTTTAAGATGCCTTGCTCAAGGGCACAACGGCAGTATCAGGCACCTGAGATTCTGATGCCAGCAACCCTCTGTAACTGTATGGTCATTCTCATAGGACTGTATAGGACATTCTCAACAGTTTCTGACCAGAAATTACAGTCTACCAGAAAATATACAAAGCAGTACAGTTATTCAAATCTTAGCCAAGCCATGAATCACGATATCATGATATTGTATTACCTGCCGTGTGACATGAGCTGGTTATGTCCTTATACACTGAGTGTACAAAACATTAACAACACCTTAATATTGAGTTGCTTCACCTAAAGTGTTCCACAGGGATGCTGGCCCATGTTGACCTCAATGCTTCCCATAGCTGGTTATGTCCTCATACACAGAGTGTTTTTTTAGTCTTGCCCATTCACCAATCTTAATGGCACACATACACAATCCATGTCTTAAATGTGTCGAAACTGAACCTTCTTTAAACCTGTCTCCTCCCCTTTGTCTACAACTGATTGAAGAGGATTTAGCAAGTGACATCAATAAGTGATCATAGCTTCCACCTGGATTCACCTGGTCAGTCTGTTATGGAGAAAGCACGTGTTCATAATGTTTTGTCCACTCAGTGTAGTTTCAATGTTGTAAAAGTATTGATAGTTTAACTTCCCTTTTGAACATTTGGGAAAAGTTGTAGGCTACTCACTTTCCAACGGCAAACACTGTGGTTGCTATGGTGAGGTTCATGGACTTGTAGATTATGTCGACGAGGTCAGGGTCAAAGGTTCCTTGCCAGACGATGGGTGCCAACCATGGGGTGACTGCCATCACATCAGTACGACTAAAGAAACAAAACAAGATCAAGCCGGACTGTGTTGTACTGATTATTACCTCAATGTTTACAGATATACAGATCAAGCCGGACTGTGTTGTACTGATTATTACCTCAATGTTTACAGATATACAGATCAAGCCTGACTGTATTGTACTGATTATTATCTTAATATTTTTGCAATTTAAGGTCCATGAAAAGATGTGTGGTATACTAGGCTACACGCTGATGTGGAAGATAACAATGATATGTAACTAACATAAGGTAACAACACTACTCACCCCACCAAGACACTGGGCTGCTTGTACAATAGCCTGGGAGAACAAAATGCAATTCATTAGTTAAAACCTCTCTAGGGTATGTGGGACAGTAGCGTCCCACCTCGTCAACAGCCAGTGAAACTGCAGTGCGCCAAATTCAAAACAACAGAAATCCCATAATTTAAATTCCTCAAACATACAAGTATTTTACACCATTTTAAAGATACACTTATTATAAATCCAGCCAAAGTGTCCGATTTCAAAAAAGTTTTACGACAAAAGCACACCAAACGATTATGTTAGATATGAGCCAAGTCACAGAAAAACACAGCCATTTTTCCAGCCAAAGAGAGGAGTAACAAAAAGCAGAAATAGAGATAAAATTAATCACTAACCTTTGATGATCTTCATCAGATGACACTCATAGGACTTCATGTTACACAATACAAATATGTTTTGTTCGTTAAAGTTCATATTTATATACAAAAATCTGAGTTTAGGAGGGACGCTACTGTCTCACTTGGCAAAAAGCCAGAGAAAATGCAGAGCGCCAAATTCAAATTAATTACTATGAAAATTACTATAAAAATCTAACTTTCATTAAATCACACATGAAAGATACCAAATTAAAGCTACACTGGTTGTGAATTCAGCCAACATGTCAGAATTCAAAAAGGCTTTTCGGTGAAAGCAAACGATGCTATTATCTGAGGATAGCACAATAGTAAACAAAGACAGAGAAGCATATTTCAACCCTGCAGGCGCGACACTGTGAAAAGTGAAAATGAAAATATAATTCATGCCTTACCTTTGACGAGCTTTCTGTTGTTGGCACTCCAATATGTCTCATAAACATCACAAATTGTCCTTTTATTCGATTAATTACGTCGATATATATCCAAAATGTCAATTTATTTGGCGCGTTTAATCCAGAAAAACACTGGTTCCAACTTGCTCAAACGTGACTACAAAATATCCCAAAAAATGTCAAACTACTTTTGTCATACAACTTTAGGTATTTTTTAACGTTAATAATCGATAAAATTGAAGACGGGATGATCTGTGTTCAATACAGGATTAAAACCAACAATAGCTAGCTTTCTGGTCACGCGCTTCTATCTAACAGGACACTTCAATAGACTCTCGTTCAAGATGGCCGTACTTCTTCATTACACAAAGGAATAACCTCAACCAATGTCTCAAGACTGTTGACATCCAGTGGAAGCGGTAGGAACTGCAAGCAGGTCCCTTAGAAATCTGGTTCCCCAATGAAAATCATTGTAAAGAGAGTGACCTCAAAAAAAAAATCTGAATGGTTTGTCCTCGGGGTTTCGCCTGCTAAATAAGTTATGTTATACTCACAGACATGATTCAAACAGTTTTAGAAACGTCAGAGTGTTTTCTATCCAAATCTACTACTAATATGCATATCTTATCTTCTGGGGATGAGGAGCTTGCAGTTTAATTTGGGCATGCTTTTCATCCAAAATTCCGAATGCTGCCCCCTACCCTAGAGAAGTTAATCAACATCCACATCATCGGCACCCGGGGAACAGTGGGTTAACTGCCTTGCTCAGGAGCAGGACGACAGACAGGTTAACTTGGCGTTCTAGGGTACGGGGATTATGGTGGTCTGCTTGAAACATCTGGATATTACAGACTGGGCCAGGGAGAGGTTGAAAATGTCAGTGAAGATACTTGCTAGCTGGTCAGCGCATGCTCTGAGTACACGTCGTGGTTATCCATCCCGGCCCTGCAGCCTTGTGAATGTTAACCTGTTTAAAGGTCTTACTCACAATGGCTACGGAGAGTGTGATCACACAGTCGTCCGGGAACAGCTGGTGCTCTCATGCATGGTTCAGTGTTGCTTGCCTCGACGCGAGCATGAAGGCATTTAGCTCGTCTGGTAGGCTCGCGTCACTGGTGCAGCTTGCGGCTGGGTTTCCCTTTGTAATCCGTAATAGTTAGCAAACCCTGCCACATCTGACGAGCATCAGAGCCGGTGTAGTAGGATTCAATCTTAATCCTGTAATGATGCTTTGCCTGTTTGATGGTTCGTTGGAGGCTTTCGTGAGACTTCTTATAGGTGTCTACATTTTTGTTCTGCTCCTTGAAAGCGGCAGCTCTAGCCTTTAGCTCAGTGCAGATGTTGCCTGTAATTCATGGCTTTCGTTTAGGATATGTACGTACAGTCACTGTGGGGACTACGTCGTCGATGCATTTTTGCTTGTTTGTTGAAAAATGTATTTTGTCTGCTTGAGATTGGAGTCTGCGGTTTGATGGCTGGTCTGGTGGAATAGTTAACCGTTTGTCTGTGTCCTTGTGTTGGGGAAGGGGTTGGGTCTGGTGGAATAGTTAACTGTCTGTGTCCTTGTGTTGGGGAAGGGGTTGGGTCTGGTGGAATAGTTAACTGTTTGTCTGTGTCTTTGTGTTGGGGAAGGGGTTGGGGTTGGGTCTGGTGGAATAGTTAACTGTTTGTCTGTGTCCTTGTGTTGGGGAAGGGGAAGGGTCTGGTGGAATAGTTAACTGTTTGTCTGTGTCCTTGTGTTGGGGAAGGAGAAGGGGAAGGGTCTGGTGGAATAGTTAACTGTTTGTCTGTGTCCTTGTGTTGGGGAAGGGGTTGGGTCTGGTGGAATAGTTAACTGTTTGTCTGTTTCCTTGTGTTGGGGAAGGGGAAGGGGTTGGGTCTGGTGGAATAGCTAACTGTTTGTCTGTGTCCTTGTGTTGGGGAAGGGGTTGGGTCTGGTGGAATATTTAACTGTTTGTCTGTTTCCTTTGGTTGGGGAAGGGGAAGGGGTTGGGTCTGGGCTGGCTGTTTCTGGGTGGAGATGGCATTTGTAGTTGGTCTGTGTCCTTGTGTTGGGGGAGAGGTGGGATCTATTGTACCCAATGAGTGAAAAGTATCCCATCCTCTCAAACCCATGCCCTCTTCAACTTACTCTCCAACACTTTGGGGATAAAGTGATATATTTACATGCTGGTAACAGGTAGCCTTGTAGCATTATTAAGACTTGTCAATTGATCACTGACAGGAATAAGTCGCTAATGTAATCTGCACTGACCAAAATGAGAATGGATTGTGTTTGTGATGAATCGTTGCTCATCAAACATCACAAACATATTCTTACAAAACTGATGTCTGCAGCATCAGGGAAAATCATTATGTTCATACGTGTAATAGATCTTCAATGATCTATACAAAATCTGGTTTAGTAATAATATCAACATTACATATGTGTAATTTGACATCTGCAGTCATAAATCACAACTTGTGTAATGTTTTACCTGACATTAGATAATCTGTTGTAAACAGACATCAATCACATACAACCTCTAACATAGTCTTAATTAACATAACTAAAGCCCACAGCCACTGGAGGACACACCCCTACCCCCCCCCCCCCCCCCCCAAATCAGTTCTCCACAAACCTCATGTTTACATCCATGGGTTAAACCACGTGGATGAAAAAACGACATGGAAATTCCACTAATTAAAAAAAGTTCAAATGTGTTTTTGTTAGAGAAATCGTCGCGGACGTACTCAGAGCCAGATTCATTGCGGTGAAGAAACGAACGTCCATGGGCGTGGCGTAGAGTTTGGCCAGGAGCATGTAGTTTGGGTAGCCAGCCAAAATAGTGAACGATGGTACAGTAAAATACAGATACCCACCTTTCCGGAGAGACGATGTTCTGTACTCTGCTCCTGAATATGGGCTTACTCAGACTGTATGAATAGAAAGACATAGTAAAATGATTAATGATGGCTGTACAGTATACATAATACACATACTGAATCTATTGTAACTATTATCTATGCCCGCTACATAGACCATCCGACTGTTAAATAGCCATCACTAGCCAGCTACCACCCGGTTACTCAACCCTGTACCTTAGAGGCTGCTGCCTTATATACATAGACATGGAATCACTGGCCACTTTAATAATGGAACACTAGTCACTTTAACTTCTTAGGTATAGGGGGCGACATTTTCACTTTTGGATGAATTTGTGCCCAAATTAAACGGCCTCGTACTCTGTCCTAGATCATATGATATGCATATTATTATTACTATTGGATAGAAAACACTCTGACGTTTCTAAAACTGTTTTAATTATATCTGTGAGTAAAACAGAACTCATATGGGATGCAAACTTCCAGAAAGGAAGTGAAAATTATGAAATGGGTCGCTGTGAAAGGCATCGCCTATTCAATTGCCTTATATTTATGGATCTTTATGCACTTCATACGCCTTCCACTAGATGTCATAAGGCAGTAGAACGTGGAATGAAGCATATAGCTTCATGTGGGACCGGATGAGAGCCTTTGGAGTGACAGGTCAGGCAGATTGCCAGTTCTTAGCCACGCACAGAGGGAATGTGATGTCTTTGTCTGCACTGCGTTAGATAGACATGAAGAAATGCTCCGTTTGGGACGTTATTGGATATATATGAGAAAAACATCCTGAAGATTGATTCTCAACTGAGTTTGACCAGTTTATTCGATTTGTAATATCACTTTTTGAAGTTTTCGTTCATTCGCGTAAAGTTCGATGGACACGTGAACTACACATGCTAGCCAAAGTTGCTAATTCGACAGAAGTAATGGACATTATAAAAGAAAAAAACGATTTATTGTGGAACTAGGATTCCTGTTACTGCATTCTGATGAAAGATCATCAAAGGTAAGGGAATATTTATGATGTAATTTCGTATTTCTGTTCACTCCAACATGGCGGAGAATGGCTGAGCGCTGTCTCAGATTATTGCATGCTGTGCTTTTTACTAAAGTAATTTTTTTAATCTAACACAGCGGTTCATTAAGAACCAGTGTTTCTTTAATTATATGTTAAACATGTATCTTTCATCAAAGTTTATGATGAGTATTTCTGTATTTCACGTTGCTTTCTGTAATTACTTTCGCTATTTTGGAGCCATTTCTGAACATGGCGCCAATGTAAAACCACGATTTCTGGCTATAAATATGCATATAATCGAACAAAACATAAATGTATTGTATAACATGATGTCATATGACTGTCATCTGATGAAGTTGTTCAAAGGTTAGTGATTCATTTTATCTCTATTTGTGGGTTTTGTGAAAGCTATCTTTCCTGTGAAAAAATGGCTGTGTTTTTTGGGATATGGTGGTGAGCTAACATAAATATATGTTGTGTTTTCGCTGTAAAACATTTAAAAAATCGGACATGTTGGCTGGATTCACAAGATGTTAATCTTTCATTTGCTGTATTGGACTTGTGATTTCATGAAATTATATTCTATTATATCCCTGTGGCACTAGGCTAGGCTATGCTAGTCAGCGTTTTTGATGACAGTTATCCCGGATCCGGGGTGGGTGATCCAGATTAATAATGTTTACATTCTGCTTTACTCGTCTCATATGTAAATACTGTATTCTATTCTACTGTATTTTCATCAATGCCACTCTGACAATGCTAATCATAATACTCATATATTTCTTAACTCCATTATTTTACTTTTAGTTTGTGCATTTCGCTATATAACATCTGCTAAATATGTATTTGTGACCAATAAAATTTGACTTGATTATTAGTGATGGGCACCGATATGGAAACTCTATATCGATGTCAGCTACATTTTTTTCAAGCTGATATCAATATCATATCGATTTTATGAATAACCAATTTAAATATCATTTTGGTTTTATGAATAACCAATTTAAATATATTGGTTTTATGAATAACCAATTTATATATCATATTGGTTTTATGAATAACCAATTTAAATATAATTTTGGTTTTATGAATAACCAATTAAAATATAAGTTTAGTTTTATGAATAACCAATTTAAATATCATAATGGTTTTATGAATAACCAATTTAAATATAATAATGGTTTTATGAATAACCAATTTAAATATCATATTTGTTTTATGAATAACCTGAGGGTGTGCTAGCGAATAGGAAGCCTTTTCCCTGGAGCTAAACAACAAATGATGTTACAGAGACAAGATCAATGTCTATCGTTGCCAAATGTTTTCCTTCCAAGTTTTTTTTTCTCATTCCAAGTAGAATAGCAGCCATTTTGATAATTATAATAGTAAAAACATTGTATCTAAAAATTATAAAACAAAATTAATCCTGAACACTTAGCTAACTCTCCCAACTTCACACACACACAGGAGGGGGAAGCGGCAGCAGAGGGAGAGTAAAACTCTCTCAGTCTTGTAATACTATCTCAGCTCTCTCAGTTTAGTAATACTCTCTCAGTTTAGTAACACTCTCTCAGTCTAGTAATACTCTCTCAGTTTGGTAACACTCTCTCAGTTTAGTAATACTCTCTCAGTTTAGTAATACTCTCTCAGTTGAGTAATATTCTCTCAGTTCAGTAATATTATCTCAGCTCTCTCAGTTTAGTAATACTCTCTCAGTTTAGTAATATTCTCTCAGTTTAGTAATACTCTCTCAGTTTAGTAATATTCTCTCAGTTTAGTAATATTCTCTCAGTTTAGTAATATTCTCTCAGTTTAGTAATATTCTCTCAGCTCTCTCAGTTTAGTAATATTCTCTCAGTTTAGTAATATTCTCTCAGTTTAGTAATACTCT
Organism: Salvelinus alpinus; assembly: GCF_045679555.1. NCBI lineage: Eukaryota > Metazoa > Chordata > Actinopteri > Salmoniformes > Salmonidae > Salvelinus > Salvelinus alpinus. The sequence goes on along the minus strand of NC_092096.1, from coordinate 2,310,522 downwards.
CTCGGGTTAGTAATACTCTCTCAGTTTAGTAAAACTCTCTCAGTTTAGTAAAACTCTCTCAGTCTTGTAATACTCTCTCAGCTCTCTCAGTTTAGTAATACTCTCTCAGTTTAGTAACACTCTCTCAGTTTAGTAATACTCTCTCAGTCTAGTAATACTCTCTCAGTTTAGTAATACTCTCTCAGTTTAGTAAACCTCTCTCAGTTTAGTAATACTCTCTCAGTTTAGTAATACTCTCTCAGTTTAGTAATATTCTCTCAGTTTAGTAATATTCTCTCAGCTCTCTCAGTTTAGTAATACTCTCTCAGTTTAGTAATATTCTCTCTGTTTAGTAATACTCTCTCAGTCTAGTAACACTCTCTCAGTTTAGTAATACTCTCTCAGTTTACTACTACTCTCTCAGTTTAGTAATATTCTCTCAGTTTAGTAAACCTCTCTCAGTTTAGTAATACTCTCTCAGTTGAGTAATAATCTCTCTGTTGAGTAATACTCTCTCAGTTTAGTAATACTCTCTCAGTCTAGTAATACTCTCTCAGTTGAGTAATATTCTCTCAGTTTAGTAATACTCTCTCAGTTTAGTAATACTCTCTCAGTTGAGTAATAATCTCTCTGTTGAGTAATACTCTCTCAGTTTAGTAATACTCTCTCAGTCTAGTAATACTCTCTCAGTTGAGTAATATTCTCTCAGTTTAGTAACACTCTCTCAGTTGAGTAATATTCTCTCAGTTTAGTAATACTCTCTCAGTTGAGTAATACTCTCTCAGTCTAGTAATACTCTCTCAGTTTGGTAACACTCTCTCAGTTTAGTAATACTCTCTCAGTTTAGTAATACTCTCTCAGTTGAGTAATATTCTCTCAGTTTAGTAATATTATCTCAGCTCTCTCAGTTTAGTAATACTCTCTCAGTTGAGTAATACTCCCTGAGTCTAGTAACACTCTCTCAGTTTAGTAATACTCTCTCAGTTTAGTAATATTCTCTCAGTTTAGTAATATTCTCTCAGCTCTCTCAGTTTAGTAATACTCTCTCAGTTTAGTAATATTCTCTCAGTTTAGTAATACTCTCTCAGTCTAGTAACACTCTCTCAGTTTAGTAATACTCTCTCAGTTTACTACTACTCTCTAAGTTTAGTAATATTCTCTCAGTTTAGTAAACCTCTCTCAGTTTAGTAATACTCTCTCAGTTGAGTAATAATCTCTCTGTTGAGTAATACTCTCTCAGTTTAGTAATACTCTCTCAGTTTAGTAATACTCTCTCAGTTGAGTAATACTCTCTCAGTCTAGTAATACTCTCTCAGTTGAGTAATATTCTCTCAGTTTATTAACACTCTCTCCGTTGAGTAATATTCTATCAGTTTAGTAATACTCTCTCAGTTGAGTAATACTCTCTCAGTCTAGTAATACTCTCTCAGTTTGGTAACACTCTCTCAGTTTAGTAATACTCTCTCAGTTTAGTAATACTCTCTCAGTTGAGTAATATTCTCTCAGTTTAGTAATATTATCTCAGCTCTCTCAGTTTAGTAATACTCTCTCAGTTTAGTAATATTCTCTCAGTTTAGTAATACTCTCTCAGTTTAGTAATATTCTCTCAGTTTAGTAATATTCTCTCAGTTTAGTAATATTCTCTCAGTTTAGTAATATTCTCTCAGCTCTCTCAGTTTAGTAATATTCTCTCAGTTTAGTAATATTCTCTCAGTTTAGTAATACTCTCTCGGGTTAGTAATACTCTCTCAGTTTAGTAAAACTCTCTCAGTTTAGTAAAACTCTCTCAGTCTTGTAATACTCTCTCAGCTCTCTCAGTTTAGTAATACTCTCTCAGTTTAGTAACACTCTCTCAGTTTAGTAATACTCTCTCAGTCTAGTAATACTCTCTCAGTTTAGTAATACTCTCTCAGTTTAGTAAACCTCTCTCAGTTTAGTAATACTCTCTCAGTTGAGTAATACTCTCTGAGTCTAGTAACACTCTCTCAGTTTAGTAAAACTGTCTCAGTTTAGTAATACTCTCTCAGTTTAGTAATACTCTCTCAGTTTAGTAATATTCTCTCAGTTTAGTAATACTCTCTCAGTTTAGTAATACTCTCTCAGTTGAGTAATAATCTCTCTGTTGAGTAATACTCTCTCAGTTTAGTAATACTCTCTCAGTCTAGTAATACTCTCTCAGTTGAGTAATATTCTTTCAGTTTAGTAACACTCTCTCCGTTGAGTAATATTCTATCAGTTTAGTAATACTCTCTCAGTTGAGTAATACTCTCTCAGTCTAGTAATACTCTCTCAGTTTGGTAACACTCTCTCAGTTTAGTAATACTCTCTCAGTTTAGTAATACTCTCTCAGTTGAGTAATATTCTCTCAGTTTAGTAATATTATCTCAGCTCTCTCAGTTTAGTAATACTCTCTCAGTTTAGTAATATTCTCTCAGTTTAGTAATACTCTCTCAGTTTAGTAATATAGAGAATCCCAAACGTGCAGTAGGTTCATTTGTTTTTCCACCAGGAAGAGGAGTCCGATGTTTTCGTTCCATTGGAAATAACATTGCAACTGTGTCAATGTTTCATTGTCTGTTCACTTCCAAGGCTTTGTGAGGTCCAGACAACTGCATGCTGATTGCCCATTAGGACAACTGTGAATTATCTGGCAGCATAACTTTTATCCAAATTTCTAAAAATCTGTTTTTGGCTTTGTCATTATGGGGTATTGTGTGAAGATTGATGAGGGGGGGGACAATGTAATCCATTTTAGAATGAGGCTGTAATGTAATAAAATGTGTCAATAGTCAAAGGGTCTGAATACTTCCTGAATGCACTGTATATGTAGCCTTAGAAATAAGATTTATTAAATCAATAACTTGCTAACATCAGATAATATTCTGTATATTAGCCATTTATGAGACTCACTAAGATAATTCCTTTAATGATACAGCAGTAGCAATAAGGAAATAACATCTACAGAAGAGACAGGAATGCTTATGGGGGAGGTGTTGCTGTATATATTCAGAGCCATTTCCCTGTAATGTTTAGAGAAGATCTCATGTCAAGTGTTATTGAAGAGATTGCAGGAGGTACCTGCCTCATCTAAAGCCTTTTAGGGGTATTTATATAGGTCACCAAGTGCTAACAGTCAGTATCTAGACAATGTGTGTGAAATGCTTGATAGTATATGTGACGGTAAACAGAGAATCTACTTTCTTGGGGACCTGAATATTGACTGGTTTTCATCAAGCTGTCAAATGCAATACATGTACAATTATCTCAAGGCTTAAAAATCCTTCTTTAACCTGTCTCCTCTCCTTCATCTACACTGATTGAAGTGGATTTAACAAGTGACATCAATAAGGGACCATAGCTTTCACCTGGATTCACCTGTCAGTCTATGTCATGTAAAGACATAGTGTCCTTAATGTTTTGTACACTCAGTGTGTAAATGCAACATGTTATGTTTTGGTCCCACGTTTCATGAGCTGAATTTTTTTCTCCCAGAAATTATCCATGCGCACAAAAAGCTTATTTCTTTCAAATGTCTTTACATCCCTGTTGGTGAACATTTCTCATTTGCCAAGATATTCCAGCCACTTGATAGGTGTGGCATATCAAGAAGCTGATTAAACAACATGATCATTACACAGGTGCACCTTCTGCTGGGGACACTAAAAGGCCACCCTAAAATGTGCAGTTTTGTCACACAACACAATACCACAGAGGTCTCAAGTTTTGAGGGAGTGTGCAATTTACATGCTGACTGCAGGAATGTCAACCAGAGCAGTTGCCAGATAATTGAATGTTAATTTCTCTACCATAAGCCGCCTCCAACGTCCTTTTAGAGAATCTGGCAGTACGTCCAACAGGCTCCAGCCTCGGTGTGAGCCGAATTAGGAGGAGCTGGTACTCACTGAGCAAGCGGTGTTACATCCGATACACATATGGTTTTGTTCAAGTATTGTAGTTTGTTTGACAATTTTTTACAATGAGAAAACAACCAAACGGAAAAAATACATTGTAACAAATAATCAAACCCTGATTCAACTACAGCAAACAATCTGAGAGAAAATGCCCCTCAGACCCTTTGCCTGCCATTGTGACAACATCAGACTGATTTACATTGCTCGTCGGGTCATGAGGTCGGGTATTTCTGATGGGTCATGGGGTTGGGTATTTCTGATGGGTCATGGGGTCGGGTATTTCTGATGGGTCATGGGGTCGGGTATTTCTGATGGGTCATGGGGTTGGGTATTTCTGATGGGTCATGGGCTTGGGTATTTCTGATGGGTCATGGGCTTGGGAATTTCTGATGGGTCTGGGGTTGGGTATTTCTGATGGGTCTGGGGTTGGGTATTTCTGATGGGTCTGGGGTTGGGTATTTCTGATGGGTCATGGGCTTGGGTATTTCTGATGGGTCATGGGCTTGGGTATTTCTGATGGGTCTGGGGTTGGGTATTTCTGATGGGTCTGGGGTTGGGTATTTCTGATGGGTCTGGGTTTGTTGGAACCAAAGCTGATGGTTGTTGGTTTGCTCTTAGTGGGACTATAATTAGTTGGTTTTATCTAATTGTACCTCCGAACCAGTTTGAATACAAGGGGAAGCTTGTCGATGGCCCATCAGCAGGCCGTTAAGTTTGCTACGTTGAAGGCCTACGAGAGGGTTTTGATCCTCCAGGAACTGTCGTATGCTCTTCTTAATAATAGTGTAGGGTAACAGCAACGATGAACCAACATCACAATATGACTTGTTCACATCCTTATTGGTGCCATGAAGATGTTAGACACCATCTATCAACAGCCAATAATACCCTTGAGAGAAATGATAGATTTGACTGTGAAGTTCTAAATATTAGTTTCTCAGCTTGTCCTGTCAGGTCTATAGTGTTTAGGAGCGCATTAAGGTGTTGAATGACTGAATGTAATCCCATAATAGGCCATTAGAACCACTAGTAACTGTGTACAGTACATCTCCGTAAATTATTTAACGGGTAACATTAAGGAAATTGGAAAGAGTGTTTAGAAGTACCAAGTATCATGACTTTTTGGGAGGATTTCTCAGTTTATATCAACTAACCTGGTGTTCCTCTGGTCCTCATCAACCGGGATATCTCTGTTGGAAGCCTCACACCAAACCCTGTGAATATGAATCAAATCAGAAAATCCATAGCACAGTATAGCGTCATTAGGGTGTAATAAATAAACAGAAACTTGAGCTTACCAGTTGAGCCTTTCATTGAAGAAGCTGTAGTGAACATACCTATCGGAAGAGAGGAGAAAATCAGTTCAAGTCTGTCATGAAAACATTTAATTTATTACACAACATGTGCTGCTGACACTGCTTTTCATCCACATCAGATGTGCAGCTTGTCTTTGAAGCCTAATTTATATCCTACACAATTAGGCAACGCAGTAATGCAGTTAGCTACTGAAAATGATGATCCAGCGTAGTTGAGTTGAGTTACAAATTATGGGCTGCACAAGTTTGCTTACACTATCCTTACATTACCTTCTCTCTTGTCACTGGGATGTTACTCTGGGTGTAGACCCTTGGTAATGTAAGAAATGTGTCACCTTCCACATTGCCAATTTCTAATCCAGATATCTCAAAGCTCATGGTAGAACTCTCCTGCCCCATTGTGCGTAGCAGAATTTCATGCTCTCATTTTCCTGTTCCTCCTCTGTGACCAGCTCTAGTACAGATTCATGAGCATTCTGAAAGTCATTTTCCTGTTCCTCCTCTGTTACTAGCTCTCGTACAGATTCATGAGCATTCTGAAAGTCATTTCCCTGTTCCTCATCTGTGACCAGCTCTAATACAGATTCATGAGCATTCTGAAAGTCATTTTCCTGTTCCTCCTCTGTGACTAGCTCTAGTACAGATTCATGAGCATTCTGAAAGTCATTCTCCTGTTCCTCCTCTGTGACTAGCTCTAGTACAGATTCATGAGCATTCTGAAAGTCATTTTCCTGTTCCTCCTCTGTGACTAGCTCTAGTACAGATTCATGAGCATTCTGAAAGTCATTATCCTGTTCCTCCTCTGTGACCAGCTCTAGCACAGATTCATGAGTATTCTGAAAGTCATTTTCCTGTCCTCCTCTGTGACCAGCTCTAGTACAGATTCATGAGCATTCTGAAAGTCATTTTCCTGTTCCTCCTATGTGACCAGCTCTAGCACAGATTCATGAGCATTCTGAAAGTCATTTTCCTGTTTCTCCTCTGTGACCAGCTCTAGTAGAGATTCATGAGCATTCTGAAAGTAATTTTCCTGTTCCTCCTCTGTGACCAGCTCTAGTACAGATTTGTGAGCTTTCTGAGTCATTTTCCTGTTCCTTCTCTGTGACTAGCTCTAGTTGTCACGTTCCTGACCTGTTTTCCTTGTTTTTGTATGTGTTTAGTTGGTCAGGGCGTGAGTTGGGGTGGGCATTCTATGTTATGTGTTTCTATGTTGGGTTAAATGTGTTGCCTGATATTGTTCTCAATTAGAGGCAGGTGTTTGACGTTTCCTCTGATTGAGAACCATATTAAGGTAGGCTGTTCTCACTGTTTGTTGGTGGGTGATTGTTCCTGTGTCTGTGTCTGTTGCACCACACGGGACTGTTTTGTTTGTTCGTTCGTTCGTTCGTTTGGCTAGTCTTTCCTGTTCGTGCGTTCTTCGTGTCTATGTAAGTTCTCAAGTTCAGATCTGTCTACGTCGTTTTGTTGTTTTGTAATTATTCAAGTGTTCTTCGTGTGTTCGTCTTTGCTTTATTAATAAATTCATTATGTCATCGTACAACGCTGCGTTTTGGTCCGACCCTTACTCCTTCTCCTCATCCGAGGAGGAGGAATTAGACAGCCGTTACACTAGTACAGATTCATGAGCATTCTGAAAGTCATTTTCCTGTTCCTCCTCTGTGACCAGCTCTAGCACAGATTCATGAGCATTCTGAAAGTCATTTCCCTGTTCCTCCTCTCAAACTTCTTAATTGTTTTCACAGTGCTGTGTTTGGGGTGTAGTGTTTGAGCATAGCCTGAAGGAAGGAAGGGGCATTTCCTCTTGCTGTTCCGTAGGTAAACACCACGTCTTGTAGTGGAGCTTCAACTGGAAGCCAGTGGAGTGTGTGGAGGAGCGGGGTGACATGAGAGAACTTGGGAATGTTGAAAACCACGCGGGCTGCAGTGTTCTGGATTGCAAGGGGTTTGATGGCACAAGCAGGGAGCCCAGCCAACAGCGAGTTACAGTAGTCCAGACGGGAGATGACAAGTGCCTGGATTAGGACCTGCGCCGCTTCCAGTGTGAGGGTCGTACTCTACGGGTGTTGTAGAGCAGGGCGGCCCAGACTTTAGTTAAATACGATCTGCTTTTTCCACACTCTTCCTAATGCGGTGTACCCCTCCCTTCCTCCCCCCGCCAATATTAAATAAAATGTCACCCTATTGACTGTATGGTTTGCACTGCATGCTGTCAGCTAGCTTAGCATGGTCTGGGTTGTAGCTAGTGATTGCTAGCCTCAAGCAGGTGTCCAGGTGATCATCTGCTATTTTGACCTGATCTTCATGTCTGAAAGTGTTGACTCACAAAGCTAGTTAGATCCAAAATATGCTGTCAAGTACATGGCAACTTTTCTCATGTTTGGATATTTCTCCTCCACGATAAGGTTACAAAAGTGTTCCCCCTGATCCCCTCGATTTGATTTGGAGGTCGCTTTGCAGTGTCAAATTTTCACTCTCGACGGCTGATGTTTCCTAATGAAACAATTATGCAATTTTTTGTTGCAATTTCATCAACATCAACTTCCACACCAAACGGAAAGAACATAAATGTTGCCGGAGGTTCCAGGATCGCAAAGTCTTGAAAGCGTCAGTCAAAGTCTGCGATAATGTTGTTCACCTGTTCAACGTATCAACCAAAGTCACAAATTGCAGGTGCTTTTCCCTGTCTTTCGAGCTCTGACATCATATTTTTAGAAATTCCTCAGTTCATGTCGCTGCAATTGGGAGGGTGACACTGTGGAGTTGTCAACCATGATGGAGAGGTCTTTGAGCTTGCAGGCCTTCCCTGGGAGGAAGAGCTGCTCCGTCTTGCCGAGGTTGAGCTTGAGGTGGTGGGCCGAAATCCAAGCTGAGATCAGATCCTCTCCAGGAAGTAGGGCCTTCGGGGAGGGGAGTCCTAGCTAGACGAGGGTGAGGTATAGTCTTTTGACCATACATACAGACATACATACAAACGGGTTATATTATGCATTTTTCACATCAATTAATCTGCTTTAAGTTGAATCATTTTTTTGTTAGATAGAAGAAGAATGAACCTTTTTGTTGCACCATATCCCTATCTGAAGATGAATGTACTGACTGTGATATGTGGTTGTCTCACCTAGCTATCTGGAGATGAATGTACTGACTGTGATATGTGGTTGTCCCACCTAGCTATCTGAAGATGAATGTACTGACTATGACTGTGATATGTGGTTGTCCCACCTAGTTATCTGGAGATGAATGTACTGACTGTGATATGTGGTTGTCCCACCTAGCTATCTGAAGATGAATGTACTGACTATGACTGTGATATGTGGTTGTCCCACCTAGTTATCTGGAGATGAATGTACTGACTGTGATATGTGGTTCTCACCTAGCTATCTGGAGATGAATGTACTGACTATGACTGTGATATGTGGTTGTCTCACCTAGCTATCTGGAGATGAATGTACTGACTGTGATATGTGGTTGTCCCACCTAGCTATCTGAAGATGAATGTACTGACTATGACTGTGATATGTGGTTGTCCAACCTAGCTATCTGGAGATGAATGTACTGACTATGACTGTGATATGTGGTTGTCCCATCTAGCTATCTGGAGATGAATGTACTGACTATGATATGTGGTTGTCCCACCTAGCTATCTGAAGATGAATGTACTGACTGTAAGTCTCTCTAGATAAGAGCATCTGCTAAATGAGTGAAATGTAAAAAGTACACCAAAGCTAGATAAAGTGCACGTTTAGTCTACATGGGATATGCTAGTGACGTTACTATTTGCAATTATCTTTCTGTGTCACTACAAGTACACCGAAAGTGTATAGAGAACACTCAAATATAATCTGACAAGTACAGTTTAAGGTGGGTAGATAAGGTGGGTATTACAAACACTTGTAGGTGGGTCAGCATACTTTCCTTAGTACACTTAGTTGACATGAAATAGTACTATAACATCACTTTAATTCAACTTCTATTTATTTAGTACAGATTTAGTTGTTCCAACATAACACCATTTACACACATAGTACATGCATATTAATTACATAAAATATAGAAACATACATACCCCAGAAGCAAGAATATTCCAACAAGGAGAACAAACAGTTTTACATTTGAACTGAAACGCATTGTTCCTCCAATAGTGTCAGCAAGTATTTAGTTTATCCTACACTAGAAGCAATTTCCAATCAAATGAAGATCTCTCCAATGAAACCATCTTCTGCAAGCCTTGTGAGAACTTAGGACCCAGTAAAAGTTGTTTGTTGTCAGTTAAAACTGGATCTTGTGGTTTTAAATAAGACGTGAAATTGATTTTCTGTCCTTTAACTCTAACTGGTCAGCTCTCCCTTAACCCAGACTCATGTCCTCTTAAAGGGGCCCACACCCATTTAACATTTTAAATGAGTCTCAACGTCAACAGTGAAGAGGCGACTTCTAGGCAGAGTTCCTCTGTACAGTGTCTGTGTTCTTTTGCCCATCTTAATCTTTCCTTTTTATTGGCCAGTCTGAGAGATGGCTTTTTCTTTGCCACTCTGCCTAGAAGGCCAGCATCCCTGAGTCGCCTCTTCACTGTTGATGTTGAGACTGGTGTTTTGCGGGTACTATTTAATGAAGCTGCCAGTTGAGGACTTGTGAGGCATCTGTTCCTCAAACTAGACACTAATGTACTTGTCCTCTTGCTCAGTTGTGCACCGGGGCCTCCCACTCCTCTTTCTATTCTGTTAGAGCAAGGTTGTGCTGTTCTGTGAAGGGAGTAATACACAGTGTTGTACGAGATCTTCAGTTTCTTAGCAATTTATCATATTTAATAGCCTTCATTTCTCAGAACAGGAATAGACTGACGAGTTTCAGAAGAAAGTTCTTTGTTTCTGGACATTTTGAGCCTGTAATCAAACCCACAAATGCTGATGCTCCAGATACTCAACTAGTCTAAAGAAGGCTTTATTGCCTCTTTAAATCAGCACAACAGCTTCAACTGTGCTGACATAATTTGGAAAAAGGGTTTTTATGATCAATTAGCCTTTTAAAATGATAAACTTGGATTAGCTAACATAACGGGCCATTGGAACACAGGAGTGATGGTTGCTGATAATGGGCCTCTTGTACGCCTATGTACAACTATGTCGATATTCAATACAAAATCAGCCGTTTCCAGCTACAATAGTCATTTACAACATTAACAATGTCTACACTGTATTTCAGATCAATTTGATGTTCTTTTAATGGACAAAAAACGTGATTTTCTTTCAAAATTAAAGGACATTTCTAAGTGACATCAAACTTTTGAACGGTAGTGTCTTTCGCCAGTAAGTAAATCCTTGTTGAGAACTTAGGACACAGTAAACGTTTTTTTGTTGTCAGTTAAAACTGATTCTTCTGGTTTTAAGTCAGATGTCAAGTTCACATTCTGTCCTTCTTTTGCAAATGCAGTTTCTCTATCTGGTCAGCTCTCCCTTAACCCAGTCTCAGGGGCTCTTAAAGGGGCAGACACCCATTTAACATGAACATCCCTCCTAACTTCTCAAAGATAAAACCATTTGGACATTTGTTCAACAGCAGTAATAATAATGATAATGATTTAAGGGTGCACACACCAGTCAGTGATACAGAGTGAGCCTTCTGGCTGCACTGATGAACTCTCATTGTGCCACTGAGTCATCATGACTTCAGTACTACAGATGCGTCAGGTAAATTAAGTGCTATTTGCATGTTATATAACCTTTATTTAACCAGGCTAGTCAGTTAAGAACTAATTCTGAGATGGCTGACATTTACAATGCGCACAAAAAGCTTATTTCTCTCAAATGTTTCGCCCTGGTCCTTCCTCAAGCTGCCTCCTTAACAGTTTATAAATTCCTTTTTAGAAAACATTTTAATTCAGCTTTTGTGGTTTGGAAAGTATAGTGACTATTATTGCTTTAATTTATTTGTCAAACAAATGGGGTTTTGGAAAAGTAGGTACTTTTCTCATCTGTGGATGGGAAGTGTAATCATTGTTCATGGACTTAGTGCTTGTCACGTTCTGACCATAGTTCTTGTGTGTTTTACTTGTTTTAGTGTTGGTCAGGACGTGAGCTGGGTGGGCATTCTATGTTGTGTGTCTAGTTTGTCTGTTTCTATGTTTGGCCTAATATGGTTCTCAATCAGAGGCAGGTGTTTTGTGTTGTCTCTGATTGGGAATCATATTTAGGTTGCTTGTTTTGTGTTGGGGTTTGTGGGTGGTTGTTTCCTGTCTTTGTGTTCTGCACCAGATAGGACTGTCTCGGTTTTCACGTTTGTTATTTTGTATTTTGTATAGTGTTCACGTTATCGTCTCTTTGTTTATTAAACATGTTGAACACTAGCCGCGCTGCATTTTGGTCCTCTCCTTCATCCCAGGAAGAAAAACGTAACAGTGCTTGATACTTCAGACAAGGAAAAATGATGGATAGCTAATTAAAATAAGAAAATACCTTTATGAATTATGGAACCTCTATGTGCTTTTTTTCGATACATAAATGATTTTTAAAAATCACAAAATGTGACATTAGCTACCAAATAAATTGTTTTTGGCAATAATCCAAAAACATCTCCAAAATTGCCATTCCTTACCCAACAGGCTGAACAGGTGTAATGAACACGTGTAAAAATGCCCATAACAAGCGTTCTAATCACCTGGGGCCTGTTGCACAAAAGTAGAATTAAGACATCCTGGATAAATGACTCAGCTGAGCTCAATGAAGCCAAAACATGTGCGTCCAGGCTTAATTGGTTGCACAAAGACCAAGCCAGGATGAGCAGACACGGATTCATTAAGCCAGGTGAAACCAATCCTGGATAGGTGCGCGCTCACGGCTCACTCAAATAGACCCCGCCACAGATCACAGATTAACTGATTTACCATGGCAACTAGAGCCGCGTACTTTTCACCGTCGGAAGCACAAATCCTCATGGAGGCATACGAGGAGGTAAAAGATATAATTAAGAAGAAAATATAATTAAGAAGAAAGGCAACACCGCCACAGTGATAAAGCAAAGAGAAAAAGCGTGGCAAAGTATTGCAGACCGCCTGAATGCGTAAGTAGTGCACAATTACACACTCACCGCTCCGCTGAAACATCACAATTACAATTCAAATATTTAATTCACATCTCCAAAAATGCAGTTGTACTGTAATTATGAAACGGTTAAATTTTTAATTGAAATGCACTGCAGATATGAGTGAAATTGTGTAAAGTAACTCCATCACACTGTATAAAGCTATGATAAATTTTTTGATATTTTTACTGAAAACAAGACAAAAATACCAAGTAATTTTTTGCAGTGTGACTCCATTAAATGTGTGTGTGTGTGTGTGTAGATTAAACATGAACGGGCCAAAACGGACATGGCAGCAGGTCAAAATCAAATACAAGAACATTCTGCAGAATGGTATGGTCCCTGACTAATATTTAACAAAGCACAAGCATATATTGTACCCAGAAGGTGCCTGCTCACACATTGTCTGTACTGTTTTAGCAGTGAAAAAGAATACCCACAGACAAGGCACGGGTGGTGGGTCACCAAAGGCTGACCTTACCCCAGCAGAGGACATGGCCTTGGAGCTAAATAAAGGCAGGCCCGTCTTAGAGGGGATCCCTGGGGGGAAAGAGACGAGCATAGGTTCCTCCCAAGATGCCACCCGCTTCATTCAAGGTATGTCCTTCCATCTCTACATGGGATACAACCACATTCATATTGAATCAATTTGGACTGTCTGACTTTGGTTTACCTATTGCCTTGCAGTGTCTGGCAGCACTGTGTTCCTGTTAGAGCCACCAGCACAAGCACCAGACGATGCTGATCCAGTGAGTACTCCATCAAAGGCAAACTGTAGGCCTGGCATGTCTTGTCTACTAGCTTCAATATGAATCCGATTAAATGTGATAGGGTGAAGGCCCCAGTGCAGCAGCAACAGCACATGATGGAGACGATGATGAGGAGGAGACCATCTCTCTGGATTCCAGAAGGCATGAGGTATCATGTTAAGACTGTGAAAGTACTATTTACTCTACAATGGTGAGGAGTCCTCATCAAAATCAAAAAATCTAATTTCTTTTACAGGACCCAGATGCTATACAGTGGGAAAACCAGCCTGGCAACATAGTGCGTATTAATAAAAGGACACCACATCCTGCCAAATTCCAGCTGCGCTAATTGTATTGTGTTCACAGAGCTCACAAGCTATCAGAAAGTTGTATGGCAACCACCTCCGGCGCCAAATAGAACTGGCAGACATAGACATTCAGTACAAGAAGAAAAAGATGGAAAATCTTGCACTGGAGTCCGAAATAAAAAAGAGGACAATTAGGAAACTGGACCTTGAAATAAAAAAACTTGAGAGGGAGGTGAGATATGCCTTCAATGTACACTGTATGCTAACTGTAACACAAATGTATTAATCATTATTTTTCTTTCCTCCCCCAGCTCCAAGAAGATGACACAGCTCAAAATAAAAATTAGGTATATTCTCGTAAAGTCAAGTGAGCCATGACATATGAGCTCTTATTGTGAGCACACAGGACGGTGGCATCTTTCTAAGTTTTTTTTTATTTTCCCAGCAATCAGTACAACCAAGTCATCGTTATAAGGCATCGCCCTCTTTTGCCCACCCCCCCAGCACCAGGTGTGGCCACTAGCCTATATGAAGGCCCAAAATTGTGTGTTCCTTTCTGCTCTGACAATGGCATGCCCATTCGTGCGAGATGTGGTGGATGAAGAAGCACTTGTGCTGAGGAGAGCCTTCAGGCGAGAAAGGGTCTTCAGGGACCGGTTGGACCCACTGGCCTTCCCTGATGACCATCTATATGAAAGATACAGGTTTTCTGCAGATGGCATCAGGTATCTATGCAGACTACTGGGTCCCAGGATTAAGCACCGCACTGCACGGAGCCATGCACTGAGTGTGGAGCAAATGGTTTGTGTGGCCTTGCGCTTTTTTGCTAGTGGAGCCTTCCTGTACTCAGTGGGGGATGCAGAACAGCTGAACAAGGCCACAATTTGCCGCACAATAAGGAGTGTGTGTCTGGCTATCAAAGCATTAGCAGATGTCTTCATCTCCTTCCCTGGCCACAGAAGACTCTGTGACATCAAAGAGGAGTTCTATAGGATTGCAGGTAAGAGGATCTACAAATTACAGGACAACTGTTAACACATAGTAGGATACTCATTACTTTGTGTGACAGGTTTCCCCAATGTCATTGGTGCAGTGGACTGCACACACATAAGGATAAAAGCCCCCTCAGGTGCCCATGAGGCCGATTTTGTGAATAGGAAATCCTTTCACAGCATTAATGTTCAGGTGAACATAACTTTTTGATATTGTCCATTGACGAACACTCTGCATTGCCAGTGATGTGCATTGATTGGTGTAATATTCCTCATCTTATGATTTCAGATGGTCTGCAATGCTGACTGTGTGATCAGCAATGTTGTGGCAAAATGGCCTGGCTCAGTCCATGACTCCAGAATCTTTCGGGCCTCTGAAATCTATCAGTGCCTATCACAAGGTAAGCCACACAACCCCTATTTATAGCCATCATGGCTGTGTCAAGAATATCACTGTGTTTATGAGGTAGTAATGATGAGATTTTGTGTTGACAGGTGAATTCTCTGGTGTGTTGCTGGGAGACAGGGGGTATGGCTGCCAGCCTTTTCTCCTGACACCTTTCACAGACCCCCAGGAAGCACAGCAGGCCTACAACCATGCCCATGCCAGGACCAGGGCCAGAGTTGAAATGACCTTTGGCCTCCTGAAGGCACGCTTTCACTGCCTTCACAAATTAAGGGTCAGCCCTGTTAGGGCATGTGATATTACTGTGGCTTGTGCTGTCCTCCACAATGTGGCCTGCCTGAGGAAGGAGAGGGCCCCCAGAGTGCCACCAGCCATGGACTGGGACAATCCGGCAATCTTCCCTGATGACGACAGTGGTCGGCTGCTGAGGGACCAATATGTGTTGAATTATTTTAGTTAGTATGTGTGCTTTCAATTTTGGTTAAATATGTCCTGCGGTGGCAGAGGAATTTGGGTTTTTTTGGGTTCGTTTTTTTACGAATTTGGCCTCTTATGATGTTTGTGCGGTATACTGTGTGTAATACAAGGCTGCAGGGAGGCTACTGCATCCATTCATTTGTCTGTTCAGTTGATGTGTATGGATTTGTCCTGCATTTATTTTAGTGTGCAGACATGCAGGGTGTGTTATATACAGACCTTTGAATGTGTATGTATCATTTTGTATAATATGCTTGGATTCTGTGCTTTCCATCTTGTAGAGTCACTGTGACTTCAGTTTCGAAAGGAGCTGATGGTTTACCTGCTTTGTTTTGTCCTTATTCAATAAAGGAACATAATGTTACACATTGTGTTTTTATATTCATATGGAATGTGTATTTGTTTATATGACAGAGTACTAGGGCCACACTGAAGAAAAAGGATAAAGTCATAAATTTATGAGGCTGGTTCTTTCTGCAGAAAAGCTACATATTGTTTTGATACTTATGACAATGTGATACTTAATATTCTGGCACATCAGCATGTCTTTGTTTATGAAACCATACTGAAGTACAATTTCACGAAATGCCCCACATCTGTCATTTTAACAACTGTCCTCCTTTAAAACAACTGGTTACAATATTATGACTTGTGTTTTTTTCCCCTCTGTGGCCCTAATATTCTATCATTTTATATATAGCCTTATAGTCTATGGGAAACTGTAAATTATCTAATGATAGCAACATCATCTAAAAATCATTTTTTATCCAAAATCATTGAAATTAATGATCACAAACGTTTAAATAATAACAGTGGGTCTAGTTATATGTGATAACAATGTATAGTGAGCAGTGAAATAACTATTGGTTTCCATTTGTGGTGACTGCTGACTGACATTAGGGATGAGATTAAATAGATCCTGGAATTTAGCCTGGTCTGGAGCAGGCTAGCTCCACAGAATAAATCTCCATGGTAATTTATACCATAACATATCCTCCTGCCCCCTATCCATCTTTAGTGCAACCGGATTACGGATCAATTGAGCCAGGATCACCAAGATATCCTGGCTTAATCCCTTATCCTAGTTTTGTGCAACAGGCCCCTGTACATGAACACTGAACAGGTGTGCATTTACCTTAGGATGCTTTTTAACTCTTTTAGTTATAAAAGTGTTATTCTTTTGTTGTTTTTTATCCTCTTATGATTCTAGAGTAGTAAATATTAAAACATTTATTTTCATAGTTTTTTCCTAAGAAGTGCATTGTGTTGCATTCCTTGTCTGAAATGTGCTATATAAATAAAGCTTGATTTGATTTATTACTCTGTTCCAGAATAAATTGCCTTTGGAATGACCCAGGTTCTTCCTCCACTGCAGCTTCCTTAACAGTTTATTAATTCCTTTGTAGAAACAATATTTTCATCCGGGCTTTGTGTCTTGGAAAAGGGAAGTGACTATTAATACATGAAACTAACGACCAAACAGATGGGGTTTTGGAAAAGTAGGTACTTTAGTCAAAACACCCCCATCTAGTGGATGTATAGTGTCATTACAATGAGTAGGAAATCACTATTCACGACGAAGGCTGGAGGAACATATTGTTACTATAAAATAGTGAATAAACGATGGAAGGGATTTTTTTTCACATGGACTTATAGAAACAATTATATACATCAAAATTGTATAGATTGTTGATGTATAGAAATTAAAAAAGACCAACTGTATTTGTGGCATTGCGCTCTAGAATGACATTTGTTTGTCATCACAGAGAGTCTGTGTAGCGTCAGTCAGTCAGTTTGACCCTTTTCTGATATCAATGACAGCAGAATTTGATTTTATTGCTCAAAGTAAAACATATATATATACATTATGAATTAACACAATAAAATAGCATAAAAAACACAATTAGAGCCAAATATGGATTACACAATGATTGAGGACACAGTATGGATCCCAAATCAGTCCACAGCCCAGAGGGACACATTTCACACATTGTCCCACTTTGGTGTGGCAAAGTCTAATGACAATATTCATTAAGGTCCATGTCTGTGGGTTATGTTTTGGTTTGACAACCACTTGTAGGAGGGAGCTAAATATGGTTATCACTGGCATTGGTAATTTGAACAAACGGGATTGAGGATATGCAATGTAATTTTGTATTATCAGGGAACAATCTTTGCCAAATAAAGCAATTGATATGTTATTAACTTGAGGTATGAAATAATGTATAAAATAATAGGTCATACCTGTATACATTGTGGGGTATATTGATGAGACAGAATGGGTAGCATTGGGATGTGCTTTATTATCACATCGTACCATAGATGATAACTACAACAAACTTCCCACAGAACAAGGAGACCCATTGGAAAAGTTTCATAGAGCCATCATGGATTCAGTGTAAAATCAGTCACAACAGCCCATTTTCAAGTTGGCCGCCATTCATTTCAATGTGGAGGAACTGAATAGATTTCTCAGGGCATAGATGAACCTTTTAAGGATCGGAACCTTTTTTAAACATTTTCGCCTGAAATGCAATACCCAAATCTAACTACCTGAAGCTCGGGACCTGAAGCAAGGATATGCATATTTTTGATACCATTTGAAAGTAAACACTTTGAAGTTTGTGGAAATGTGAAATTAACGTAGGAGAATATAACACATTAGATCTGGTAAAATATAAGATGATACAAAGAAAAAACATTTTTGAAACGCAACAGAAAGGCCATTATATCATTTAGGAGTCTAGGCACAATATAGATTATGGCCACTAGATGGCAGCAGTGTATGTGCAAAGTTTTAGAGTGATTCAATCATCCATTGCATTTCTGTTCAAAATGTTGTATCAAGACTGCCCAAATGTGCCTGGTTGGTTTATTAATAAATGTACAAGTTCATACCTGTGCACTCTCCTCAAACAATAGCATGGTATTGTTTCACTGTAATAGCTACTGTAAATTTGACAGTGCAGTTAGATTAACAAGACTTTAATATAAGATATGTCTATGTCCTGGGATATTTTCTAATCTCATTAGCCGACGTTAGCTCAACCGTCCCGCCGGGGACCCGCCGATCCTGTTAATAATCAGGTTAAGACGGGCTTAGGAGATCTTATACATTTTCTTCTTTGAGATAATATCAGTAATTTATAAATAAATAAAATAAATAATGTAACATGACCTTTATAAATTATGAAGCCTTTATGTGAATAAATGCTTTAAAAAAAAATCACAAAATGTGACGTTAGCAGATGAAGATTATCTCATAGAACAAAACGTAGAACATTTCCTAAGCCTGTATTTACCAAAAACGCCATTTATTACCCCATAGGCTGTGGAACGAACCATGGCCAGTTAGTGCCTACAAAAATACGCCATTACAATGTCTCTTTATAGCTGGAACAGGGAGCTGGCTGGATGAAGTGGCTACGGGCGTGGTTCGGACCACCTGTCCGGGGATTGGCCCCGGCTCCCTGGGTTGGCCCCAGCCCTCTCTGGGTGAATTTAGTAGCACCCCCTGGTGGCCATGGGCAGGGGACGGGCCCTCTCTCCAGCGGTCGTCCCCCTCCCTGGGTCTGCCTCAGATCTCTGGCCCCTCCCAGGGGACAGAGTCTCCAAGTTATAGCATTAATATCACCTGTAAATTCACACTGAACGGGTGTAATGAACACTGAACAGGTGTAATGAACACTGAACAGGTGTAATGAATACTGAACAGGTGTAATGAACACTGAACAGGTGTAATGAACACTGAACAGGTGTAATGAACACTGAACAGGTGTAATGAACACTGAACAGGTGTAATGAACACTGAACGGGTGTAATGAATACTGAACGGGTGTAATGAACACTGAACGGGTGTAATGAACACTGAACGGGTGTAATGAACACTGAACGGGTGTAATGAACACTGAACGGGTGTAATGAATACTGAACAGGTGTAATGTACACTGAACAGGTGTAATGAACACTGAACAGGTGTAATGAACACTGAACAGGTGTAATGAATACTGAACAGGTGTAATGAACACTGAACGGGTGTAATGAACACTGAACAGGTGTAATGAACACTGAACAGGTGTAATGAACACTGAACAGGTGTAATGAATGCTGAACGGGTGTAATGAACACTGAACGGGTGTAATGAACATTGAACAGGTGTAATGAACTCATTAACATGTTTTTACTAAAATTATTTAAAAATAAAGAATAATTATATCCAACTATCACCTGTCCTGGAGAGAGAGAGGGAGAGAGGGGAACAGCGAGAACTGTCTATCACTCAGTAATACAGGAGCAGAGCAGCGCTAAGGTAAGAAGACACTGGTATAGCCACACACACACACAAATTCAAACATAAACCTTACACGCTCACGCACGCTCATGACTAGAATCTCAAAAGACGAAAACGTCGTAATTTTTTTTGTAAATTGAAATTTGCTATCATAAATGTTAGCAACACCTCCGCCTTTGCGGGATGCGCGGGGGATATGGTCACTAGTGTAACCAGTTCAGTGATTAGTTAATTGACTATAACTGCCTTGGAAGTGAGGGATCTAACATTAAGTAGCCCTATTTTGAGATGTGAGGTATCACGATCTCTTTCAATAATGGCAGGAATGGAGGAGGTCTTTATTCTAGTGAGATTGCTAAGGCGAACACCGCCATGTTTAGTTTTCCTCAACCTAGGTCGAGGCACAGACACGGTCTCAATGGGGATAGCTGAGCTGACTACACTGACTGTGCTAGTGGCAGACTCCACTAAGCTGGCAGGTTGGCTAACACCCTGCCGCCTTGCCTGCACCCTATTTCATTGTGGAGCTAAGGGAGTTAGAGCCCTGTCTATGGCCGTAGATAAGATGAAAGCACCCCTCCAGCTAGGATGGAGTCTGTCACTCCTCAACACCCAGGCTTGGTCCTGTTTGTGGGTGAGTCCCAGAAAGAGGGCCAATTTTCTACAAATTCTATTTTTTGGGAGGGGCAGAAATGTTTTTTCAACCAGCGATTGAGTTGTGAGACTCTGATGTAGAGCTCATCACTCCCCCTAACTGGGAGGGGGCCAGAGACAATTACTCGATGCCGACACATCTTTCTAGCTGATTTACACGCTGAAGCTATGTTGCGCTTGGTGACCTCTGACTGTTTCATCCTAACATCGTTGGTGCCGACGTGGATAACAATATCCCTATACTCTCTACACTCACCAGTTTTAGCTTTAGCCAGCACCATCTTCAGATTAGCCTGATGGTCCAACCTGTACGTGGAATTTATCACAGGGTTACCCCCACCCCCAGCCCTAGCCCATTTCATCGCCTTAAACAAGTTGCCCTTGGCGAAGGAGACCGCTGATCTCAGGATTACTCATCTCTTTCGACAACATGGACTTCCCCAGGACATTGTCTCGGTTTGTGGGCCCCAGTTCGTTGTGCGGTACTAGAAAGCCTTCTGCTCCCTGCTGGGGGCGTCAGTGAGTCTCTCCTTGCGTTCCAACCACAGTTTAATGGGCAGACTGAGCGGGTGAATCAAGAGCTGGAGAATTTCCAACACTGTATTGTTGCACCTCAGGCCATCAACTGGAGCAAGTTCCTCGTCTGGGCGGAATACGCTTTTAACACACTGCCGAACTCGTCCACTGGACTGTCGCCCTTCGAGTATCAGTTTGGGTTTTACCCCCGTGTTTCATGAACAATAGGCCGCGCTGAGGTGTTCAGTCGATGATGTCGCCGCACCTGGATCAGAGCGCAATCCTCTTTGCTCCGCTCCTCTGCCCGTCACCAACACCAGGCAAACCGGCACCGAGGGCCTCTTCGGCTCCTCCGACCGGGTCAACGGGTGTGGCTATCCACCTGTGATATTCCCTTGAAGGTGGACTCGTGGAAGCTCACTCCATGCTACATAGGACCATTCAAGATCCTGAGTTGCATCAACCCGGCCACCTATCATCTCCAACTTCCCAGGTCTATGAGGGTCTGTACATCCTTCCATGTCTCCCATCTCAAGCTGGTTATTACCAGTCCCTTCTCTCTCCCTACACCTGCCCCTCCGCCCCCTCGACTTGTTGATGGCCGCCAAGCCTACACTGTCCGGCATCTGTTGGAGGCTCATTGGGTCCGAGGCGGAGGGCTAAGGCACCGAGGAATGGGCGTGGGTGCCTGCCCGGGACATCCTGGATCTGGGATTCGGGACTTCAACCAACTACGTGGTTATTTGAATACCATGGCAACCATGTTTAAATTCCACAAACTAGAACACACTGCTTAGAGTGACAATGGAAAACAAGCTAAACTGGTGAAATAGTAACTCAGCAACGACCCAGAACAATCTGATCATAATCCTTTCAGGGAACTGAACTGGCTTCCATTTGATCTCTGGTTGGTGCAGATCAATCTGTTCATGGTGTTTTAAAGTAGTACACGACATTCAGTTACCTGTCTGGTTATTTAAATTTCATTACAGACTCTCGTAGCCATCACACCAGAGTTGCCCATATCAGACCGCTGCGCTATAGGAGCCTGGCTGGAAAAAGCTATTTCCTTAACACTGGTGCAGAGGAATGGAGTTGTGTACCAAACCAAATTCATCCCTACGCTAGTGAGTTTTAAGTCCTTAACAAATTGTACTAAATGTTTTAAACAGAACAGGCTAAGAGAAAGTATAATATACTGAACAATAATAGAAACACAACATGTAAAGTCAAAGATCCCAGAAATGTTCCATACACACAAAAAGCTTATTTCTCTCAACATGTTGGGAACAAATTTGTTTCCATCCCTGTTAGTGAGCATTTCTCCTTTGACAAGATAATCCATCCACTTGACAGCAATTGTCATGTTGACTGCAGGAATGTCCAACAGTGCTGTAGCCAGATAATTACATGTTCATTTCTCAACCTTAAGCCACCTCCAATGTCATTTTAGAGAATTTGGCAGTACATCCAACCGGCCTCCCAACCGTAGACCATGTATGACCACACCTGCCCAGGAGCTCCACTTCCGGCTTCTTCACATGCTGGATGATCTGAGACCAGCCACCCGGACACCTGATGAAACTGTGGGTTTGCACAACCAAAGAATGTGTGCTTAAGCTGTCAGAACCGTCTCAGGGGAGCTCATCTGCGTGCTCGTCGACCTCACCGGTATCTTGACCTGACTGCAGTTCGGCATTGTAACCGACTTCAGTGGGCAAATGCTCACCTTTGATGGTCAATGGCATGAACAGAGTTCCCCGTGGTGGTGGTGGGATTATGGTATGGACAGGCATAAGCTACGGACAACAAGCACAATTTCATTTTATCGATGGTAATTTGAATGCACAGAGATTCCGTCACGAGATCCTGAGGCCCCATTGTCGTGCCATTCATCCTCCATCACCTCATGTTTCAGCATGATAAAGCACAGCCCCATGTCGCTAGGATCTGTACACAACTCCAGGAAGCTGTAAATGTCCCAGTTCTTTCATGGCCTGCATAATCACCAGACATGTCACTTATCTCCAGATTACCAACAGCAAATTGCTAAATTGTAATTATTTCACCACTATGGCCTATTTATTGCCTTACCTCCCTAATCTTACTTCATTTGCACACACTGTATTTCTATTGTGTTATTTTTTTTATATGTATTTTTTTATTTTACCTTTATTTAACTAGGCAAGTCAGTTAAGAACAAATTCTTATTTTCAATGACGGCCTAGGAACAGTGGGTTAACTGCCTGTTCAGGGGCAGAATGACAGATTTGTACCTTGTCAGCTCGGGGATTTGAACTTGCAACCTTTCAGTTACTAGTCCAACGCTTACTAGTCCAACGCTCTAACCACTAGGTAGTGTTATTGACTGTATGTTTGTTTACTCCATGTGTAACTCTGTGTTGTTGTTTGTGTCACACTGCTTTGCTTTATCTTGGCCAGGTCACAGTTGTAAATGAGAACTTGTTCTCAACTGGCCTACCTGGTTAAATAAAGGTGAAATAAAATACAAATTAAAAAAATACAAATAAATCCACAGGACACAATCAACAGCCTGATCAACTCTAGGAGATGTGTGAGGAAAATGATGGTCACACCAGATACTGACTAGTTGTCTGGTCGACGCCCCTCTACTGTTATGCTGGTGAATGAGGACCCAAAAGCGACTTAATAGAAACAGAGTCTTTATTCCAGTCTTAAACAAAAAACGATACTCCTGGATATTATCTTAGGTAAATCCAAAACAGGAAAACTGAAATCCTCTCGTCAGTAGAGAGGAACGACTGGAGACGCGACCACAGACTGCAGGTCGCTTCGGGAAGGCACAGGCCGTAGCTGACATAGACACCTGCTCACACGCAGCATCTGAAGAAGGCAAAAACACGACAGGGCGGAACAAGGACACAGAACAGCAAACATCAAACAAGGATCCGACAAGGACAGAAGCGGAAAACAGAGAGAGAAATAGGGGCTCTAATCAGAGGGCAAAATAGGGGACAGGTGTGAAAGAGTAAATGAGGTAGTTAGGAGAATGAGGAACAGCTGGGAGCAGGAACGGAACGATAGAGAGAGAGAGCGAGAGAGGGAGAGAGGGAGGGGGAGAGAGAGGGATAGAAAGAGGGAAAGAACCTAATAAGACCAGCAGAGGGAAACGAATAGAAGGGAAGCACAGGGACAAGACATGATAATCAATGACAAAACATGACAGTACCCCCCCACTCACCGAGCGCCTCCTGGCGCACTCGAGGAGGAACCCTGGCGGCAACGGAGGAAATCATCAATCAACGAACGGTCCAGCACGTCCCGAGATGGAACCCAACTCCTCTCCTCAGGACCGTAACCCTCCCAATCCACTAAGTACTGGTGACCACGTCCCCGAGAACGCATGTCCATGATCTTCCGTACCTTGTAAATAGGTGCGCCCTCGACAAGGACGGGGGGGGGGGGAGGGAAGACGAACGGGGGCGCGAAGAAAAGGCTTGACACAGGAGACATGGAAGACAGGGTGGACGCGACGAAGATGTCGCGGAAGAAGCAGTCGCACAGCGACAGGATTGACGACCTGAGAGACACGGAACGGACCAATGAACCGCGGAGTCAACTTGCGAGAAGCTGTCGTAAGGGGAAGGTTACGAGTGGAAAGCCACACTCTCTGACCGCGACAATACCTAGGACTCTTAATCCTACGTTTATTGGCGGCTCTCACAGTCTGCGCCCTGTAACGGCAAAGTGCAGACCTGACCCTCCTCCAGGTGCGCTCACAACGTTGGACAAAAGCCTGAGCGGAGGGAACGCTGGACTCGGCGAGCTGGGACGAGAACAGAGGAGGCTGGTACCCAAGACTACTCTGAAACGGAGATAGCCCGGTAGCAGACGAAGGAAGCGAGTTGTGAGCGTATTCTGCCCAGGGGAGCTGTTCTGCCCAAGACGCAGGGTTTCGAAAAGAAAGGCTGCGTAATATGCGACCAATCGACTGATTGGCCCTTTCTGCTTGACCGTTAGACTGGGGATGAAACCCGGAAGAGAGACTGACGGAAGCACCAATCAAACGACAGAACTCCCTCCAAAACTGTGACGTGAATTGCGGGCCTCTGTCTGAAACGGCGTCTAACGGGAGGCCATGAATTCTGAACACATTCTCAATGATGATTTGTGCCGTCTCCTTAGCGGAAGGAAGCTTAGCGAGGGGAATGAAATGTGCCGCCTTAGAGAACCTATCGACAACCGTAAGAATCACAGTCTTCCCCGCAGACGAAGGCAGACCGGTAATAAAGTCTAAGGCGATGTGAGACCATGGTCGAGAAGGAATGGGAAGCGGTCTGAGACGACCGGCAGGAGGAGAGTTACCTGACTTAGTCTGCGCGCAGTCCGAACAAGCAGCCACGAAACGGCGCGTGTCACGCTCCTGAGTAGGCCACCAAAACCGCTGGCGAATAGAAGCAAGCGTACCCCGAACGCCGGGGTGGCCAGCTAACTTGGCAGAGTGAGCCCACTGAAGAACAGCCAGACGAGTAGAGACAGGAACGAACAGAAGGTTACTAGGACAAGCGCGCGGCGACGCAGTGTGAGTGAGTGCTTGCTTTACCTGTCTCTCAATTCCCCAGACAGTCAACCCGACAACACGCCCTTCAGGGAGAATCCCCTCGGGGTCGGTAGAAGCCACAGAAGAACTAAAGAGACGGGATAAGGCATCAGGCTTGGTGTTCTTCTTTCCCGGGCGATAAGAAATCACGAACTCGAAACGAGCGAAAAACAACGCCCAACGAGCTTGACGTGCATTAAGTCGTTTGGCAGAACGGATGTACTCAAGGTTCTTATGGTCAGTCCAAACGACAAAAGGGACGGTCGCCCCCTCCAACCACTGTCGCCATTCGCCTATGGCTAAGCGGATGGCGAGCAGTTCGCGGTTACCCACATCATAGTTGCGTTCCGATGGCGACAGGCGATGAGAAAAATAAGCGCAAGGATGGACCTTATCGTCAGAATGGAAGCGCTGGGACAGAATGGCTCCCACGCCCACCTCTGAAGCGTCAACCTCGACAATGAATTGTTTAGTGACGTCAGGAGTAACAAGGATAGGAGCGGATGTAAAACGCTTCTTGAGGAGATCAAAAGCTCCCTGGGCGGAACCGGACCACTTAAAGCACGTCTTGACAGAAGTCAGAGCTGTGAGAGGGGCAGCCACTTGACCGAAATTACGAATGAAACGCCGATAGAAATTAGCGAAACCGAGAAAGCGCTGCAACTCGACACGTGACTTAGGAACGGGCCAATCGCTGACAGCCTGGACCTTAGCGGGATCCATCTGAATGCCTTCAGCGGAAATAACAGAACCGAGAAATGTGACAGAGGAGACATGAAAGGCGCACTTCTCAGCCTTCACGTAGAGACAATTCTCTAAAAGGCGCTGGAGTACACGTCGAACGTGCTGAACATGAATCTCGAGTGACGGTGAAAAAATCAGGATATCGTCAAGGTAAACGAAAACAAAGATGTTCAGCATGTCTCTCAGTACATCATTAACTAATGCCTGAAAGACAGCTGGAGCATTAGCGAGACCGAACGGCAGAACCCGGTATTCAAAATGCCCTAACGGAGTGTTAAACGCCGTTTTCCACTCGTCCCCCTCTCTGATGCGCACGAGATGGTAAGCGTTACGAAGGTCCAACTTAGTAAAGAACCTGGCTCCCTGCAGAATCTCGAAGGCTGACGACATAAGGGGAAGCGGATAACGATTCTTAACCGTTATGTCATTCAGCCCTCGATAATCCACGCAGGGGCGCAGAGTACCGTCCTTCTTCTTAACAAAAAAAACCCCCGCTCCGGCGGGAGAGGAAGAAGGCACCACGGTACCGGCGTCGAGAGAAACAGACAGATAATCCTCGAGAGCCTTACGTTCGGGAGCCGACAGAGAGTATAGTCTACCCCGAGGGGGAGTGGTCCCCGGAAGGAGATCAATACAACAATCATACGACCGGTGAGGAGGAAGAGAGTTGGCTCTGGACCGACTGAAGACCGTGCGCAGATCATGATATTCCTCCGGCACTCCTGTCAAATCACCAGGTTCCTCCTGAGAAGAGGGGACAGAAGAAACAGGAGGGATAGCAGACATTAAACACTTCACATGACAAGAAACGTTCCAGGATAGGATAGAATTACTAGACCAATTAATAGAAGGATTATGACATACTAGCCAGGGATGACCCAAAACAACAGGTGTAAAAGGTGAACGAAAAATCAAAAAGGAAATGGTCTCACTGTGGTTACCAGATACTGTGAGGGTTAAAGGTAGTGTCTCACATCTGATACTGGGGAGAAGACTACCATCTAAGGCGAACATGGGCGTGGGCTTCCCTAACTGTCTGAGAGGAATGTCATGTTTCCGAGCCCATGCTTCGTCCATAAAACAACCCTCAGCCCCAGAGTCTATCAAGGCACTGCAGGAAGCAGCCGAACCGGTCCAGCGTAGATGGACCGACAAGGTAGTACAGGATCTTGATGGAGAGACCTGAGTAGTAGCGCTCACCAGTAGCCCTCCGCTTACTGATGAGCTCTGGCTTTTACTGGACATGACATGACAAAATGTCCAGCAGAACCGCAATAGAGGCAAAGGCGGTTGGTGATTCTCCGTTCCCTCTCCTTAGTCGAGATGCGAATACCTCCCAGCTGCATGGGCTCAGTCTCTGAGCCGGTGGGAGGAGATGGTTGAGATGCGGAGAGGGGGAACACCGTTAACGCGAGCTCTCTTCCACGAGCTCGGTGACGAAGATCTACCCGTCGTTCTATGCGGATGGCGAGTGCAATCAAAGAGTCCACGCTGGAAGGAACCTCCCGGGAGAGAATCTCATCCTTAACCTCAGCGTGGAGTCCCTCCAGAAAACGAGCGAGCAACGCCGGCTCGTTCCAGTCACTGGAGGCAGCAAGAGTGCGAAACTCTATAGAGTAATCCGTTATGGATCGATCACCTTGACATAGGGAAGCCAGGGCCCTGGAAGCCTCCTTCCCAAAAACTGAACGATCAAAAACCCGTATCATCTCCTCTTTAAAGTTCTGATAATCGTTAGAACACTCAGCCCTTGCCTCCCAGATAGCTGTGCCCCACTCCCGAGCCCGACCAGTAAGGAGTGATATGACGTAAGCGATCCGAGCTCTCTCTCTTGAGTATGTGTTGGGCTGGAGAGAGAACACAATATCACACTGGGTGAGAAAGGAGCGACACTCAGTGGGCTGCCCAGAGTAACATGGTGGGTTATTAACCCTAGGTTCCGGAGACTCGGAAGACCAGGAAGTAGCTGGTGGCACGAGACGAAGACTCTGAAACTGTCCTGAGAGGTCGGAGACCTGAGCGGCCAGGGTCTCAACGGCATGACGAGCAGCAGACAATTCCTGCTCGTGTCTGCCGAGCATTGCTCCCTGGAACTCGACGGCAGTGTTGCGAGAATCCGTAGTCGCTGGGTCCATTCTTGGTCGGATCCTTCTGTTATGCTGGTGAATGAGGACCCAAAAGCGACTTAATAGAAACAGAGTCTTTATTCCAGTCTTAAACAAAAAACGATACTCCTGGATATTATCTTAGGTAAATCCAAAACAGGAAAACTGAAATCCTCTCGTCAGTAGAGAGGAACGACTGGAGACGCGACCACAGACTGCAGGTCGCTTCGGGAAGGCACAGGCCGTAGCTGACATAGACACCTGCTCACACGCAGCATCTGAAGAAGGCAAAAACACGACAGGGCGGAACAAGGACACAGAACAGCAAACATCAAACAAGGATCCGACAAGGACAGAAGCGGAAAACAGAGAGAGAAATAGGGGCTCTAATCAGAGGGCAAAATAGGGGACAGGTGTGAAAGAGTAAATGAGGTAGTTAGGAGAATGAGGAACAGCTGGGAGCAGGAACGGAACGATAGAGAGAGAGAGCGAGAGAGGGAGAGAGGGAGGGGGAGAGAGAGGGATAGAAAGAGGGAAAGAACCTAATAAGACCAGCAGAGGGAAACGAATAGAAGGGAAGCACAGGGACAAGACATGATAATCAATGACAAAACATGACATCTACCTTTTTAAAAGTTTTCTTTGACCAACAGATGCATATCTGTACTTCAAGTCATGTTGAATCCATAGATTAGTGCCTGATGAATTTATTTACATTGACTGATTCCCTTATATGTACTGTAACTCAGTAAAATATTTTAAATTGCGTGTTGAGTTGATATTTTTTGTTCAGTGTCGTATTAATGAAACTATTTGTTTTCATATTATAACCTAGTGTATATATTTCGTTTTCATGTATTTTCAATTTTAACTCATCATCTTCATTCATTTTAAATGGATTCTATACATCTGTGGTTGTATTGTGTTTTGAAATGGTCAAATCTAATCCCCTAGTGGGTCATGGAACACACCTTCCATGTCGTTCATTATTTTCCATTGAACCCATAGACCCTCATTGATTATCCCTTACATAACTTCTACTTCATCACAATCCCGGATCCGGGAGCACCCCCATCAGTAAAAAAGCTGACTAGCATAGCCTAGCATAGCGTCACAAGTAAATACTAGCATCTAAATATCATTAAATCACAAGTCCAAGACACCAGAGGAAAGATACACATCTTGTGAATCCAGCCATCATTTCTGATTTTTAAAATGTTTTACAGGGAAGACACAATATGTATTTCTATTAGCTAACCACCTTAGCAAAAGACACAACCTTTTTTTCCCACCATTTTTTTCCTGCATAGGTAGCTATCACAATTTCGACCAAATAAAGATATAAATAGTCACTAACCAAGAAACAACTTCATCAGATGACAGTCTGATAACATATTTATTGTATAGCATATGTTTTGTTAGAAAATGTGCATATTTCAGGTATAAATCATAGTTTTACATTGCAGCCACCATCACAACTCTCACCAAAGCAACTAGAATAACTACAGAGACCAACGTGAATTACCTAAATACTCATCATAAAACATTTATGAAAAATACACAGCGTACAGCAAATGAAAGACAAACATCTTGTGAATCCAGCCAATATTTCAGATTTTTTAAGTGCTTTACAGCGAAAACACAATATAGCATTATATTAGCTTACTACAATAGCCAACCACACAACAGCATTGATTCAAGCCAACCATAGCGATAACGAATAAACCAGCAAAAGATATCAATTTTTTCACTAACCTTCTCAAACTTCTTCAGATGACAGTCCTATAACATCATATTACACAATACATATAGAGTTTGTTCGAAAATGTGCATATTTAGCGGCACAAATCGTGGTTATACAATATGAATAGTAGCCAAAATGCAAACAAAATGTCGGGGGAAATCTTGGGAGAGGCACCTAATCTAATCAGTAACTAATCATAAACTTGACTAAAAAATACAGGTTGGACAGCAAATGAAATATACATTAGTTCTTAATGCAACCGCTGTGTTAGATTTTTAAAATTAACGTTACTACGACATACAGCGTGCGTTAAAGCGAGACCGCATCGAAATTAATGGCGGAATAGGAGTTTTACATTTTTCAACAGAACAACGAATTAACATCATAAATACTTCTTACTTTTTGATGAGCTCCCATCAGAATCTTGGGCAAGTTGTCCTTTGTCCAGAGGAATCGTTGCTCGGTTGTATATTGTCGCCTTCAACTTTGGAATTAGCAGTAAACATTAGCCATGTGGCGAAGACGTGTCCAACTCACTATAACGCAGCACAAATAAATATCCGAAAATCGCAATATACTGATATAAACTGATATAACTCGGTTTAAAATAACAATATTATGATGTCGTTAACACCTATATCGAATAAAATCAGAGCCGGATATATCTAACTCCTATAACGAGAGCTTTCTAGAACGCCATCCTGAGGTCTGTCTTGCGTCATGGAGAAAGTTGAAAAGAGTGGACCCCACGTTCCAAAACCCTTTATATGTCCTCAGATCTGCCTAGCAACTCCATTCCAATTCTCCCTATTTGTTGACATCTGGGGGAAGGTGTATGCAGTGCATCTCGACCAATAGAAGACATGCAAATTAATAAACTGACCTCAGAACAACCTGCCTTATTTCAGATTTCTCACTTCCTCACAGGAAAATTGCTCCAACTCGAGTTCTGTTTTACTCACAGATATAATTCAAACGGTTTTAGAAACTAGAGAGTGTTTTCTATCCAATAGTAATAATAATATGCATATTGTACGAGCAAGAATTGAGTACGAGGCAGTTTAATTTGGGAATGAAATTTTTACAAAGTGAAAACAGCACCCCCTATTGAGAAAAGGATAACATTGATTATCCCTTACATAACATTGATCATCCCTTACATACCATTGATTATCCCTTACATAACATTGATTATCCCTTACATAATATTGATTAGATGGTACAACTTGAATTGAAGGATTTCCCCTTTTGCCTTGCCATTGGCAGGATGCTTTTACACAAGGAAGTGAATCCTCCATAATACCTTATTTAAAGGGGTGTTTTCCTTTGTTTTCATGTTGTTTTCATGCTGTTTACAGTACATGTCTAGTGGTCAGAGGTTGTTTCTGGACAGGAATGCCAGCTCCACGTAGACCTTCTGCCAATGTTATTCTTAATGGAAATTCAGTCCACCACTGGGTCTTGTCTGATCTACACCTCTATAGATGGAACCGGTGCAATATTCCCTATTTCTTCATCTCTCCACTAAACCACTGGTTTGTTACTCATACACCACATATGGTTGTCACATGGATAGATGTAGTTTTTAGTTAGACTTTAGAAAATATAACAAGTAGTGAAATAACACAAACATTCTGAAAGCGGCTAAAACTTTATTTTAAGGAAAAATATAATAATAATCGTAATATTTTATTAGACATATTTATTGAGATTGTTCCCAGTAATCAACATACACAGTAGATAGGCTACAGAATACAGGATGAATAAGGTTATAAAACAATTATATTTTCCTCTAAGTGAAGAACGTTATGATCCCCAAACTACACCAGTGACTGATATACAGTACATTTAAAATAGTACTTTTATGTCAGTGTATATATTTCACCAACAGAAAATGAATGGCGCCGGACAGCTGTATACCCAATGTGACCTTTTATGCCTTTCCCTAACCTTAACCCAAACCTCAGTGAAGCTATACCTGAACTTAACCTAACATTAACCATAACCCAAACCTCAGTGAAGCTATACCTGAACTTAACCTAACATTAACCATAACCAATTAAGTTTTTCTTCTGCCGGGCGAATAATTCCTCGTCCTATACATTGGGACGAATTTCAGCATAGTTTTTAATGACAGTAGAGAAGCGAATGACTTTGACCTCGTTGGTGTTGGTCTTCGTGTCGTCCCACTGGTACTCTGGAGACAACAGCTTGCTGGGCTTGTTGTAAAGCAGGTACCTGTTGAGGTGACTCTCCTCCTGCCAGGCAGCCTCGATGGAATTCCTCGCGTCCTCTTCAAGCTGCTTCCGACATACCTTTGTTAGTGTGTACACATCCTCCACGGATCCTCCGAACACAGCCCCGGCATAGTAGTAGTCTCCCTCATCCATGGGGATGTAGGCTGTCGAGGCTGGACGCCGTTCGTATGTGAATTGGTCACGGGTCGCCTGGTACAACCATGGGTGAATCACAGCAACCAGCCTGCCCAGAGACTCGGCCCCCCAGCGAGCGTGGAACTTGCTGTCCACGTCAAGACAGAAGATGTAGTCGGCCTCCCTGCTGATCTGACGTTCGATGGCTGTCTGGATGATCTCCATCCTCCGGGCTGATATCTCCTGCCAGCGGTTTGAACCTGGGACCTGGATCACACTCAAATGTCTCCCCTGGGACATGTTGACTGATGGAACATCGTCGGGACGATCAGTGAAAACGTAGTAGCGCACGTTGAAGTCGACCATGAAGTGCTTCTCTGCTGTCTCCAGGAAATCTCGGAGAAAGCGGACGTATCTGTCAGAATTTAAAACAAACAGGTAACTGCCAAAATATAGGAAATAGAGAGATGAGCCACCACGAGTCACCTTGGGCCACCACGAGCCACCTTGGGCCACCACTAGCATCATTGGGCCACCATCAGCCACAGCTCTAATGCACCTTGGATTCTACAAGTGTCTGAAACTCTATCGGAGGGACAATTTGGTGTTTTGTTGATGGTGGTAGATAACGTTCTCTCAGACACCGCCTCATTTGGATTGAGATCTAGTGTCTGTCATATGGTTCACATGGTTTTCATGCTCATCAAACCATTTATTGACCACTTGGGCCCTTTAAATGGGGACATTGTTGTTCTGGGGGCAGAGCCATGGTAGCTAAACGAATGACCAAAATAAATGGCCATCCCAGCCTTTTTACACATGACCGTAAGCATAATGGGATGCTAATTGCTTAATTAACTCAGGAACCACACCTGTGTGGAAGCACCTGCATTCAATATACTTTGTAACCCTCATTTACTAGTGTTTTCCATTATTTTGTCAGTTACCTGTACATAACATAAGGGTTTAAGATGCCTTGCTCAAGGGCACAACGGCAGTATCAGGCACCTGAGTTTCTGATGCCAGCAACCCTCTGTAACTGTATGGTCAT
The DNA here is from genome assembly GCF_045679555.1 of Salvelinus alpinus. Taxonomy (NCBI): domain Eukaryota; kingdom Metazoa; phylum Chordata; class Actinopteri; order Salmoniformes; family Salmonidae; genus Salvelinus; species Salvelinus alpinus. Next base: position 2,277,248 of record NC_092096.1, on the reverse strand, counting down.
TCTCATAGGACTGTATAGGACATATTGCAGTTCTTGACACAACCTGTTCTGGGCGCCTACTACCATACCCTGTTCAAGCAGTATCAGGCACCTGAGATTCTGATGCCAGCAACCCTCTGTAACTGTATGGTCATTCTCATAGGACTGTATAGGACATATTGCAGTTCTTGACACAACCTGTTCTGGGCGCCTACTACCATACCCTACTCAAAGAAACTTAAATATGTTGTCTTGCCCATTCACCATTGGAATAGCACACATACACAATCCATGTCTTAAATGTGTCGAGGCTTAACAATCCTTCTTTAACCTGTCTCCTTCCCTTTGTCTACAACTGATTGAAGTGGATTTAACAAGTGACATCAATAAGGGATCATAGCTTTCTCTTGGATTCACCTGGTCAGTCTGTTATGGAGAAAGCACGTGTTCATAATGTTTGTACACTCAGTGTAGTTTCAATGTTGTCAAAATATTGATAATTTAACTTCCCTTTTGAACATTTGGGAAAAGTTGTAGGCTACTCACTTTCCAACGGCAAACACTGTGGTTGCTATGGTGAGGTTCATGGACTTGTAGATTATGTCGATGAGGTCAGGGTCAAAGGTTCCTTCCCAGATGATGGGTGCCGACCATGGGGTGACTGCCATCACATCAGTACGACTAAAGAAACAAAACAAGATCAAGCCTGACTGTATTGTACTGATTATTACCTCAATGTTTACAGATATACAGATCAAGCCGGACTGTATTGTACTGATTATTACCCCAATGTTTACAGATATACAGATCAAGCCTGACTGTATTGTACTGATTATTACCTCAATGTTTACAGATATACAGATCAAGCCTGACTGTATTGTACTGATTATTACCTCAATGTTTACAGATATACAGATCAAGCCTGACCGTATTGTATTGATTATTACCTCAATGTTTACAGATATACAGATCAAGCCTGACTGTATTGTACTGATTATTACCTCACTGTTTACAGATATACAGATCAAGCCTGACTGTATTGTACTGATTATTACCTCAATGTTTACAGATATACAGATCAAGCCTGCCTGTATTGTACTGATTATTATCTCAATAGTTTTGCAATTTAAGGTCCATGAAAAGACGTGTGGTATACTAGGCTACACGCTGATGTGGACGATAACAATGAGACGTAACTAACATAAGATAACAACACTACTCACCCCACCAAGACACTGGGCTGCTTGTACAATAGCCTGGGAGAACAAAATGTAATTCATTAGTTGATTGCGTCATTGTAATGAAGAGATGTTGTTACTCTCATAGAAAGTTGCTAGTGCCAAAAAGGGTTTTCAACTTTTCTACTGTCGGGGAAACTTTTTTTATATTGGTTCTTTGGATAATCCTTTATTTAACTATTTTTAGAACTGCTGAGGAGTGCGTTTTCTGTGATTGTTTGTTCTAAACAATGTTAAACGATGAAATGTCAGGTAGAATATGAATATTAAAGTCTGGTTTGAGTTGTCAAGAACATTTTAAATTGTTTACTTTATTTGATTCCCAATTGTATTTTGTACAGTATATTTATAGTAATCTATATTATTTATTTTATATTATTCAAGCCTTAGAATAAAAAATTGGCTGACTTTGTTGTGCGTACTAAGAATATAGTATGGTTTGGTACGTTTTTAGTTAATAGTACCTAACTCACGTTCTGACCTTTATTTTCCTTTGTTTTGTCTTTAGTTAGTATGGGCGTGAGTTGGGGTGGGCAGTTCTATGTTGTCTGTTTCTATGTGGGGTTTTCTAGTTTGGCCTGACATGGTTCTCAATCAGAGGCAGGTGTTTTGTGTTGTCTCTGATAGGGAACCATATTTAGGTAGTCTGTTTTGTATTGTGGGTTGTGGGTTATTGTCTATGTCATTACGTAAGTTGCCTGTGTCTGCACTTGTCGTAGTATAGCGTCACGTTCGTTCGTTTGTTGTTTTGTTAGTTTGTCAAGTGTTCTTCGTTTCGTCTTCGTTAAATAAATTCAAGTATGTATTCAAACCACGCTGCGCTTTGTTCCGATCCTTGCTCCTCCTCAGACGAGGAGGATTACGACGTTCGTGACATGCGTACTAAGAATATAGTATGGTTTGGTAAGTTTTTAGTTAATAGTACCTAACTAAATCAAGGTAATCAGTTTCCAAAAATGGTTTGAGTAAGGTCCTATGAATCTGAGTTTCATTGAAGTTAATATTTTGAGATGGTACAACTATTGCACTACTCAATGAAGTTGAGTAAAGATAAAGCATGGCAATTAAATATGCAGCAATTACATTATTTAAACATATTTTTAAGATAAGTACGTACATTTTTTTTGAGTTTGCATAAGTACAAGTAATTCAAAAAGATTTAGGTGGGACCTTACTTTTTACTTTTGAGTTTAACTAACATTTTCCGAGGTAATCTGTTTCTTAAAAACATTTGAGTTCACGGAACTTATCTGGTTTTACAGTGAACATGGTGTGAGCTATTCTTATAAATCTGCCAGAGAACTAGTTTGGATTTAAGTATAGCTTTTGTATTACTGAAGCCTTTATTGAGAGGTCTAAGGCTTTAGTGTATAAATAGGCCCGTTTAATTTTTTCTGGCATACCGTTCCAAGTAAAATGTAATATTTTTTGCTCCTGTAATTAAAAAAACTAGTTGGTAGGTGTAGTCAAGGCCATAAGGAAATAGGTAAACTGGGGTATGACTAAAGAGTTAATCAGGGGGATTTTTCCACAAATAGACAGATATTTTCCTTTCCATTGTAGCAAGATCTCATCTATTTTTGTTAACTTTCTATTAAAATATATTGTAGTGAGAAAATGTCTTTCTTTCGGGATATGAATACAGAGTATGTCAGCTTCGCTGTCAGACCATTTTATTGGTAAACTACACAGTAATTACATTTTTTTTTGTGATCCAATACGTAATATAGTAGTACACTTGTTTAAATTTGGTTGTAATCCAGAGAGGTTTGAATAATTGTCTAGATACTCTATGAGGCTGTGTAGGATTTATAAGAAAACATTAATAGTCAGCGGACAATGACATTTCCAATCCCTTGATATTATTGTAGGATCTGATTTTAACAGCAAAAATTTTGATGGCAAACATAAATAGATATGCCGATAGTGGACAACCTTGTTTTACTCCTCTTGACAGTTTAATACTTCCTGAGAAGTAGCCGTTATTTACTATTTTCCACCTAGGGTCACTAAAACATAACTTTAACCTATTGTATTAGAGATTCTCCAAAATTGAAATATTCCAGGCATTTAAATCTAAATTACATGCGTACTTTATCAAAAGCCATTTCAAAGTCAGCTATGACTTTCATGGTATTCTGTTGTTTCCAGACTTGTCTTATCTCCTTATGGCTGAAGGGGCAGTAATGAGTAGCTTGGATGAAAGTGCCCAGAGTAAACGGCCTGCTCCTATGTCATAGTTGCTAATATATGCATATTATTATTAGTATTGGATAGAAAACACTTTCACAGGTTTCTAAAACTGTTTGAATTATGTCTGTGAGTATAACAGAACTCACATGGCAGGCAAAAACCTGAGAAGTTCCACTTCCTGTTTTTATTTTTTCTGGGGGTGCCAGATTTTCAACCAAGCTCTCATTGAAATTACAGCGAGATATTGATGTGTTTTCACTTCCTACGGCTTCCACTAGATGTCAACAGTCAATAGAACTTTGTCTGATGACTCTAATGTGAAGGGGGGCCGAAGGAGACAGGAATTAGTCACCACTGCCACGAGCCGGCCATGCTTTCACCATGCGCGTTCACATGAGGAGGACCTCCGTTCCACCGCTCATCTGAAGTCAATCTAATTCTCCGGTTGGAACGTTATTCAAGATGTATGTTAACAACATTCTAAAGATTGATTCAGTAGATCGTTTGACATGTTTCTACTGACTGTAACGGAACTGTTGGACATTTCGTCACGTTATAGTGGACGGTAGTGGACGTGCTACCGCTACCATCCACAGAGAGGAGCTGGCGTTGAGAGCGCTGCAGAGTGAGAGTCGAGTGAGAGCACTCCTCGCGTGCTGAGGAGCGTGACACCAGTCCGGTGTCATGTGCACCTGTTTCACGCATCTGGCTTCCAGTGCGCCTCCCCATTCCGTTTTGTCCTGTGTTTCCTCCGCGCACTCGCCCTGAGGTGCGTGTCATCAGCCCGGTGCCACCTGTACCGGTCCCACGCATTAGGCCTCCAGTGTGCCTCCACAGTCCAGTACGTCCTGTTGTGCCTCTTCCCCGCACTCGCCCTGAGGTGCGTGTCATCAGCCCGGTGCCACCTATACCGGTCCCACGCATCAGGCCTCCAGTGCGCCTCCACAGTCCAGAGCTTCCGGCGACAGTTCCCAGTCCAGAGCTTCTGGCGACAGTTCCCAGTCCAGAGCTTCTGGCGACAGTTCCGTCCAGAGCTTCCGGCAACAGTTCCCAGTCCAGAGCTTCCGGCGACGTTTCACAGTCTGGAACCTCCAACGACGGTCCACAGTCCGGAACTTCCTGAGACGGTCCATGGTCCGGAACCTCCTGAGAAGGTCTACGGTCCGGAACCTCCTGAGACGGTCTACGGTCCGGAACCTCCTGAGAAGGTCTACGGTCCAGAACCTCCTGAGATGGTCTACGGTCCAGAGCCTCCTGCGACGGTCTGCGGTCCGGAACCTCCTGAGAAGGTCTACAGTCCAGAACCTCCTGAGATGGTCTACGGTCCAGAGCCTCCTGATACGGTCTGCGGTCCGGAACCTCCTGAGACGGTCTGCGGTCCGGAACCTCCTGAGACGGTCTGCGGTCCGGAACCTCCAAAGACGGTCAGCAATCCAGAACCTTCAGCAGGGGTTCTCAGTCCAGAGCCTCCTGCGACGATCTACGGTCCGGTGCCTCCGGTGACGACCCACGGTCCGGAGCTTCCGGCGACGATCCCCGCACCAGAGCTGTCATGGAGGATGAAGTATCTACGATCGGAGTGGGTACTTCGCCCCGCATTGGAGCCGCCCCCAACGTCCTGTGTCATTCATCGTAGATTCCCACCCGGACCCTCCCCTATTAAGTCAGGTTTTGCGGTCAGAGTCCGCACCTTTGGGGGGTGGGGTACTGTCACGCCCTGACCATAGAGAGCTGTTTATTCTCTATGTTGGTTGGGGCGTGATAGTGACTAGGGTGGGTCAAATAGGTGATTAATGGTTTATGTTTGCCTGGTATGCTTTCCCAATCAGAGACAGCTGTTTATCGTTGTCTCTGATTGGGGATCATATTTAGGCAGCCATTTCCCCTTTGTGTTTTGTGGGATCTTGTCTACAGATAGTTGCCTGTGTGCACACCAGTAGCTACACGTTTAGTTCGTGCTTTTGCTGTTTTTGTTCTGTGTTCATATTAAATAAAGAAAATGTACGCCTTGGTCCAATCCTTACGACGATCATGACAGTATGTCTATATAGGTATGTGTATATGTGTGCATATGTGTATGTACATGGATATATATATTTACATAAAAAATATACTGGGGATTGGAAATTATCCAGACAATTACATTGATGGAAGCAACAATTTTTCCGCAATATTAAGCTGATCCACCCCTTAAATAAAAAAATGTAAATTAAAATGTAAAAAAGTGTTTGTCCTCAGGCCCCTAATCCATTTCTACAACACAGAATGTACACGTGTGTGTATAGTTCATATGTTATCGTGTGTATGCATATGCCTTTGACTATGTTAGTCTTGCTTCACAGTCACCGCTGTCCCATAAGGTGTATTTTTATCTGGTTTTAAGTCTAATTGTACTGTGTCAGTTACTTGATGTGGAATAGAGTTCCATGTAGTCATGTCTCTATGTAGTACTGTGCGCCTACAATAGTCTGTTCTGGACTTGTGGACTGTGAAGAGACCTCTGGTGGCATGTCTTGTGGAGTATGCATGGGTGTCCGAGCTGTGTGCCAGTAGTTCAAACAGACAGCTCCGTGCTTTCAACATGTCAATACCTCTCACAGATACAAGTAGTGATGAAGTCATCTCTCCTGCGCTTTGAAAATATCAGTGAAGACACTTGCCAGCTGGTCAGTGCATGCTCTGCATACACGTTGTGGTAATCCATCTGGCCCTGCGGCCTTGTGAATGTTAACCTGTTTAAAGGTCTTACTCACATCGGCTACGGAGAGCATGATCACACAGTCATCCGGAACAGCCGGAACATCAATCACATACAACCTCTAACTTAGTCTTAATTAACATAACTAAAGCCCACAGCCACTGGAGGACACACCCCTACCTAATTACCAACCCCCCCCCAAATCAATTCTCCACCAACCTCATGTTTACATCCATGGGTTAAACCACGTGGATAAAAAACTACATTGAAATTCCACTAATTATTTTGTTCTAGAGATTGTTGCTGATGTACTCAGAGACAGATTCATTGCGGTGAAGAAACTAACGTCCATGGGCGTGGCGTAGAGTTTGGCCAGGAGCATGGAGTTTGGACAGGAGCATGGAGTTTGGACAGGAGCATGGAGTTTGGCCAGGAGCATGGAGTTTGGACAGGAGCATGGAGTTTGGCCAGGAGCATGGAGTTTGGACAGGAGCATGGAGTTTGGACAGGAGCATGGAGTTTGGACAGGAGCATGGAGTTTGGACAGGAGCATGGAGTTTGGACAGGAGCATGGAGTTTGGACAGGAGCATGGAGTTTGGACAGGAGCATGGAGTTTGGCCAGGAGCATGGAGTTTGGCCAGGAGCATGGAGTTTGGCCAGGAGCATGGAGTTTGGACAGGAGCATGGAGTTCGGACAGGAGCATGGAGTTTGGACAGGAGCATGGAGTTTGGCCAGGAGCATGGAGTTTGGGTAGCCAGCCAAATAAAATACAGATACCCACCTTTCTGGAGAGATGATGTTCCGTACTCTGCTCCTGAATATGGGCTTACTCAGACTGTATGAATAGAAAGACATAGTAAAATGATTAATGATGGCTGTACAGTATACATAATACACATACTGAATCTATTGTAACTATTATCTATGCCAGCTACATAGACCATCAGACTGTTAAATAGCCATCACTAGCCAGCTACCACCCGGTTACTCAACCCTGTACCTTAGAGGCTGCTGCCCTATATACATAGACCATCAGACTGTTAAATAGCCATCACTAGCCAGCTACCACCCGGTTACTCAACCCTGTACCTTAGAGGCTGCTGCCCTATATACATAGACCATCAGACTGTTAAATAGCCATCACTAGCCAGCTACCACCCGGTTACTCAACCCTGTACCTTAGAGGCTGCTGCCCTATATACATAGACCATCAGACTGTTAAATAGCCATCACTAGCCAGCTACCACCCGGTTACTCAACCCTGTACCTTAGAGGCTGCTGCCCTATATACATAGACCATCAGACTGTTAAATAGCCATCACTAGCCAGCTACCACCCGGTTACTCAACCCTGTACCTTAGAGGCTGCTGCCCTATATACATAGACATGGAATCACTGGCCACTTTAATAATGGAACACTAGTCACTTTAATAATGTTTACATTCTGCTTTACTCGTCTCATATGTACTGTATATACTGTATTCTATTCTACTGTATTTTAGTCAATGCCACTCTGACAATGCTAATCATAATACTCATATATTTCTTAACTCCATTCTTTTACTTTTAGATGTGTGTATTTCGCAACATCCGCAATAACATCTGCTAAATATGTATTTGTGACCAATAACATTTGATTTGATAATTAGTGATGGGCACTGATATGGAAACTCTATATCGATGTCAGCTAAAAAAAATTCAAGCTGATATCAATATCATATCGATTTTATGAATAACCAATTTAAATATCATTTTGGTTTTATGAATAACCAATTCAAATATAATATTGGTTTTATGAATAACCAATTTAAATATCGTATTGGTTTTATGAATAACCAATTAAAGTATAATTTTGGTTTTATGAATAATCAATTTAAATATAATTTTGGTTTTATGAATAACAAATTTAAATATAAGTTTGATTTTATGAATAACCAATTTATATATCATATTGGTTTTATGAATAACCTATTTAAATATCATATTGGTTTTATGAATAACCTGAGGGTAGCGAATCGGAAGCCTTTTCCCTGGAGCTAAACAACAAATGATGTTACAGAGACAAGATCAAAGCCTGTCGTTGACAAATGTTTTCCTTCCAAGTTTTTTTTTATTCCAAGTAGAATAGCAGCCATTTTGATAATTATAATAGTAAAAACATTGTATCTAAAAATTATAAAACAAAATTAATCCTGAACACTTAGCTAACTCTCCCAACATCACACACACACAGGAGGGGGAAGCGGCAGCAGAGGGAGAAAATATATTATAAAGTAGAGAATCCCATACACGTCCAGAAGTTAAATTTGTTTTTCCACCAGGAAGAGGAGTCTGATGTTTTCGTTCCGTTGGGAATAACATTGCAACTGTGTCAATGTTTCATTGTCTGTTCACTTCCATAGCTTTGTGAAGTCCAGACAACTGCATGCTGATTGCCCATTAGGACAACTGTGAATTATCTGGCAGCATAACTTTTATCCACATTTCTAAAAATCTGTTTTTTGCTTTGTCATTATGGGGTATTGTGTGTAGATTGATGAGGGGGGAAACCATTTACTCCATTTTAGAATGAGGCTGTAATGTAATAAAATGTGTCAAAAGTCAAAGGGTCTGAATACTTCCTGAATGCACTGTATATGTAGCCTTAGAAATAAGATTTATTAAATCAATAACTTGCTAACATCAGATAATTTTGATCCTCCAGGAACTGTCGTATGCTCTTCTTAATAATAGTGTAGGGTAACAGCAACGATGAACCAACATCACAATATGACTTGTTCACATCCTTATTGGTGCCATGACGATGTTAGACACCATCTATCAACAGCCAATAATACCCTTGAGAGAAATGATAGGTTAGACTGTGAAGTTCTAAATATTAGTTTCTCAGCTTGTCCTGTCAGGTCTATAGTGTTGAGGAGCGCATTGAGGTGTTGAATGACTGAATGTAATCCCATAATAGGCCATTAGAACCACTAGTAACTGTGTAACTGTAAATTATTTAACGGGTAACATTAAATTAAATAGGAAAGAGTGTTTAGAAGTACCAAGTATCATGACTTGTTGGGAGGATTTCTCAGTTTATTTCAACTAACCTGGTGTTCCTCTGGTCCTCATCAACCGGGATATCTCTGTTGGAAGCCTCACACCAAACCCTGTGAATATGAATCAAATCAGAAAATCCATATCACAGTATAGCATCATTAGGGTGTAATAAATGAACAGAAACTTGAGCTTACCCATTGAGCCTTTCATTGAAGAAGCTGTAGTGAACATACCTATCGGAAGAGAGGAGAGAATCAGTTAAAGTCTGTCATGAAAAGCATTTAATTTATTACACAACATGTGCTGCTGACACTGCTTTTCATCCACATCAGATGTGCAGCTTGTCTTTGAAACGTAACGCTACACAATTAGACCGACGTAACGCAATAATGCAGTTAGCTACTGAAAATGGTGATCCAGCTTAGTTGAGTCGAGTTACAAGTTTGCGTATCCTATTGTATTACGGTATATATACATTAGGCTTTACACTATCCTTACATTACCTTGGATGTGGTGTCATGCTGCGTGTGTGTGTGCAAACCATAGTATATAATAGTATTTAAAAGAAGGCGAGTGTAACGATAGTCTGTCGTCCTCCTCATCGGACGAGGAGAGGCGAGAAGGATCGGACCAATATGCAGAGTGGTTAGTTTCCATGGTAATTTAATAGACACGAAAACAATATGCGATACAAAATAACAAATGAAACTACGGTGACATTCCCGTGTGGCGAAACACTAACAAGGAACAAACACCCACAAACCACACGTGAAACCCCGGCTGCCTTAGTATGATTCTCAATCAGGGACAACGATTGACAGCGGCCTCTGATTGAGAATCATACCAGGCCGAACACAAAAAACCCAACATAGAAAACACACATAGACAAACCCACCCCAACTCACGCCCTGACCATACTAAATACATACAAAATAAGGGAAAGTAAGGTCAGGAACGTGACAGCAAGATATTCAAACTATACAGGAGCTTTTCAATTAAACCATATTGCACACTTGAATAATGCAATGATTAAAAAGTGTGAAGAAATGTTTTAAAGGGTTTAATCTTTAGCTATTACAACAACAATGATGTGTAATTATTGCATGGGCACGTGGCCTCGGAGAGACATTGTGTTTATTTATGATGCCCACGATAATATATATATATATATATATATATAGTTGAAGTCGGAAGTTTACATACACTTAGGTTGGAGTCATTAAAACTCGTTTTTCAACCACTCCACAAATTACTTGTTAAAAAACTATAGTTTTGGCAAGTTGGTTAGGACATCTACTTTGTGCATGACACAAGTAACTTTTCCAACAATTGTTTACAGACAGATTATTTAACTTATAATTCAGTGTATCACAATTCCAGTGGGTCAGAAGTTTGTTGAATGTTCCAAGTTGTGCCTTTAAAGAACTTGGAACATTCCAGAAAATTATGTCATGGCTTTAGAAGCTTCTGATAGGCTATTTGAAATCATTTGAGTCAATTCGAGGTGTACCTGTGGATGTATTTCAAGGCTTACCCTCAAACTCAGTGCCTCTTTGCTTGACATCATGGGAAAATCAAAAGAAATCAGCCAAGACCTCAGAAAAACAATTCTAGACCTCCACAAATCCGGTTCATCCTTGGGAGCAATTTCCAAAAGCCTGAAGACACCACGTTCATCCGTACAAACAATAGTACGCAAGTATAAACACCATGGGACCACGCAGCCATCATACCACTCAGGAAGGAGACGCATTCTGTCTCCTAGAGATGAATGTACTTTGGTGCGAAAAGTGCAAATCAATCCCAGAACAACAGCAAAGGACCTTGTGAAGATGCTGGAAGAAACAGGTACTAAAGTATCTATATCGACAATAAAACGAGTCCTATATCGACATAACCTGAAAGGCCGCTCAGCAAGGAAGTAGCCACTGCTCCAAAACCGCCATAAAAAAAGCCAGACTACGGTTTGCAACAGCACATGGGGACAATATTGTACTTTTTGGAGAAATGTTCTCTGGTCTGATGAAACAAAAATAGAACTGTTTGTCCATAATGACCATCGTTATTTTGGAGGAAAAGGGGGGATGCTTGCAAGCCGAAGAACACCATCCCAACCGTGAAGCAAGGAGGTGGCAGCATCATGTTGTGGGGGTGCTTTACTGCAGGAGGGACTGGTGCACTTCACAAAATAGATGGCATCATGAGGCAGGAAAAGTATGTGGATATATTGAAGCAGCATCTCAAGACATCAGTCAGGAAGTTAAAGCATGGTCGCAAATGGGTCTTCCAAATGTACAATGACCCCAAGCATACTTCCAAAGTTGTGGCAAAATGGCTTAAGGACAACAAAGTCAAGGTATTGGAGTGGCCATCACAAAGCCCTGACCTCAATCCCAGAGAAAAGTTGTGGGCAGAACTGAAAAAAGTGTGTGTGAGCAAGGAGGCCTACAAACCTGACTCAGTTACACCAGCTCTGTCAGGAGGAATGGACCAAAATTCACCCAACTTATTGTGGGAAGCTTGTGGAAGGCTACCCAAAACGTTTGACCCAAGTTAAATAATTTAAAGGCAATGCTACCAAATACTAATTGAGTGTATGTGAACGTCTGACCAACTGGGAATGTGATGAAAGAAATAAAAGCTGAAATAAATAATTCTCTCAACTATTTTTCTGACATTTCACATTCTTAAAATAAAATGGTGATCCTAACTGACCAAAGACAGGACATTTTTACTAGCATTAAATGTCAGGAATTATTTAAAAACTGAGTTTAAATGTATTTGGCTAAGGTGTGTGTAAACTTCCGACTTCAACTGTAGATGGGGAATACAACCATCCCAGCTCTGCAGATTTTGCTGCGAAGAGACAGAATCATTAGATCATTTGTTTTGATGTAGCTCGTTTTTGGTTGCAGGTTCCGGAATGGATGAAGAATTACAACATTTAACTCTGCAAATACCACTGCTGAATGGTCTGAAAAGTCATAGTCAACTGATCGATCAATAATATAATAATACTTTTAGACAAAATGTTTTTGTTTAATTTACAATCTGTAGAAACTATGAGAATAGAAAGGTTCAGACTTTTTATGGAACATCACAGTTTAAAAATATACAGCGCATTCGGAAAGTATTCAGACCCATTTCCTTTTTATTGTTACATTTCAGCCTTATTCTAAAATAGATTAAATAAAATGTCCCTCATCAATTTAAATTAAATAAAATGTCCTCATCAATCTACAGACAATACCCCATAATGACATCACAATACCCCATAATGACATCACAATACCCCATAATGACATCACAATACCCCATAATGACAAAGCAAAAAAAGGTTTCTATACATTTTTGCAAATGTATAATTTTTTATATAAAAAAAAATGTATTTACATAAATATTCAGACCATTTGCTATGAGACTCGACATTGAGCTCAGGTGCATCCTATTTCCATTGATCATCCTTGAGATGTTTCTACAACTTGATTGGAGTCCACCTGTGGTAAATTCTATTGATTGGACATGATTTGGAAAGGCACACATCTGTCTATGTATTTCTGATTGATGAGGGAAAATACGATGTAATACATTTTAGAATAAAGTAACAAAATGTGGTAAAAGTCAATGGGTCTGAATACTTTCAAAATGCAAGTACACTTTTAGGTGTCGGTATACTTTAAGGTGGACCAATTAGCACGCAAGGTACACTTAGTTGACATAAAATAGTACTAAAACACCACTTGAATTCAACTTTAAATGTAGTTGTCCCAAAGTAACACCATTTAAGTAACATTAAATACATGCATAGTATATAAAAAATACAAAAAAGAAAAGTATACTGAAAAAGTACACCAAAGCTAGATAAAGTGCACCTTTAGTGTACATGGGATATGCTAGTGACATTATTATTTGCAATTATCTTTCAGTGTCACTACAAGTACACTGAATGTGTATAGAGAACACAGATGTAGTTGCTCCAAAATAACACCATTTACAGACACACATAGTATATGCATAGTAATTACATAAAATATAGAAACATACATACCCCAGAAGCAAGAAGATTCCAACAATGAGAAGGAGAACAAACAGTTTTACATTTGAACTGAAACGCATTGTTCCTCCAATAGTGTCAGCAAATATTTAGTTTATCCTACACTAGAAGCAATTTCCAATCAAATGAAGATCTCTCCAATGAAACCAGTGGATCTCTTCAGCAAGCCTAGTCAAATGAGGAGGAGGAGGAGTCTCAGCCCTTTGACCTGTACCTCCATGGACTTATACACACATCACCACAGTAACCCACACCCAAACCAGAAGTAACCTGAAAATAGAGTCCTTTACCAACCAACCCTAACCAGTTGTACATGTAGTGTCCATCCAAATAAGACAGTAGAGCCAAATAAGGTGAAATATGACCAAATAAGGTCAAATAAGGCCTCAGATTTAGCATTAATTAGGATTCCTGAATAGCTACTCTTCTTGGGGACCAAACAGGAAACAACACAACAAATACATAACATACATACATATACATGGCACTACATTTACATTACAATGTAGTCATTTAGTAGACGCTCACATTGATTGGTCACAAGTATAATATTAATAACTCTTTCACCAGTAAGTAAATCCTTGTGAGAACTTATGACCCAGTTAAAGTTGTTAGTTGTCAGTTAAAACTGGTTCTTCTGGTTTTAAGTCAGATGTCAAGTTTACATTCTGTCCTTTGTTTGCAAATGCAGTTTCTCTATCTGGTCAGCTCTCCCTCAACCCAGTCTCAGGGGCTCTTAAAGGGGCAGACACCCATTTAACATGAACATCCCTCCTAACTTCTCAAAGACAAAACCATTTGGACATTTGTTCAACAGCAGTAATAATAGTAATAATAACTAGATGGTAATTGTACATGAAGTACAACTGATGGGACTTGCTTTAACTCTAAAAGTATGTTTCTGGTAATGGTAGAAGTTTAAAAACGTTTTAAACAACTATTTAAAGTAAAGCAGTTGTAAGTATTTTTTTTTTTAAACGTTATAGTAGTATTAGTGTCTGCAGTAGTAATTCTGGTGACTGGTTATAGTTGAAAAGGTAGGTAGATTAACATTATAGTAGTATTAGTGTCTGCAGTAGTAATTCTGGTGACTGGTTTTAGTTGAAAAGGTAGGTAGATTAACATTATAGTTGTCACGCCCTGACCGTAGAGAGCCTTTTAATGTCTCTATTTGGTTTGGTCAGGGTGTGATTTGGGTGGGCATTCTATGTTCTTTATTTCTATGATTTGTGTTTCTATGTTTTAGCCGGGTATGGTTCTCAATCAGGGACAGCTGTCTATCGTTGTCTCTGATTTGGAATCATACTTAGGCAGCCCTTTTTCCCACCTGTGATTGTGGGATGTTAACTTTGTTAGTGGCACTATAGCCCTCGGAAGCGTCACGGTCGTTTATTTTGTTTCTTGTGTTGTTGGCGACATTCTATAATAAAAGGAAATGTACACTTACCACGCTGCACTTTGGTCTCCTTCCGACGACGGCCGTGACAGAACTACCGACCACCTAAGGACCAAGCAGCGTGGCCAGGAGAGGCAGCCCCAATACGTTTTTTTTGGGGGGGGGGGCACACGGGACGGTCGGTGGAGCTGAGGTTGGAAGCAGAGACAGTTAAGGAGTTGATGTGGAGATTGGAGGAGAGAGTTAGGAGAGAGCTGCTGTGTTGGTGCATGAGGCACGACATTCGCCCTACGGAGCGTGTTCTCAGGTTAATGTCACCTGAGTCAGCTCTCCATACTCGTCCTGAGGTGCGTGCTAGCCGTCGGGTGAAGACTGTGCCAGCCCCACGCACCAGATCTCCTGTGCGCCTCCCCAGCCCTGCACGTCTTGTGCCAGCTCTGCGCACTGTGTCTCCGGTGCATCTGCACAGCCCAGTGCGTCCTGTGCCAGCGCCCCACCTTTGCCGGGCGAAGGTCACTATCCAGCCAGGACGGGTTGTGCAGGCTCTACGCTTGTGCAGGCTCTACGACCTCCAGTGCGCCTCCACGGCCCAGTGTATCCAGTGCCTACTCCCAGACCAGGCCTCCTGTATGTCTCCCCAGCCTGGTGAGTCCTGTGCCTGCTCCCAGAACCAGGCCTCCTGTATGTCTCCCCAGCATGGTGAGTCCTGTGCCTGCTCCCAGAACCAGGCCTCCTGTATGTCTCCCCAGCCTGGTGAGTCCTGTGCCTGCTCCCAGAACCAGGCTGCCTTGACGTCTCCTCACTCCAGTGATGATCCATGGCCCGAAGCCTCCAGTGATGATCCATGGCCCGAAGCCTCCAGTGATGATACATGGCATGAAGCCTCCAGTGATGATCCATGGCCCGAAGCCTCCAGTGGTGATCCATGGCACAAAGCATCCAGTGGTGATCCATGGCACGAAGCCTCCAGTGATGATCCATGGCACGAAGCCTCCAGTGATGATCCATGGCACGAAGCCTCCAGAGATGATCGGCTCCAGTCCGGAGCCTCCAGCAACGGTCCCCAGTCCGGGGCCCGCAACGAGAGTCCCCAATCCGGGGCCCGCAGCGAGGGTCCCCAGTCCGGGGTCGGCGACGAGGGTCCCCACACCAGAGGCGCCACCAAAGTGTGAGCCAGACCTAGCTACGCCCAGGACCAGAGCTAGTGTGAGCCAGACCTAGCTAGCTACACCCAGAGCTAGTGTGAGCCAGACCTAGCTAGCTATGCTCAGGACCAGAGCTAGTGTGAGCCAGACCTAGCTAGCTATGCCCAGGACCAGAGCTAGTGTGAGCCAGACCTAGCTACGCCCAGGACCAGAGCTAGTGTGAGCCAGACCTAGCTACGCCCAGGACCAGAGCTAGTGTGAACCAGATCTAGCTACACCCAGGACCAGAGCTAGTGTGAGCCAGACCCAGCTAGCTATGCCCAGGACCAGAGCTAGTGTGAGCCAGACCCAGCTAGCTACGCCCAGGACCAGAGCTAGTGTGAGCCAGACCCAGCTAGCTACGCCCAGGACCAGAGCTAGTGTGAGCCAGACCCAGCTAGCTACGCCCAGGACCAGAGCTAGTGTGAGCCAGACCCAGTTAGCTACGCCTAGGACCAGAGCTAGTGTGAGCCAGACCCAGCTAGCTACGCCCAGGACCAGAGCTAGTGTGAGCCAGACCCAGCTAGCTACGCCCAGGACCAGAGCTAGTGTGAGCCAGACCCAGCTAGCTACGCCCAGGACCAGAGCTAGTGTGAGCCAGACCCAGCTAGCTACGCCCAGGACCAGAGCTAGTGTGAGCCAGACCCAGCTAGCTACGCCCAGGACCAGAGCTAGTGTGAGCCAGACCCAGCTAGCTACGCCCAGGACCAGAGCTAGTGTGAGCCAGACCCAGCTAGCTACGCCCAGGACCAGAGCTAGTGTGAGCCAGACCCAGCTAGCTACGCCCAGGACCAGAGCTAGTGTGAGCCAGACCCAGCTAGCTACGCCCAGGACCAGAGCTAGTGTGAGCCAGACCCAGCTAGCTACGCCCAGGACCAGAGCTAGTGTGAGCCAGACCCAGCTAGCTACGCCCAGGACCAGACCCTGTTCCATTTATAGAAAACTGGCACACTATATATATATTTTTTTTGTTTACCTTTATTTAACTAGGCAAGTCAGTCAATAACAAATTTGTATTTTTAATGGCGACCTATAAACTGCCTTGTTCAGGGGCAGACCAGATTTTTTTACCTTGTCAGCTCAGGGATTCGATCTTGCAAACTTTCGATTTCTAGTCCACCGTTCTAACCACTAGGCTACACTAGGCTACTCTGCCTATAGGGAATAGGGTGGCATTTTTGGACGTACCAGTGTCGTGTCTTTGGCTATGCCGGATTAAGTGATATGACATGCTATTCTATAAAATACTTTCTCCGTAATGAATATTACCTGAGTGAGCTAATCATGTAAATGTAATTAACTAGAGAGGAGGGGCACCACGAAATAATATTTATAGAGCTGTTATCTTCCGAATAAACTCTTAAAGACCTAGTAATATTTTACATCAATAGCAGTCAATATTAATCGTCACCTTATTTCAGTCTCATCTGAAAGTTGTAAATTCTTGGTTATCTTCATGAACCCTGGCTAACAAGTTGAATCAGCAATACAAAATTGGGTCTAATTATTTATTTACTAAATACCTAACTAATCACACAGAATTACATATACACAGAATGAATCATACCTTGATTACAAATTACATCATAAAGGAAAACGTCCCTAGCGGGCGGAACAGATATGACAGCTTGTTACACAAAAGAAAAGGACTGGGTTTGAGTGAAAGAGCGGGAAGACTGAGGAACAAAGGGCAAAGCTGTGCTAGCGTAAATACAATATATTATGCATTATAAATTACCGCCCATTTGGAAAAGGAAAATGCAATAAATATTTACTCTGAGCTGTGCTTCGGTAGGTTGGTGGTAGATGGAAGGCCGTGTTGCCCAACCGGGTCCTTTGTCCTTTGAAGAATGTCTCTGCTGCTGCTGGGTGGTAGACGGGATACTCTGTCTGTACTAATTTACATTTGCAGCTGCTCTTGCTAACTCAACGTCTAGGAGTTATCACTTCTATAGTGAATAAGAGTTCAAAGTTCATACCATTCGCAACCAAAGCTCATGCTGAGGTTGGCTTAGTTCTGTAGTTGACATGTTATCTGAACCATTCTGACATCGGACCGTCATCCTCACATACTCGGAACAGGAAGTTACATTTTCGTCAATGGCTTATATAGTGGAGGGAGAAGGGTGTGTCTGAAAAGTTTATAACCCATGTCTCTTCACAGGGGCGGGCCACTGGTTGAGCAGAGCCCTAAACGTATGAAAACCCAAATCTCTGATTTGGAAGCTAAAATTACATTTAATCTCTTCACAAATAATTTAATTTTCAAACATTTGAATTGAACAACAATTCCAGGTGAATCCGATACCTCTGATGTGTAGACTTTCCACAGTAGAGTTTATGTCATTCTATCATTGATGAGAATGTGCCAGATGACAACCGAACTGACATAATATACCTTAAGTACCACTGCATATGTTCAGTTGGTCGGATTACCAAAATATAGTTAATTTCCCTCCAACTTCTGATGTTCCTAGAATCTCTATGTTAACCAAATGGGTTTTCTAATGTCACATCAGTAGGGTAGAGAGAGGAAAAAGGGGGGAAGAGGTATTTATGACTGTCATAAACCTACCCCCAGGCCAACGTCATGACAGTCCCCCCATGTTGGGTTCAATCTTGCGATTAACCTGCATGTTGCAAACCAACATAAAAATTACCGTGGGTTGTCCTGGTTGTGGACCATCGTTGTGGTCCCCATCTGGTGGTCGACCCGGGTAGGGTTTCTGCGAATTAAGTCCGCTCCATGGCTGGACAGCAGATGTCCGGTTGGTGATCGCTGTTGCAGTCCCCCCTCTGGTGTCGTCGACCCGGGTAGGGTGTCTGCAAATGAAGAAGTCTGCTCCATGGCTGGGCAGTGGATGTCCTATTTGGGATCGCCGTTCCGGACCCGTCGTCTGGTCGTCCAGACTGGAAGATCTGGGCAGTAACTTAGGCAGATTTTAACTTCTATGCGCTACGGATACCGGTACCGGGTTTAAATTCGACAACATACGGTGATCGCCACATAAAGTCATATTAAACATTTCTGAAAATACAAGTGTCTCACATGCTTCAAAAGCCTAGAATCTTGCTAATCCAACTGCGTTGTCAGATTTAAAAAAGGATTTACTGCGAAAGAATACGATGCGATTATCTGAGCACAGAGCCCCATACCAAAATACTATTTCAACCAGCACAGGAGTAACAAAATCACAGATTGCAATGAAATAAATCATTTACCTTTGAAGATCTTGCTCTGTTTGCAATCCCAAGGCTCATTGTTACACAATGAATTGACCCAAAGAAACCGATTGGAAGACAACAAGTAACGACCTCATTGTGCACCAATTATAGGACCGCTGTTTCGTTGATTGACTGTATTTTAACCCAATGACCACTGATCGTCTTGAAATCTAGCTGGGTAGATAGCCAATGAGCAGAGGTAAATGACAATATGTAATGGTTCTGTGTTGGAAGACCAACCCATGTAGTAAACTCTGGTGTAAAGACGGGCTTTCACCACTGAAGATTCATACTGGAAGGAGCCAAGTTCGTTATGCACAGCTCTATTCCGGTAACACGCAGCTTCAGCTGTTTATATATTTTTTTTATTTTTATTTCACCTTTATTTAACCAGGTAGGCTAGTTGAGAACAAGTTCTCATTTGCAACTGCGACCTGGCCAAGATAAAGCATAGCAGTGTGAACAGACAACAACACAGAGTTACACATGGAGTAAACAATAAACAAGTCAATAACATGGTAGAAAAAAAGAGAATCTATATACAATGTGTGCAAAAGGCATGAGGAGGTAGGCAATAAATCGAATAATTACAATTTAGCAGATTAACACTGGATATCGAACGTCATGGCGTTTATATATCGAACGTCATGGCGAAAAAGTCAGGGAAAGCTAAATCTAAGACTAGATATACGAATGTAGACAAAATTATAGAGGAAATTGATCGTGAAAGTGAAACATATGCTTTTGGAAGACGACTCAGTTAGCGACCATGACTCAAATGGAAGCATATTTTTTGAACGGAGAGGACATTGTTTAGGACTGGTAAGTTCTTCTCATGCTAATGCCGTTGTTTGAAATTAATAATATAAAATATTATTTGTGATTGTTTTTACATTTTATTTGCAATATATAAAAATGTAATGAAATGTTTAAAGTACACTGTTCATATTTACTCTTGAGGTGCTGTCCTGTTGCACCCTCTACAGCCACTGTGATTATTAGTGTCTGACCCTGCTGGTCATCTATGAACGTTTGAAAATCTGTTCTGTTATAATCTCCACCCGGCACAGCCAGAAGAGGACTGGCCACCCCTCATAGCCTGGTTCCTCTCTAGGTTTCTTCCTAGGTTTTGGCCTTTCTAGGGAGTTTTTCCTAGCCACCGTGCTTCTACACCTGCATTGCTTGCTGTTTGGGGTTTTAGGCTGGGTTTCTGTACAGCACTTTGAGATATTAGCTGATGTACGAAGGGCTATATAAATACATTTGATTTGATAGAGGACTGAGGGTCTTCCAAATTTTGAAAGTGTGTAAATAGTTACCCATGTTATTTTGTAAATGTATATGTTTTTTTTCTTCATATTTTTTTTTTTTAATTTTTTCCCTCCATTTTTTTGGGGGGTGTGTTAGAATACCATTTTGGTATTTTGTATATAGTTATTTGTTTCAAAATGTATACCTTCACCAATTTGGCCACTTGGGTACATTTGGGCTACTTGTGTGGGACACCTTTCAATTTCAGGTAGGTCCCTCTACGTTTCAGCACCTCTGTTGATGTTTGCCTCCCAGTGATTACACCCCACGCTCGTCAACAGGCCTCTAGTTGGCGATGAGGCACGAGGGGGGGTGTGCTATATAGCCAATATACCACGGCTAAGGGCTGTTCTTAGGCACATCCATGTTGTGCTGTTCAAGATAATACATTCCTGTAAAATGAGCCTTTTGTAAATGAGCAGCAGGTCTATTCTACTGTCAGTACTGTGAATACAGTATTCTATTTATTTAACCTTTTATTTAACTAGGCAAGTCAGTTAAGAACAAAATCTTATTTACAATGACGACCTACCGGGGAACAGTGGGGTTAACTGCCTTGTTCAGGGGCAGAACGACAGATTTTTTACCTTGTCAGCTCGGGGATTCGCTCCAGCATCCTTTGTTACTGGCCTAATGCTCTAACCACTAGGCTACCTGCCTCCTCTAACCCACTAGGCTACCTGCCCCCTCTAACCACTAGGCTACCTGCCTCTTCTAACCCACTAGGCTACCTGCCCCCTCTAACCACTAGGCTACCTGCCTGCCTCCTCTAACCACTAGGCTACCTGCCTCCTCTAACCACTAGGCTACCTGCCTCCTCTAACCACTAGGCTACCTGCCCCCTCTAACCACTAGGCTACCTGCGTCCTCTAACCACTAGGCTACCTGCCTCCTCTAACCACTAGGCTACCTGCCTCCTCTAACCACTAGGCTACCTGCGTCCTCTAACCACTAGGCTACCTGCCTCCTCTAACCACTAGGCTACCTGCGTTCTCTAACCACTAGGCTACCTGCCTCCTCTAACCACTAGGCTACCTGCCTCCTCTAACCACTAGGCTACCTGCCTCCTCTAACCCACTAGGCTACCTGCCTCTTCTAACCCACTAGGCTACCTGCCTCTTCTAACCCACAAGGCTACCTGCCTCCTCTAACCACTAGGATACCTGCCTCCTCTAACCACTAGGCTACCTGCCTCCTCTAACCCACAAGGCTACCTGCCTCCTCTAACCACTAGGATACCTGCCTCCTCTAACCACTAGGATACCTGCCTCCTCTAACCCACTAGGCTACCTACCTCCTCTAACCCACTAGGCTACCTGCCTCCTCTAACCCACTAGGCTACCTGCCTCCTCTAACCCACTAGGCTACCTGCCTCCTCTAACTCACTAGGCTACCTGCCTCCTCTAACCCACTAGGCTACCTGCCTCCTCTAACCCACTAGGCTACCTGCCTCCTCTAACCACTAGGCTACCTGCCTCCTCTAACCACTAAGCTACCTGCCTCCTCTAACCACCAGGCTACCTGCCTCCTCTAACCACTAGGCTACCTGCCTCCTCTAACCATTGGGATACCTGCCTCCTCTAACCACTAGGCTACCTGCCTCCTCTAACCCACTAGGCTACCTGCCACCCCTAGTATACTGTATGACCAATGTGGACTGAAGACAGGATTATCTGTCTGAGTGTCAAGGTGAATGTGAATGGAACATCTAGTCTACAAAAAGTAATTGTTTCAACAGGGAGGGATAACCTCAGAACACTGATCTGCATTCTACACTAGAAATGTGGTGATTTGCCAAGCAGTGTCCCCTCCACCCCATCACCAGACACAGTGCCAAGCAGTGTCCCCCTCCACCCCATCACCAGACACAGTGCCAAGCAGTGTCCCCCTCCACCCCATCACCAGACACAGTGCCAAGCGTTTGTTTGTCTGTTGTGGTGATTTGCCAAGCGTTTGTTTGTCTGTTTGTTTGTCTGTTGTGGTGATTTGCCAAGCATTTGTTTGTCTGTTTGTTTGTCTGTTGTGGTGATTTGCCAAGCGTTTGTTTGTCTGTTTGTCTGTTGTGGTGATTTGCCAAGCGTTTGTTTTTCTGTCAGTAGTGGTATTGTTCTGTCAGGGACGTGTCATCTGTATTCCGGTCTCAGTATGATGTCACCGCAGAGCGCTGGGTCTCCTCGTGTCAATATGACGTCACCGCAGAGCGCCGGGTCTCCTCGTGTCAATATGACGTCACCGCAGAGCGCCGGGGTCTCCTCGTGTCAATATGATGTCACCGCAGAGCGCCGGGTCTCCTCGTGTCAATATGACGTCCCGCAGAGCGCCGGGTCTCCTCGTGTCAATATGATGTCCCCGCAGAGCGCCGGGTCTCCTCGTGTCAATATGATGTCACCGCAGAGCGCCGGGTCTCCTCGTGTCAATATGATGTCACCGCAGAGCGCCGGGTGTCCTCGTGTCAATATGATGTCGCCGCAGAGCGCCGGGTCTCCTCGTGTCAATATGATGTCACCGCAGAGCGCCGGGTCTCCTCGTGTCAATATGATGTCACCACAGAGCGCCGGGTGTCCTCGTGTCAATATGACGTTGCCGCAGAGCGCCGGGTCTCCTCGTGTCAATATGATGTCACCGCAGAGCGCCGGGGTCTCCTCGTGTCAATATGACGTCACCGCAGAGCGCCGGGTCTCCTCGTGTCAATATGACGTCACCGCAGAGCGACGGGTGTCCTCGTGTCAATATGACGTCACCGCAGAGCGCCGGGTCTCCTCGTGTCAATATGACGTCACCGCAGAGCACCGGGTCTCCTCGTGTCAATATGTCTTTCTCTCTGTCTTTCAGACATTTTACGCAGCTAATCAATAGCTCTGTTACTGTTGTCGCTGAAGGATTCGGATGGATGGACAACATTTAACATCTAATGACTAGTTGTAAGCCAGTATGAATAGCCAGTGTCCGGGACAAGGTAGCACGTCTGGTGAACAGGTCAAGGTTCCGTAGCCGCAGGCAGAACAGCAGAGACTGGATCAGCAGCACGACCAGGTGGACTGGAGACGGGGACAGTCAGGAGTCATGAGACCAGGTAGTCCTGAGGGATGGTCCTAGGACTCAGGATGACACCAGACTAGACGGGAGAATGACACCAGACTGGACGGGAGAATGACAGCAGACTGGATGGGAGAATGACACCAGACTGGACGGGAGAATGACACCAGACTGGACGGGAGAATGACACCAGACTGGACGGGAGAATGACACCAGACTGGACGGGAGAATGACGACAGACTGACTCTATCCTCCTGGCACACAGACTGTTGCAGCATAGATACTGGAGACTGAGATGGGGGAGGGGGGCCACTGTGGCCCTGTCTGGTGAGCGGCAGTAGGAGTAGTGCAGAACCCTTTTTCTATGTGGGATTTAAAATCAGGAACAGCATCATCCACTGTGAAAGCTGTGTGTTCCTCTGTGACAACAGTCTGTGTTTTATGTTGTAGTTCCCTATTTGACAGACCATCAGAGTGCTGGTCTTGTAGTATGAAGTCAACTGAACTAGTCACATTCATGCCTAACATTTTGACTGAGGAAACACAAGAATAGATTTGGGTGATTTCTACTTCTCCTGTTGTCATGAGGTGTTCTAGAACCGTGTTCAGGAACAG
Source organism: Salvelinus alpinus (assembly GCF_045679555.1). Taxonomy (NCBI): domain Eukaryota; kingdom Metazoa; phylum Chordata; class Actinopteri; order Salmoniformes; family Salmonidae; genus Salvelinus; species Salvelinus alpinus. The sequence goes on along the minus strand of NC_092096.1, from coordinate 2,253,272 downwards.
AGCAGAGCAGTGTTCTAGAACAGAGCAGTGTTCAGGAACAGAGCAGTGTTCAGGAACAGAGCAGTGTTCAGGAAGAGTGTTCTGGAACAGAGAAGTGTTCTGGAGCAGTGTTCTAGAACAGAGCAGTGTTCAGGAACAGAGTAGTGTTCAGGAACAGAGCAGTGTTCTAGAACAGAGCAGTGTTCAGGAACAGAGCAGTGTTCTAGAACAGAGCAGTGTTCTAGAACAGAGCAGACCTGATGTAGAGTTCCACTCTCTGGGAGAGGAGCTGTACTCCATATATAGACCAGCAAGTTATCAATGTCTCTCTTGTGCTGCTGCTGCTCACTAGTAGTAGACCTACCAGTCAGGTGGTGGATTACAGGAGAGGACCTACCAGACTGATGGTGGATAACAGGGATTACAGGAGAGGGCCTACCAGGCTGGTGGTGGATAACAGGGATTACAGGAGAGGGCCTACCAGGCTGGTGGTGGATAACAGGGATTACAGGAGAGGGCCTACCAGGCTGGTGGTGGATAACAGGGATTACAGGAGAGGGCCTACCAGGCTGGTGGTGGATAACAGGGATTACAGGAGAGGGCCTACCAGGCTGCTGGTGGATAACAGGGATTACAGGAGAGGGCCTACCAGGCTGGTGGTGGATAACAGGGATTACAGGAGAGGACCTACCAGGCTGGTGGTGGATAACAGGGATTACAGGAGAGGGCCTACCAGGCTGGTGGTGGATAACAGGGATTACAGGAGAGGATCTACCAGGCTGGTGGTGGATAACAGGGATTACAGGAGAGGGCCTACCAGGCTGGTGGTGGATAACAGGGATTACAGGAGAGGGCCTACCAGGCTGGTGGTGGATAACAGGGATTACAGGAGAGGACCTACCAGGCTGTTGGTGGATAACAGGGATTACAGGAGACGGCCTACCAGGCTGGTGGTGGATAACAGGGATTACAGGAGAGGGCCTACCAGGCTGGTGGTGGATAACAGGGATTACAGGAGAGGGCCTACCAGGCTGGTGGTGGATAACAGGGATTACAGGAGAGGGCCTACCAGGCTGGTGGTGGATAACAGGGATTACAGGAGAGGGCCTACCAGGCTGATGGTGGATAACAGGGATTACAGGAGAGGGCCTACCAGGCTGGTGGTGGATAACAGGGATTACAGGAGAGGGCCTACCAGGCTGGTGGTGGATAACAGGGATTACAGGAGACGGCCTACCAGGCTGGTGGTGGATAACAGGGATTACAGGAGAGGGCCTACCAGGCTGGTGGTGGATAACAGGGATTACAGGAGAGGACCTACCAGGCTGGTGGTGGATAACAGGGATTACAGGAGAGGACCTACCAGGCTGATGGTGGATTACAGGAGAGGGCCTACCAGGCTGCTGGTGGATAACAGGGATTACAGGAGAGGGCCTACCAGGCTGATGGTGGATAACAGGGATTACAGGAGAGGGCCTACCAGGCTGGTGGTGGATAACAGGGATTACAGGAGAGGGCCTACCAGGCTGGTGGTGGATAACAGGGATTACAGGAGACGGCCTACCAGGCTGGTGGTGGATAACAGGGATTACAGGAGAGGGCCTACCAGGCTGGTGGTGGATAACAGGGATTACAGGAGAGGACCTACCAGGCTGGTGGTGGATAACAGGGATTACAGGAGAGGACCTACCAGGCTGATGGTGGATTACAGGAGAGGGCCTACCAGGCTGCTGGTGGATAACAGGGATTACAGGAGAGGGCCTACCAGGCTGGTGGTGGATAACAGGGATTACAGGAGACGGCCTACCAGGCTGGTGGTGGATAACAGGGATTACAGGAGAGGGCCTACCAGGCTGATGGTGGATTACAGGAGAGGGCTGAGCACGCACCCTTGTGGGATACCTGTGTTGATGGTCAGCGTAGCAGAGGTGTCGTCAACCTTCACCACTTGGGGTCGTGCTGTCAGCAAGTCCAGGATCCAGTTGCACAGGGAGGGGTTCAGACCCAGGACCCTGAGTTTAATGGTGAGTCTGTGGATCTGTTAGGGCGGTATGTGAATTGAAGTGGGTTTAGGGTGTCGGGTAAAGTGAAAGTGGTGCTTAACTTGCTTCTCAAATCACTTCATCCTGACAGAATGAATGCTACAGGGCGATTAGTAATTTAATTCAGTTACCTTCGCATTCTTGGCTACAGGAACAATGGTGGACATCTTGAAGCAAGTGGGGACAACAGATTGGTATATGGAGAGATTGAATATGTCCGTGAACACTTCAGCCGGCTGGTTTGCACATGCTCTGAGAATGCAGCTTGGGATGCCGTCTGGGCCTGCAGCCTTGCGAGGGTTAACACACTTAACCATCTAATTGGACTGTATTCCATCTACGTCCATGGTCTTGGCAAAATGACCCTATCATGGCATTGTCTAATGCCATATCTAGGGCTTTCCTAATTTGCGGGGTGTTGGTTAAGGTACTATCCTAAGTTGATGACTATATGATAAGTCTACAGCTGTAAGGCACTAGTTTTGGGAAGTCTACAGGGATGACCTATGGACTTCTGAGAAGAAAACTGGTGAGTGCTGTAGCTGTAGAGTTAAAGGCCTCAAAATAAATGTTCAACTTTACTAAGGCTGGTATTTTGCTCGGACCCTTAAGTGATCCTAGCATAAATCCTAATTGGACTTCCTAAACCGGAGTCGATGAATAGTAACGGGGGGTGTTGCAAATGGCCTTGTTCTACGATCTACGTAGATCTACGATGATTGGTCTCGTTACTAATCAGTTAAAAAATATATTTAAAAAAGAACAAGTCAAAGTACAACTTCTATCAGGAGAAACAGATACGGAGTGATTGAACAAACCTATAGAGCAATTGTGAGTTGAAGAGCATACTCTTTGGGAACCCACCAGGTCGACCTACGCTAAGGTAATTAACCGCTTGTTGTAATACATAGATAAGGCATTGAGAGTTCAAGTGTTTTTGATGATTATTGATGTTTTATTGGACGTAAAGAGACTGTAATGACGTGTATAACTGAGTGCTTTGCAAACATTGAATAAAAAGTAGAAACTAGACCCAAAACTCTAGTGGAGAAAACATCTCTGACACTCCAAGATCTGGGGGAACACGTCTAGTTTCTACACAAAAGACAATTTAAAGGATTGGACAGCCAACTCATTTATATTGTAAAAGGTAAAGTTATTCTGTATTAATATTCAAGCAGTATTAACCGACGGGTATAGGCATTAAATCGTAAATCGTGTGTCTGGATACAAGAGTAATTGAGAACCCTATAAAGCAATGGCGAGTTGAAGAGTCTACTAGTACAGAAAACACATGCTATGTTTAGCAGTGTTTTGGCCTTATCTAATCATTTGAAGGTTTGTCTTTAAATAGTAGAAAGATGACAAGAATATATGGCATCTGTTGTGACCCAGGATCATTGAGAGTATCGGGTTAATTAAGTTGAACTATATAATTATCTTATAGGTTACTACATAGAAATGTTGAGTTCTATAAAATTAAAATTAATTAGTGCAAACAGGGATACAGTGAGACAGTCAGTCAATATTTGGAAACAGAAACCGTATCTGGTACTGGTACTGACAGTATTAGCTGCGGCAACAGGAAGCAGATGCGGAAGAGAAAAAGGCCCGGTTTTAAACCACAGCCATTAAAGAAGCAGTTGTTAAGAGGAAGTTAAACATAGACCCAACTACATTAAAAGAGCTGAGACAGATAGTGACCCCATTTGCTAATTTCTTAGGTCAGTTAGACACTGAGACAGGAGTAGGGGGATGGGACTTTACATGGAAGCAAATAATGCAAAGAGAGGCTAATGTAGAAAAAACCCTGCACAGGAAAGCTACATCAGTTACAGTACAAAGAGTAGATACAGGCCCACCCAAAGTACAAACTAAACCAGGGAGGTGGGAGAGGGCTAGGGAGAATCCAAAGCCCCGGCAACAAGCTAATGCAACCCAGGCGCCCGCCCCTTACCAACGTAAGCCTAAGCCACCCCCTCAGTCGGGAGGAAAGACTCAATGGCAGAAAAAAAGACCCTAAACCTAGAGGTAGTACCCCGGTAGGGAGCTCGGGAGAAAATACCAGAGGGCCACAGAGGCCCCCTTATTTGGATACAGGGGCCTTTGGAGCCCTCACCCAGGAACAAAGAGACCAAAGGAAAGCAGAATTTGCGGTCTGGAAAGAAGCAAACCCTGGAAAGAAATGAAAAGGTGCAAGCTAGTTAAAGGGAACCCTGGAAAGAAATGAAAAGGTGCAAGCTGGTTAAAGGGAACCCTGGAAAGAAATGAAAAGGTGCAAGCTGGTTAAAGGGAACCCTGGAAAGAAATCTTAAAGTGCAATTGACAGGCCAGAAGTTTCTTACAGACACCGGGGCAGACCGCAGTATGACCACCTTTCCAGGGAAACCAGTGGGTACTTTACAGTTCCCAGATGGACATCAACAAGATATGAAGCTAATAAACCATTTCGGTATAGAAATGTTAAAAGAGGAGGAAAACCTCCTTAGCCTAACAGATGCTAAAACACTACACTCCAGGGGAATTGTCACGTTCTGACCATAGTTCTTGTGTGTTGTGCTTGTTTTAGTGTTGGTCAGGACGTGAGCTGGGTGGGCATTCTATGTTGTGTGTCTAGTTTGTCTGTTTCTGTGTTCGGCCTAATATGGTTCTCAATCAGAGGCAGCTGTCAAACGTTGTCCCTGATTGAGAATCATATATAGGTGGCTTGTTTTGTGTTGGGGATTTGTGGGTGGTTGTTTCCTGTCTCTGTGTTTTCTCTGCACCAGATAGGGCTGTATCGGTAAGCCACATTTGTTATTTTGTATTTGTTTAGTGTTCAGTATTTACGTAATTAAAATCATGTTGAACACGAGCTACGCTGCGTCTTGGTCCGATCCCTGCTACACCTCCTCTTCTCATGAAGAGAGGGAAGGCTGCTGTTACAGGAATGATTAAAATGAACCACTTTAAACCAGTTCATGTCGTAGAACAACGGGAAAGAATAAAGATAGAAACAGATTGATCAAAAGAAAATATTGATCAAATTTTGGATAAATTAGAAAAAATAAAAGTTCAGAAATGTAAGAATGATTGTGGATCCCTAGGAGCAGAATTTGCCCATAAAATAGTGGGAGGAGTGCATGAGCCAGTTAAACAATATAAAATTGCTCAAAACCAGCTAAAAAAAGCTCTAATTACCTTAGGAGAACGGGAAGCCCAGTGAAAAATTCAAAACATTTGATAACCCCATTACCAATACACCTATGCAATGTGTGTCCAAACCAGACGGTATTGTTCGCATGGTGTTTAATTTTAAAGCATTAAATAGACTCACAACTAGCCACAAGGGGTCATACATTGACCCCAACATGGCTCTAACAGAAATGAAGATTGGCAAATATAAGACATGCTTAGATCTGGCAAATGGATTATTTGCAGTGCCTTTAGCAGAAGAGAGTAAAGCCCGGACGGCCATTACTCCCAACAGGACACAATCCTACCAGTTTAATGTTCTTCCACAGGGCTAGCCCCCTTATTTTTACAGAAGCCATGGGAAAAATCCTGGAAGGAGTGGAATGTGAAATATACATAGACAATGTGTATATCACTCATGACGATCCTAAAGAACATACTAAAACTGTTATACGGGCCTTACATCAATTGGATAAGGCAGGAATGAAACTAAACATGACAAAAGTCTAATAGGAAAAAAGGAAGTGAGCTTCCTAGGATTTACTATAGGGGACTATATCTCAGCAAGTACATCCTATGTGGCCAAAATCCTAGAATTGGCCAAACCAACCACAGTTAACCAAATGCAAAAGGCATTAGGAAAATTGGGCTACATTAGGAACCATCTCCCGGGTTATAGTAGGGTAGCCAAACACTGTTATCAGGGCATAACCCGGAGAGAGGATCAAAGGGGTCTCAGCCATAGACAGTTCGGTAAAGAACTATTGGTGTGGACCCCCAAAATGGACAGAGCCTGGGAACAACTTAAAGCCATGGCTGAGGTAGCCAACGAAAATGAACCCAGAGACCCCACCAAGGGGCTATTTTTCTTATTAGAAATTACAGGGGACGCACTAGATAGATACGGTGACCTACTAATCTCTGATGAAGGATTTGAAATGACTATTAAGTGTTTTAGCAAACCCCTTAAAGGCCCCAGACAAAAATATGACACGGAAGGAGCCAAAATGGCCCTCCTAGAAATTTATTGGAATAAAATGATGGCCTTAGCCCAAGGCCATGACATAATAATAATAAAGGACACTCAACTTAACAAAATGTGGGCACAGAACTTAACCAAAAAAATGAGGGAAGTAACCACTACAAGTTGGGACAAATGGCGAAATGTAGTAGCCACTAAAGGTGTTCGGTTTGTATCAAACCAAGAAACAGAAAAAGGGCCTCCTCCCGTGGTACGAAAGAGGAAGGCTACAGAAATAGAAAAACCCAGGGACATAGTGGTTTTTACGGACGGCAGTGAGAAATCAGGTTCCACTGTATGGGGCTTTATTGAAAAAAATAAAAACTCATGAGACACCCTCATTAGAAAGAGAGGCCGGATAGAGGGAACGGCACAAAAAGCGGAAGTAATTGCAGTGTTAGAAGCATTGCTACACTGTACTACATCCAACTTAAAACTTCTTAACGCTAGGGGTCAGAATTGTTTTTTTTTTTTTTTTAAATAACGTGCCCAACGTAAACGGACATTTTCTCTGGCCCAGATCGTAGAATATGCATATCATTTACAGATTAGGATAGAAAACACTCCAAAGTTTCCAAAACTGTCCAAATATTGTCTGTGAGAAAAATAATACTTATTCTGCAAGCGAAATCCTGAGAAAAAGTAACCCGGAAGTGATATTTTCTTTTAAAAATCTTTGTTTCCTGGCCCGTCTAACATCCATTTAAAGGGGTATCAACCAGATTGCTTTTCTAATGGCTTCCTCAGGCTGTGACCAGGCTTTAGACATAGTTTCAGGCTTTTATTTTGAAAAATGAACAAGTTTTTTTCAAAACTAGTGTCCTGGGAATAGTTCCTACGCGCGAGAGAGGGGCTCCCCATTTTCCGATTCTCCAAATTTCTCCAAATTGCTATATGGTGGTAAAGACAGTTGGCCCAAGCTGGGAACCTGCACAATGTTCCTGCACGTGGGACCCTAGGGGCATGATGCACTCAGAAAGCTGCACAACCTGTAGAAGGGCAGCTCTAGGGCAAGGAAATGCCCTGATTAAAGAGGCCTTGCTAACTCCAGTTAGAAGAGAAGGGTCACTATGACCATTAAACAAAGAGAGGCACAATCAAAATGATGGATCCAGTGAGTATGAGACAGCAGGTCATTGGCTGGAGAACAGACGTGTTAGTACCCCAGGGAGTGTGGGGTTTGGAACACACAGGGTTCAGGATAAGGCATGGTTCTGTGTCAAGAGAGAGTGGAAGCTCTGGAACCCCAGAACTCTGTGTGACACACTCCTGGGGGACCCATCTGGATGGGAACAATTTGACGATTACAACATAGACAATAACCTAGAACTCAACCGGCACCCAGGCTGGATTAGGAGGTGTTGGTGGGAGAGTAAAGCTAACATATGGACATATGTCACTATGGACGATGTATGAGAAAGGAAAAAAACGTTTCATGGAGTTATAATAATAACCCATAATAACTGAAATTACCAATCTGTTGAGAATATCCCAGTGAAAGATAATGTGAAATATTTAGGGGTGAACATGGCGAAAAATCATATTGTCCGTCAACATCTCAATTTCTCTCAGAGATTAAAGTCAACTAAATCCCTCTTTAATAACTGCTTCCAGTGTGAACTCTCTAGTATTGGAATGGTTTTACTGTCCAAAGCAGAGGGTCTGTCACGTATTGTCTACCCTGCTCAATCCCTATCTGATCAAACCAGCAAGAATATCAACAAAACTTTCCTAGACTTTATATGGAAAAATAAACGACTCAAACGTAATAAATCTGTAATATCAAACCATAGACCTTATGGTGGGCTTGAAGTACTATAATTCATTGATAAACAATACCTTTTAAAGTAAACTGGATAAAAAGATGAATCTATTTGGTACTTCATTCCCTGTCATATTTTTAGGAAATGGGGTGGTCTTCAATTTTTCAATTCAAGTGCAATTCTCCAGCAAAATGACCCATCAAAACTGTCCAAATTTCATGAACAAGCCCTTTTATCCTGGAAACTATGTTAATGTGTACAACTTTTCAACCACACAAGGCCCTTCTGTGGAGCAACAAAGATATTGTTGCTAAAAAAAACAGGTCTTTGTTCTTTCCTAAGTGTAATAAATATCATATTTGTGCTTGATTTATTTGATAAAGAAGGGAATATACTCTCTTATAGGAAGGTCTTAGAAACATAGAACTTACCAATACATTCTAAATAATTTAAATTCTATATGCAAAGCAACACCTTCAGGATCTACTCAATTAATGAAATGTCATTTGTGTTTTGGAGAACATTGTCAAGATAGATGCGGAATTTATGTTAGAAGGTTGCCCCCTGCTGGATAAGAAATGTAATAATACATTCATACGATAACTTTTTCACTCCAACAACAAGATCTCTCCTAGAGGGAAACAAACAAGATCTCTCCTAGAGGGAAATTCTTCCCGGAACGCATATATTACTGAAATTGAATGGAAGAAAGCTTGGTTCCTCCCTCACACATTTTGTTCATATCAAATAAAGTAAAATAAATTAATTTTAAAATCTTGCACAAAATATACCCTTGCAATAACTTGTAACTACTCATGGACTTTGAAGAAATATGCCTTTTCTGTGATAAAGAAGGGGAAACTGTTATACACATTTTTTTTAATGAGTGTGACTCTGTGAAGTTATTTTGGAGCGAGTTACCTATTTACACGTTTTATTTCATCAATAAGACCCAGGTATTTAGAATGAAAAATGTAATATGTTATTATTCAAATGAAAACAAAACCACTGAATTAGTCATTCATTTTTCATTCTCTCTGGTAAATGTTATATACACAAAAACAAATATTTGAAATCTGTCCCCAATTGCAATACATTTAGAATTCATCAATAACAAAAAAACACTGTATTACAACTCTATCATGTGTTTGTACAACTGTAACCCCTGGCCTTTATTTTAGTAACTTTAACTATTGAAAGTACATTTGAGTTTTTTTTATTTTTAACTTTTAATGTAATTTTGTTTTAAAAAATTGTTTAAAAAAATATAAGTGTAGTGATGTCCTATGTTTGTATTGTAATTTTAAATGTTATAATAGAAAATCTATTTAAAAATATATATACTAAATAGAGATCTGACTGCGCCATCCACTGTTTCGTCAGCCCAGTCAGGCAATTTATAAACTTGATCTCCGCTATAAAAAGCATCTAAACATTATCTCTCATTTAGATTCATATTTAGTTTTCAACCGCGGAGATTTAAGAGAGAGCACATGTATCCAAATAAACGTCACTAGGAAACAGCTTAAACAAATGTAACTGTAGCTAGTGTTATTCTTTTTGAAGTGACTGTAAGTTAGTCGTAGTTGGCTGGCTAGCAAGAACGGGATAAGAACGAATTTGTTTCAGGCATCAAAATCATAGCGCATCTTGGGTTATTTCCCTAGCAATGTACCGGCGTTGCCGTTTCACCTTGGTTACTATTGTTGCACACGGAACTATTTGTGCGTTCGGTGTCCGTCCTTGCAATAACTGAAGAAACACATTTTACCGATTTATTTTTGGCCCTGGGACAAAAATAACAATCACTATATTGAACTTAGCCACATAGTTTCTAAACAACCAACCCGATTATGAAAGAGCTTCATTGGTCATGGTTTAATACCAATCAAATTTTTATTTTTATTTAACCTTTATTTAACCAGGTAGGCTAGTTGAGAACAAGTTCTCATTTACAACTGCGACCTGGCCAAGATAAAGCGAAGCAGTGCGACACAGACAACAACACAGAGTTACACATGGAATAAACAAACACACAGTCAATAATACAGTAGAAGAAAAAGAAAATCTGTATACACTGTATGCAAATGGAATGAGGAGGTAAGTTAATAAATAGGCCGTAGTAGCAAGTAATTACAATTTAGCAAATGAAAACTGGAGTGAAAGATGTGCAGATGATAATGTGCAAGTAGAAATACTGGTGTGCAAAAGAGCATAGCCAACACATCATAAACGTTCATGATCAGTTTCAAAACATGCTCATCTGTCCTTTGGTCTGATGAGTCTAAATTTGAGATTTTTGGTTCCAACCACTGTGTCTTTGTGAGACCAGAGTAGGTGAACGGATGATCTCTGCATGTGTGGTTCCCACCATGAAGCATGGAGGAGGAGGTGTAATTGTGTGGGTGTGCTTTGCTGTCTGTGATTTATTTAGATTTCAAGGCTTAACCATCATGGCTACCACAGAATTCTGCAGCGATACGCCATCCCATCTTGTTTGGGCTTAGTGGGACTATCATTTGTTTTTCAACAGGACAATGACCCAACACACCTCCAGGCTGTGTAAGGGCTATTTAACCAAGAAGGAGAGTGATGGAGTGTTGCATCAGATGACCTGGCCTCCACAATCACCCGACCTCAACCCAATTGAGATGGTTTGGGATGAGTTGGACCGCAGAGTGTAGGAAAAGCAGCCAACAAGTGCTCAGCATATGTGGGAACTCCTTTAAGGCTGTTGGCAAAGCATTCCAGGTGAAGCTGGTTGAGAGAATGCGAATAGTGTGCAAAGCTGTCATCAAGGCATAAGGTGGCTACTTTGAAGAATCTAAAATATATTTTGATTTGTTTAACACTTTTGGTTACTACATGATTCCATATGTGTTATTTCATAGTTTTGATGTCTTCACTATTATTCTACAATGTAGAAAATAGTCCAAACAAAGAAAAACCCTTGAATGAGTAGGTGTGTCCAAACTTTTGACTGGTACAGTATGCTTCAGTAAGATTAGATTTTTAGTATTTATAGCAATGGTTATCAACTGTACTGTAGGGATGGAACGTAAATCGTTGGATATTGAGGTCGTGGTGGCAGCTGCAGTGAGGTATTTGGGTGTACAAGACTTGACATCAGAAGAGTTACAGGGTGTGTTGAGTGGTGGTGTCCCGTCCTTTCAGGCTGTTGGTCTGAGGTAGGACTAGATAGATTTAAATAGCGGAGGAAGGTGGTTAGTTTTTAGTGAGTGCGTGGTTAGATGGTAGGGTATTTGTTGATGTATTTGTTTGACATTTTCAAGCCAAGTATAAGGGAGTTATACTCCAGTCTTGTAGGTGGCGGTAATGCAACATGTTGGATGCCAACCGCCGTTAAACCTCATCGAAGAAGAATGTCATAGAAGAAGTGGTGGCATGCTTGAAGGTTAGCGACACATTTAACGAAATACAATAACAACTACTAGTGACACACATACTGGGTAGCAAGTTATACACTTATCGTGTAGAACATGGTAATATATCTACGTTTGGATATAACAAAGCTACTACACAAGTCGCGGTGATTCCAGGTATGTATTTGGCTGTGGACACAGTGAGCCATTTTGTCATTCAGTGTACGCTTTCCTCTGTCTGGTGCATGTTACGAAACTGTCTGATCATAATGAACGTTTATGATGTGTTGTCTATGATTTTTAGATTGGTTTTAAACCATGACCAATGAAGCTGTTTCATAAACGGGTTGGTTGTTTAGTAACTATGGGGCAAAACTGGGTTTACAGAAGACGTTCAATATGGCGATTGTTATTTTAATCCCAGGGCCAAAAATAATCGGTAACATGTGTTTCATCAGTTTATACAAGGACGGACACCGAGCTCACAAATAGTTCCGTGTGCAACAAAAGTAACCAATGTGAAACGGCAACGCCGGAACGTTGTTAGGGATATAACCCAAGATGCCCTGGATGTCGTAACTTTTGTAAAAAATAAATTTCAACTTTTACAAGTTTTGAACCACAGTGTTCATTTAAATGAAAATGCCCGAGAAGCCGGTGTTTGGAGGATATTAGCACGGGTGGTGTTAGGCCCGAGACAATCGTTCTTAACTAGCCAACTACGGCTAACTTAGTCACGTCAAAAAGAATAACAGCAGCTACATTTGTTTAAGCTGTTTTATATAGTGACATTTATTTGGATACATCCTGAACAATGAGCTAATGTGGCGCGATTTCGCCTGGCATAGAAAATGTGCTCTTGTCAGGACCGTTGTTCAGAGCAGCTAGCCACAACACAGCTACAGTAACAGTCACTTCAAACACTGACGCTGTAAAGGCTGCTGCAACGTTTTGTTGTACTTTTTTTTTTT